>NC_045431.1:5171666-5501250 GCF_902635505.1 Sarcophilus harrisii | reverse complement strand
CTGCATGAATTTTACACACGCCAAAGGGATTAACAGGAAGATTCCTAAAGACAACTTGAGGGTTATAAGCCTCCCAGAAACACATGAGAAATTTTTAAATCTAAGTAAAGTGCTTCATTAAATATGAGAACACTATCCACAACTTCTTGCTACAGACAGCAAGGGACTTGTTCATCGGAGTCCAGATCACTACCGGAGGAAAATCTCACGTTGGAAACTCCATGGCATACAGTAGCTAACGTGTGGAACTTCAGCCGCTCAAGCCGCAGTCCCAGAGAAGGACGGCCAGCTGGGAAGGACTCTCCCTTCCAGCCGTGGACGACGACTACCCAGCCACAAGGAGAAAGAGCCAGGGCCTCGGGGGCCATCTCAAAAGCAAAGAGCCCAAAACCCCAAACACTACAAAGCTGAGCTGATAATCGGGTACAAGGGGGGCCTTGCACAAAAGCAAAACATTTTACATACAAAAGCTCCAGACGAGAAAAATAAATGATACAAAAATGCAATTATTTTTTAAAATGCTAAGAAACAAAATTAATGTGGACATTTTTAGACTATTGGGTTTGTTAAAGTAGACCTGGGAAAGAGGAAGAAGAGGAGGGCTCCGGCGAGGAGACCACGGCTGGCGAGAGGGTCCCGACCTGGTTGAGGGGGCTGGGAGACGCCCTCCTTGGAGTGACCCAGAAGCCACTGGGGCCTGACCCCAGCTAAGCGTCCTGCCATACGGACTTAGAGGGACCAGGCCCCGAATAAGGAGAGGGGACAGGGGGGACGGTGGGGAGCCCTGCGAGGCTATGCTTGATTATCATGGAAGACCGGAGGGGGGCGGGGCGCCAAAAAGCAGGGCAGGCCCAGGAACCCCGGTTCTGGGATCGCCGCTGGCCCTCGCGGGCTGGGTCCTAGTGGTTCCGTGACCCACTCAGGAGCAGGAGCCGGCTCAAGGGTGGGTCCCGGGGATGGACCCCTGTCCGGGCTGCAAGGAGCCCCAAGAAGGCCCCTCCACCCTCCTCCCCGCTCCGGGATGTGCTTCAGAAGCGGCCCAAACTGCCTCTTGCCCACAAAGGTCCCCCAGGCTCCCCGCGGGTCCTCCCGGAAAGCCCTCCCTGCTGCTCCAGGCCGGCCGCTTGGCCCAGCCCTGGAACGACTGGACGTCGGTCTCCCTGGCCCGGGCAGCCGGTGAGAGCCACGGCCCCCCTCAGACACGGCCTGGGAAGCAGGGGCCGGAGAGGACTCGGTCGCCATCGTGGCCCTGGCACCGAGGGCAGAGGGAGCCACGAGGCGGGTCTGGGCCCTGAGGCAGGCGGGCCGGGCGGCTCAGCAGGGTCGGGCCAGGGGGCAGGACGGGCTCTGCGGCCCCGGCCCGTCCCGGCCCCAGGACTCGGCGGCTGCTCCCCCCCCCTGTAGCTTCAGCCGGAGCCCGAGCTTCAGTCAGGGCCACAGAAGGGAGGTGGAGAAGGAGCAGAAGAAAGCCGGCCCCCCCATGGGATGGAGGGCGGGGGACAGCTCCGCAGGCCTCAGGCCTCGGCCGTGGCCTTGGGGGCAGCCCAGGAGGTTACAGGGCCTGGGCCCCCGGGCCCATCTGCCTCTGAGAAGGCCCCGGGCCAGGTCTCACACTCTCCCTCAGCGGGCGGCCCCGAGGCCCGGGACGGGGGCCTGCGGCAGGGGCCGAGGGGCCGGCGGGTGGTCTCCGTCAGGGGCTGGGGGGCTAAAAACCCAGCGGGGGCGGCCTGAGAAAGCCTTTGGTCTGACCCGGGCACGGGCAGCTTCTGAGTCTGGGCCTGCTGGGGGGGCGGGGGCACGAGGAGCCTCCCGGGGGCTCCAGGAGGAGCCTTGTCTAAGGGTTCCTGCCAGCACAGCAAGACCTGTCGGGGGGAGCCCACAGCGCCTGGTCTGGGGGGAGACAGAGGGACAGAGACAGAGCGCCTGCCCTCAGAGACAATGAGAGACAAGGGCAGCTTGTCCCTGGGGCTCCGTGGCCCTTCTGGGCCAAAAACGCTGAGGGAGGGTCCCCGGCAGAGAGGAGGAGGGGCGGCCCCGGGGCGGGCCGTGTCCCCTCCGGAGACCCAGCACCGGGAGGAGGGAGCGGGGGAGGGGAGAACACGGGGCCGGAGGGCCGGGCCCGCCAGGTCCAGGGTGGCCAGGCTGACAGCAGGGAAGATGGGGCGCGAGGGAGAGGCGCACGCAGCGGGGGCCTCCAGGGGAATGCCGCGGCTCTGGGGCAGGGAGGGAGGCCCTCCAGCCAATGCCGGGGCCCGGGGCCCGCCAGAGTGAGGGGGAGGGATGGGGGTGAGAGGGGCTGGGAAAGGGCCGCCCTCCGAGGCGGTGAGGGGAGGGCGGCGAGGGGAGGGGGCGGGGCCCGGGGCGGACGCGGGGGGGGGGGGGGGCAGGTTGGTGCCCCCGGGTCTCAGCCCCCCTGCTTCCCGCTCCTCCTCAGCCCCTTTGCCGACCCCACCGCCCGCGCGGCCGCTCCCTCCTGGCGCGAGCTCCCTCTTCCCGGGGAGGCCCCGCCAGCCCCACGGGCGTCATCTCCCCTCCCGCAGAACCCAGCGAGGCCCAACAGAGGCCTGTTTGCGGCACAGCCTTTAACAGCCTGCGCCCCTCCCCCTCGGGCCTTCCTCCCTCCGGGACGGGCGCCTCCTGGCGGCTGCTTTAGGGACAGACACTCCAGAGAGCTCCGGCCCCTCCCCGCCCACCCTGGCTAACGCCTCCCACCGGCCGGGCTAGAGGGGAAGCTCCTTGAAGGCCGGGCGGGGCCGCGTCGTTGTTGGCATTTCTGTCCCCGACCCCAGAAAGCCCTCGGAGACCGAGTCCCTGATGATGATGATGGTGACGACGAGCAGCTTTTTGGGGGCCCCTGAGTTTTGCGCGAAGCCCTTTAAGGGTTTTGACCTCACGTCACTCTCGCCCCTCCCCTTCCCCCCCCCCCAGGCAGGTGCTGTTACCCAGCCCCTTTGGCAGGTGAGGAAGCTGAGGAGCGACAGCTCCCTGAGGGGTCTGAGCCCAGCCGTGAGCTCGAGTCTCCTGGGGCGGAGTCTCCCGCCGCCCCGCTGCCGCTGCCGCTGCCGCCCCTCGGGAGTTCTGGGGAGGGGCGCAGGGCAGGCGGGCGCTCCCTTTCTGCCCGGCCTCCGTGCCCCGGCGGGCACTTAGGGACCGCCCGGGGACGGACTGCGGCTCGTCAGCGGGCGGAGGGTCAGAGGGGACCCGCGACACCAGCACTCCGACAGCGGCGGCCGCTTTCACCCCTGCTTCCCCCCGCGGGCGCCGCGGGGAGAGCCCTGACCTAGGCGCAGATCCGGGGCCGGACGGGCACCTGCAAGCTGCGCGTGGCGCGGAGGCAGCGGCCGGGCCCAGAGAACGAAGCTGCGCTTCCTGGCGGCCGGACAGAGGCTCTGGCTGGGGGAGGGCGGCGTCCAACCCCGGCTTCAGGCTGCGGGGCCCTGGGCGGGTCACTGTCTCACACACACAGAAAATGCAAACAGCAAAAAGAGAAAGTGGAGCACAGAAAACTAAACATGAGGCAGAGCACGGCAGTCGGGCCGGGGGAGGACCTCCCCGGAGGACCGAGGCCAGTGGGGAGGACCCCAGCCCCCAAGGGGGACGCCGTCCCATAAAGCCCCGGGAGGGGCCAGGGCGGGGCGTAATCTTTCATCCCAGGGGTCACGGGGAGCCACCACGTGGCGTGGGGGAGGGGTCACACGGTCCTGAGCTATGATGGACCTGAAGGTGGCGGAGCCAGTCACAAGGACTCCTTCCGGAGCCCAAAACCAGCCCGGACCCTCCCTGGCCCGGGGACCCTGGGCACGCCGTCCGCCTCAGTTTGCTCCTGTCGGAAGCAGCAGGACCGGGTGATCCAGTCTCCCTTGGAGCCCCATTGCCTGTGGGTGCTGAACGACAATAAACTCAAGAACAAGGTGAGACGCGGGCAAAGTCGTTCTCCCGCCAAGAAGCACCCAGAACCCTGGCCCGGGGCCGAGCTCCGGAGAGCCGCCATTTCCACAGCGCCCGGGGCGGAGAGATTCTCTAGTCTGTCCCACTCCGCCTAGTGCTAGATTGGTCTGTGAGAGAACGAAATCCCTGTGAGGGAGCAGCTGTTTGTGAAACCTTTGGGTCCTAGTGGCTAGTACGGCACGTACACGTCCTGGGACTTAGCGGGCTATTTGTCTATGTTCATTGCGTTGTCGCCTGGGAGCGACAGCGGAAATTTCATCGGAATTAAAGGGAATATGGCTCGCTCTCCCAAAGGGGGTGAACTTCTTTGTGTCCGAGAAAAGTGGGCGGCAGGTTCCCGCCGCTCTGCCCGCCAGGGCCCGCTCTGCCTGCCCAGGTCCCGCTCTCCCCACCCGGGCCCGCTCCCCTCGCTCAGAATTCTGGGAGGAAAGCTGAGAGCCTCTGAGCTGGCCCGAGCCGGAGGGTCTGAGCATTGCGGGGTCAGTTCTCTCCTCGGAAATAACGCCGGCTAACCCGGGGAGAGCCTGCTCAGCGGCCCGGGCTCCTCGGGCCCGTGGGGGGGAGGGGGGTGAAGGCCGGAGTCCGTGGGACTGACCACAGGGTCCAGATGTCCCCGGAAGCACAGGCCGGGACAGAGCTTCCGGCCGGTCAGAAAATGGCTCAGCCCGGAATAAAGGCGCGGAGGGGCCTGTAAATACACATGAGGCCCCCCAGAGACAGTGACGGACGGACGGACCACAGAGGGAGGTTTTCATAGCTCATACTGAAGATGTTCCGGCCGGGATTTCTATTCCCTACAAGGATTCACGAAAAAGTGATCCTGACACACGGGCCGGTGCTGTTAAGGAATAAGTCCTTCCGGCTTCATAGGCCAGAGAGCAAAAGGGCGACATCTTGGAAGCCAAGGGCACCGAACTGTGAGGAGCGGAATGGAGGCTCCAAACTGGCCACGCCCCCTGGGGGAGGAGCTTCCGATGGCCGCAGTCCCCGGGGGCGGGCGGGGCCTCCTGGGGGGGAGCTCCCCCCCATCCCCCCCAGGAGCGCAGGGCGGGGGCAGAGCCCGGCAAGGACGGGCGCTGCAGCTTCTCCCGGGGAGGGAGGGCTCTCTCTCCCACACTCCCCCGACACCAGCCACAATGTAGCGAAAGCCCGGGACAAGTTACTCCCGACCCCAAGGTCGTTGCCAAGCAGATGTCTGCTTGTGAGTTCCCAGGCGGGGGATTCCCCGGGAGGCAGAGCGTGGGGGGCGCCTCAGGGGGGGCCGCAAGGTCAGGGGCCCTTCGGCTTCCCCCCACCCCGCCGCGGGCCCCTGGAGAAGCGAGAGACCGAGACCCCGACTCTCAGTGTCCTGACTGAACAAGCGCCCCCGCGTCCCCGGGACCCCCAAGCACGGCGCGGCCGCCACCATTCTGCCCGGCGCAAGGCCCTGCAGCCAAAGGAGCCCCTCTGACGGGGGCCGGTGAACTCCCCCTTTATAAAGGTCGGGATGTCCGCGGGTGACGGGTGAGGAGGCGCGTCCCGGGACCCCAAGTGCGCACGGCTGTGACCCGCCGGGCAGATCTGGGGGCGCTCGGGCACCGAGCATCCCACTCCCCTGCCTTCGCTCTTTTCTCCCATTCCTTCGTCCCGCGGCCCTTTCTCGGGCGCCTGACGGCAGCTCTAGAGAAATGCAAGAGCCTGCGAGGACCCCTGCCCCCCAGCCGGGGCAGGCAACGGGCGCTGCACCAAGGTGCTCACTGCGCGGAATTCCTAGAACGATTCTCTACTTCAACAAGTCCATCCATACCTACTCATTTCATGATTGACCCCAGGACTTTTTGAGCTTCTGTGTAAGTCGGGGCCTTCACTTTTACCAGTAATTTTGCCATTTTCGGGCAAGTTTCCTCTCCTTGGCAGTGATCCCAGTATCCCTTCACGTTCACATGAAAGTGTTTGCCTCTCGAGGACCTGGGCTGCGAGAACCAGCAAAACTTCCGTCTGGGCCAGGGTAAAACATAAGGGAAATAACAACAAAATAATCATCATCGCTGACATTTCTGCAGCACTTGCCCTTTGCATTAGAACCTCAGTGGATCCTCACACCCTGAGAAGTACGTACTATCCTCATCCCCACTTTACAGAGGAGGACACGGAGGCCCAAGATCTCACAGTTAATAAGTGTCTCAGCAAGGATTTTACCCCCAGCTCCCTGAATGCAGGCCTGCACTCAATGTTTAAATGTTTAACAAACTAACAAAAACGCCGCACAGATAATATTAATTTAAGGTTTTCCAAGTCACTGTGCTGCCCACAGGGATCCATTTCTGAGTTTGATATCACGGATGTAAAGAATCTTTTTTTCTAAGATTAACTCTCCCTGGAGAATAGCTTCATTCGAGTCGAGGTTTTTTAAGGATGTGCTTTATTTTGGAGTCCCTACCATCCCTTATTCCCACACTACATAAACAAGCTAGCTTTAAATGGGCAAGAATTGGAGCAAAAAAAAAAAAAAAAAAATGGCGCTGCTTCCATCCTTAGGATGAATCTCTGCAGAGATCTGGGAGAGCCCCGAGGATGGGGTGAGCCGACTTAAAAGCAAACCAGGATGAAAAGGACCATGCTGCCCAGGGGAAGGATGAGAAAACCCATCAGAAGAACTTCAGGGCTCGCTTGGCTCCTGACTCCACCAAGTAGTAGAATGATGGTTGTTTCTCTTGTACAGAGAAGGGAACTGGAGCTCTGAGATGTGTGAGCTTTCCAAGAATAGTAGCAGACATTTCTATAGCCCTCACTATTTTCCTGGCACTTTACAAACATTAATTAATGTGAGCCTCACAACGACCCTAGAAGATGGGTTCCATTTGACAGGTGAGGAAACTGAGACAAACAGGATCAAATGACTCATCCAGGGTCATACAGCTAGGAAGTGTCTTGAGGTTGAATTTGAACTCGGGTCTTCTTGACTGAGCAAAGGCTGCCTGGGGCAACGTCAGGAGACTCTCATATTTAACCCTGGCTTCTTGACTCAAAGTCAAAAGATGCTTCCTAATCCATCATGCTGATACTGACCTAACACTAGGGCAGTTTTTTATAGGGAGAGCAGAAAATCTCAGTTCAAGGGCCATCTGTATTTGGATGGAGAAATGGGGATGCAGAACGTGGCAGGGAGGAGCGCGAGCTCATGCTTATTTCATGAATTCCCTTTCAGAGACTCCTAAAGGAACACTGAGGAGCTTGAATAGAAGCGAGGAATATGCTCAATCTGTTATTCTTCTGGGAAACAGTTTGCAGTTTTCAGATTTTTAAAATCTTTCATTAACAGTGTGGTAGCTCAAGGACTTCCTGGAAGATAACCCACTATGGGAAAGCCAAGGGAGTTTGCTTTGCCCTTACAAACCCCAATGCCCCTGGGCACAAACCCAAGAGAAAAACCAGACAAGTTGGGGAGGAAAACCCTGGAGGAAAGAAAGGGATAAACTTGGCAAGACTGCCGGGCAGCATCCCTGCCCCACAGCCCCGGGGATGAACCTGGGAAGTTCCCCCAGCTCCATGATCCCAACTCACCCACAGCTTCTGCCCTCGCCTAGACCAACCCAACCTTCAGAGTAAGAGGCATCCCTTTGGCTTTGAAAGCCCCTTACAAACTGACCCAGACTTCCTCTCCCATACTTTGCAGACTCAGCCCCTCTGTTTCTCACCCCCAACTCCATTTAGATGTGGGGGCTTTTGCACCTAACACTACAGGCCCAGGCCAGGCCTTTATACCCAACACTATTCAGATGTGTGTGTGGGGGGGGACTTTGCACCCAACACTACTGGCCCTGCAGGGGCCCCTTGCACTCAACACTACTGGCGGCGGGCCCCCTGCCCCTCACACCCAACACTACTGGGATGTGGGGGGCCTTTGCACCCAACACTACTGGCGGCAGGATCTTTGCACCCAACACTTGTGGCCCGGCAGGGGCTTTGCACCCGACACTACTCGGATGTGTGTGTGTGGGGGGGCTTTGCACCCGACACTACTGGCGGTAGAATCTTTGCACCCGACACTTGTGGCCCGGCAGGGGCTTTGCACCCGACACTACTCGGATGGGGGGGGGGGGTTTGCACCCGACACTAGTGGCGCAGTCGGACCTTGGTGTCCAACCCCTCGCATCCCCGCCACCACTCCGGTGTAGGCCCCTGTGCCCAGAGCCAGGGCAGGGCCTCCCCAGCTGCACTGTGTGTGACCGAGGTCACACTATCTCCATATTTCACTACTATCTGCCAGCCATTGATTTCACCCTCACGCCAAACATCTATGTCCCCGCCACCCCAGAAATCCCAGGGACGGCCGTGTCGTTGGGGTCCTCGCCTCCCCCCGGGACCGGGACCGGGACCAGCGCCTACGGCAGGTGCCTGTTGACCCGGGCCAGGTCGTGCTGGAGATGCCCAAAGAAAAAGACTCATTTCTTTCTACTGACGTGACCGACGCAAATCTTCCTGCTTTCATTAAGCTTGTTTTATTAAATTTGTTGGGGGGGGGGGGTAGGGAGCCACTTTTGAAAGGAACATTAATAAAGCGCTGCACAGAACAGGGCCGTTAAGAAGGGGGCGGGGACAAGCCCAACGCCATGGAGGCCTATGAACGTTTCTGAGCCGCCTCTGTGGGTGTTTGAGTCCTTTTCGGGGGCACCCGGGGAGGAGCGGGGAGCGCGCTATTTTCTCACCGGTGGCTCCATCATTTTGGGAGATGGCTTCAACACTGGGCCTCAGCAAGGGCCGCAACCACCTCCTGCCGCCCGTTCCTTCTCTCCCGGCCCTCCCTGGCATCCGCGGTCCTGTGGACTCCGCTCCCCATCCGCTGGGGCACCCGCGGCCCCGAATCTTATCCCAGAGACCTAGAAACCTTTTCCTCTTGTAGAAAACGAGGGCAAGGACGGGACAAGCGCTTTCCACCAGCCATTCAGACTACAGGCCTCGGGGTGCACCGAGGGCCCCTCCCCCGCCAGGCCCGCACCCTCACTTCTGGGAAGCTCTGACTCGTTCCCCATCCCACGGAAGGGCAGGCCTCCCCCGGGCACTCACAGCCCCCAGCTTGGGGGCACTCACAGCCCCCAGCTTGGGGGCACTCACAGCCCCCAGCTTGGGGGCACTCACAGCCCCCAGCTTGGGGGCACTCACAGCCCCCAAGCTGGGACTTCAAGCTCACCACCCCGCCCCCACTCTCCAGGCCAGCCGGTTCCCGCCAAATGGAGCAGGAAGGGTTCCGCTCGAGTCCCAGAATCCTTCTCTTAGCCAGTGCCCCCCCTCCTCCCCACCCCAGGCTGCCTTCGCCTCTGCCTCTTCGGGAAGGGAAGCTTTATTAAACGCCCACGGGGACCGAGGAACTCTCTCCTTGTCCCTAGCGCCGTCCTCGAGGCACCGCCTCCTTCCCGTCCCACCGATGTCAGCTCCCTGAGGGCAGGCCCGACCGCACCCAGAGCCCCAACCCGGAAGTCACGAGGGCAGCCCGCCTTCTCCGGAGCCGCCGTTTCCCGGCCACGCCCCTCGGCGCATTGGCCTACAGCGATGGCGGCCGAGCGGCGCCAACGCGGGGCGGGGCGGGGCGAGACGGGGGAGGGTCCCTTCCCAGCCACCGTCGCTGCCCCCGCCCCCCCCTTTCCCCGCGTTCCCTTTCACTTCCGGGGTCGTGCTGGGGCCGCTGCTTTAGTAACAACATCCCGTTGGCGGCGGCTGTGGCGGTGGTGGCAGCGGCGACGGCAGCGGGAGTGGGAGTCTCTTCAGAAGGACCCCAAGCGGGCCTCGCCCGTCGGCTTCCCCGCCGGCTGTCCTCGGGCTCGACGCCCTCCCATCCCGGGCCGGGCCGAGCCGGGCTGGGAGTGAGGTGAGGGGAGGGGGAGGTGAGGGGGGAGCCCGGCCACCGTCGCCATGGCCAGTAACTCGCAGCCCCAGCAGCCGCCGGCGCCGCCGCCTCCTCCTCCGCAGCCGCAGCCGCCGCCGCCGCCCGGCCCGGGCCCGGGGGCCGCGGGCGGAGCGGGGAGCGGCCCGGGCCCGGGCAGCGGGAGCGCGGCTGCGGCCGGCGGAGGCGGAGGGGGCGGAGGAAAAGCTGCTGGCGGCGGAGGCGGAGGGGGCGGCGGCGGCGGCGCGGGAGACCCTCAGCTCGTGGCCATGATTGTCAATCATCTCAAGAGTCAGGGGCTCTTCGACCAGTTTCGCAGGGACTGCCTGGCCGACGTGGACACCAAGGTGCGGGCCGGGGGAGCTCGGCGGGGGGAGGGGCGGGGCGCGGGCCGGCCGGCGGGGGGAGGGGCCGGGCGGCCCGGGCTTTAAAGCGCTGCTGGCAGGCGGGAGGGCCGGGGCCGGGGCCCGCTGCCTGCCTCGGTGCGCCCGGTGCGGGGGAGCTCCGGGCCCGAGAGAAAGTTTGCCGGCGCCTTTGTCCTCGCCGGCCAGAACCGGCGGTGACCGGTTGGGGGGCGGGGGCTGTCCCAGCTGTGCCGGACTAGCCTGCCGGTGACCCTTCCGTGGCCCGCTGCGAGGGAGCTGGGCCGGGGGGCTTGAGAGTCGGGGCGACCCCCGGGCCAGCGCCGGGGAGGGGGAGGGGTGCCCGTGTCGGGAGAGCGCCGAGGAGCAGGGCCAGGGGGCAGGCTGGCGGCCACGGCGTGGGAGCCTCAGAGGTCAGGGGTTGGGCAGCGCGCACCGCCGGAGGGGAACCCTGGGGGGCCGCGACCTCCTGGGCGGGAACCGGCGGGAGCCGGTGTCCGGGAGTTTTGGGTGGGAGCTGGCAGGGGGAGGTGTTCCCCCCCCCCCCCCGCCGTCCCTCCCGCCCGCTAGATATCCAACCGCCGGGCTGTCCCGGGCCGTTCTGGGCCTGAGGGCGCTTCAGGCTGCTCCCCCGTGCGGGGTCGAGGGCTGATTCTGGGGACCTAGCGTTTGCCGGGGTCCGCCCCGCACCCGGGGAAACTTCTGAAACCCACGCTCGGCTCCCGTCCCGGCCCCTCATTCACAACCAGACGCTTCCGCGAGTTCCACAAAAGCGAAGCCGGCGTCCTGTCCTTTCCCTGCTCAGAAAGGCGCAGCAGCCGCTTTTTTCTGGCTTTTCAGTCAAAAAACCCGGAAAAGTCATATTTTGTTGGGGAGCTGGGGAGAGGGACGCGGTTTGGAATACAATCCAAAGCCTTGGCACGACATGCTGCGCCCCCCGGATCTGGTCTTGGCCTCCTTCCCCCGGCTTTTCTGGGTCACTCGCCCCCCTGAGCACGGCCCTGATCTTGCTTCCTCCCGCCCGTTGCTGCGTTTCCCTTGGCCTGGAATGCTCTCCCTCGGCGCCTGACTTCTGCCCGTCCTTAGAGACTCGCTCTAGCCGCCTTCTCTTCCATGAAGTCCTCGCCAAGCCCCGGCCCGGCCCGGCCTTGCCCTTTTCTGAATTCTCGCGGCAGCCTGCGCCCCTTGGGTGTCTGTAACCGGCCGGTCCCATACGCTTTGTGTGTGCGCCTTAGGCTCCTCCAGTCTGCTGCGGGCCATTGTGATGGTCTCACCCCTCGGGATGTCTCCGTGCTGTAAGGAAGCGTGCGTGGGCTCTGGTGGAAGGGCGAGATTTTCCCGGGAACGCGACAACATGGCCTTGGGAATGTCTTGCTGTGGGAGGTCTGAACTTCGGACAAGCTGGGTTCTCACGGGGTGTCCCACTTTTGGTTTCTTTGTAGCCCGCCTACCAGAACCTGAGACAGCGCGTGGACAACTTCGTTTCTAATCATTTAGCAACTCACACTTGGAGTCCCCACCTCAATAAGAACCAGCTGAGAAACAATATTAGACAGCAAGTCCTCAAGTAAGTGTCAGAATTGTTTAAAAGAGAGAATGAGCCCGCGTGCGATGTCCAGCATCAGCCTGCTTTTGTGTGTTAGGCCCTTGGGAAAGTTTGTTTGCCCAACAATGTCAGCATTTTATCAAGTTCGATAAGCTGATGTCGTGTGACAGCATAACTTTAGCAGTGTTCTACATTCACTTTGAACATTCCTTCCCTAAACTGGAGCAGTCTGCTTTTTTTCTATGGCCCCCCGGCATAACCATCGGAGGGAAGTCGCCTTAATGGGGGAAATAACCGTTCAGT
Source organism: Sarcophilus harrisii (assembly GCF_902635505.1). Classification (NCBI taxonomy): domain Eukaryota; kingdom Metazoa; phylum Chordata; class Mammalia; order Dasyuromorphia; family Dasyuridae; genus Sarcophilus; species Sarcophilus harrisii. The sequence goes on along the minus strand of NC_045431.1, from coordinate 5,489,231 downwards.
AAGTCAGTCAACGACTAAGTAAGAGCCTGCTAGGTGCAGGATCTGTGCTGAATACTAGGGGCGCAGAGCGTAAGGCAAGTTCCTGCTCTCAAGGGGCTCCGCCTGGTAATTAAATATAATTTAGTGCATTCGGTTACTTTTTTATTTTTTTTTTAATTTAAATATTTGTATTTAATTTGGCAATCATTCGTTAGGTACCTACTATCAAATGGGGACACACTGGAGAAGGAAATGGCAAACTACTCTAGTATCTGAACAACATCCATGGGGTCAAGTAGAGTTGGATTTGATGAAATAGCTATACCAGTCACATGCAAGGCACTGTCCAATAACCAGAGAAACAAATGAAAATTGGTGATTCTATTCAAAAAGCTTGCATTCTGCTAAAGGGGAGCAATAGACACGACTAACTCTACACGATATGGCATCTTGGGAGTAAAGAGACAAGTGGCTTATTTCAAAACTTTGAAGTAGAAGAGTATAATAGACCCCTCTAGACAGTCACCTAACTCTTTGGAGGCTCAGATTGAGAGGAAAAAGGTAAATCTTGTAGGAGTTTTTTCCTGGCAGAAACTTATGTTCAAATATCTTCATAAGATTTCTAATCTTTATCTTATTCTGAAATTTGTATTCTTCAGAGATTTCATTCCAAAGCTGATAGTATACTATTCTTTTACTCTATTTTTACTTCATAGAGCGGTAGTTTAAGAAGAAAAAATATCTACATGGTGTTTCATGCTCTTAACCATTTAAAATAGGAATCCTCATTCCCTTTTCTGACTTCTGACCAGCAGTAGAAAAAGAAAGAAGGAAGGAAAGACTTGGGAGATATCCTAAGGCATTTTTATTCAAGAAAAAGGATTATTAATTACATTTTGTTTTTTCACAGAAGACATTTATCAACTCCTTTACAAAGTACATTCCTCAAAATTAATTAAGCCAAATGCCTACAGGACTTATGGCACATGTATTTCGTTTTGCTTGGCAGACATGTTAAGAGACAGCATGGCATAGTAGAGAAAGTACTAGATCCACCTTCTAATATTTACTAGCTAGGTCTCTCAACTTTGAAATGTCAAGAACTACCTCCTGACTTAGAGCACGGTTGTGATCGTCCTTGATAGCGGGAACTCTGCACTTAAAGAATCACAGTGTCTTGGTATGTTGAAGCACATCTTACTTAGAGGGCCTCAGTTTGCAAGTGAAACATCACAAGATCTTTGGTCTTATTAGACAAAAGGGTTTTGAAAAAACTAAGTGTCCAGAAAACATGCAAAAAAATTCTTTTGAGGGCTATATTTGAATCTTGGAACTTAATGTTAAAGGAAGTTTTTTGCTTTTGTTTTTAAACAAATGACAGTGGGATGACTTGATGATTGTTGAGCAAATCGTGGTTGTGGAAGTTATCCACCTCCTAAAACCAAAGAAGAATATGTTTAAATGGAGAATTTGTGGTTAAGTATTAAGAACAAAACTTCCTGAGAAAGAGTAATTAAACATTGGAAGAGGCTACTCAGGAACATTATAAAGTCCCCTAAAGAAACAACCTAACTGTATGTGTAATACAAGAGAGGCAACTATTTCAGGTACCCTGAGTATTGGTGTCTGGAAGGGATAACTTAGTTATTTATAGTTCTTTGATTTGTTTAGAAAGTCAAAGATCTCATGTTTGCAAATACATAGCATCACCTTTGTAATATTTGTGAATGCCCCTCACTTGGGGAATAGTTGAATACATTATAAAACAAACATAATGTTTTTCACCATAGAAGTAATAGGAAGAATTTTATAAATTTTGAAAAGTTTTATGAATGGATATAGAATCGAGTACAGCCAAAAGAATAACTTCCACATTTACTTCAGTTATTTAAAACTTAAAAGAAACTTACATTGAAAAACAGAAGAATTCTCATTCTAGAAGACTGGCAATGAAATTACTCACTTCTGCCTCAGCAGAGAAGCAGTGGATTGGAAGTCTGGAATTGGGCGTGTGTTGGCAGATAGTTTTATGTTTATGGTTCGTTTTGCCGATTTCTTTTTTTTCCCAAAAAGAAAGGGTTCTGTTGGGAGTTGTAGAAGTAAAATTCAGTTGGGAAGTGAAAATCGAGAAGGAAGGAAAACACTGCATAAGGAGTTGCTTAAAAAAAATAATAGCCTTATTGTGTTACCTAGATTCTGTTAAGTTTTACACTTTTTTTACATGGCCAAATCAGTTGGCCCTTCTCTGCCTTAATTCCTTCACCTGTCACTTAGAGGTCTTATCTCTTCTATCTCAGAGAGAGATGGGTGTGGGAAGAGTGTTTTGTAAACCTTCAATCGGTGCTGTGAAAAAATGACCTATTTTATTACAGTCTCATTAGCCAGACACAGTTTAGGAGTATTTAAGAGAACTTTAAGGAATCGGCATATACCAAAATTTCAAATGATTTGTGAAATATACCGGAAAATATTAGTTTGATTATAGCAAGGTAGCTTACCCAGAAAAATTACTTCTTCCAGCATATCTGTTTATTCATGATATAGTCTAAAGGTGCTAAGTGTTTCTGAACAATGAGCCTGCAAAATTAATGCAGCCATAGACCTAGCCCCGTAGGATTGGGGTGACCACACCAGACTATAGCGGTTTCTGAGCTTCCAGGGTTATAGTGACTCCTTTTAAATCCTCCTCGTAGTCTCGGGGCTGTGTGTGTTCCAACTTTAAAGCCAAGCTTCTGTTCTATTCAGTAGCCCACTCCAGCAGCTGTGGGACCTTCACCACTTTTTATTGTAATTTTACAAATAAAAGTATAATCTGAGGAAATAAAGAGGAGAAAGGTTCTTTTTTTTTTTCCTTAGAAGTCAGAGGAAGGGATTAAAGAGATAAAATTTTGGGGAGAGAAGACTTTATTTCCATACCTTTAAAAATATTTGTTAAACTTGTGCTTTGAATCAGGATTCAATTCCTTTTAGATAGCATCTGCTTTTCAATATACTGTCTTCCTTTTATGTGTGTTTTTAACATAGAGCTTACTTTTGCAGAATTTGCACCTTTATTTTAGTCCCTTTAAGAAGCATATAACCTACTTTGTGGTATGTTAGCTCTTTTTTCTTCCTTGTGGCCCACATAGCTGTAATCATAGAATCACGGGGCTGGGAGGTGCTTCGAACGATCATCTAGTTCATTGTATTTTTTCAGCCTCTAGACAGAACTGAACTCTAAATATCCAAGAGAGCTACTCTGCTACTTTTTCATTGTTGTCTGTTTTCCTTTGGCTTTTTAAATCTCTCACTCAGTATGCCTCCCTATAGCATTCGGGGCAAGTTGCCCCTTCCTCGTGGGCCTCATTGGCCTGGCCCCAACACATATCCTTCTGTATGTGCTTTTCTCCTTGGGTCGTCCTCCATGTGTGCCTTTTGTGGAATCTTTCCCAAATGAGGCTGGCTGTCCTGTGGGAAACTACTCGAGATTTATGAGGAAAGATATTTTGTGGCTAATTTTTTATCATGCCATTTCATAAAATGACCTAGTTTTAAATACATAAATCTAGTTGCTTGCTTTCTAAAAAGTAACAATTATCAACTGCTTATTTTTAAAGAGAACAATAAACAAAAATCTAGATGTCTTAAATTTTATTTTTCTTTTGTCTAGAGTCCTGATGGAAATAGATATTTTTGTATGAATTCATTTTCCTTGGAAATAATAACATTTAACTATAAATAATCATCAGGTTATTTTAGACTTAATATTGATTTTTAGTGCCCATTTGCTATTAGTCACTGGCTAGGCAAGTCGGTCTTCCAAGAATCAATTATATTGAGTTTTCTTAGACTCTAGAATCATCATTCATTTACTTTTCAAAAGACAATTTTAAGATTTGTGCTTTAAATATGTCATCTTCATTCCACAAGTGATACTCAGATATTTTGGGCAATGGGAGGGATGGACAATTTGTTGTGCTGGAGGATCCTTATAAATGCCATGGAATATTTTGCTTTCCTCATTAGTGACCCCAGAATCCTGCCTGGGCTGAAGGGAGAAAAGTAACTTGTGCTCATGCAAAGAGTGTGTATAGCTATGTGATAGTTAAAGGATGTGTGGGATTGCAGGGGGTATAATGTAAGCTCCTTTTCTTGCCCTGCCATCCTCCTTCCTCCTTCCCCAGTATGGGTCTGACTTTGAAAGAACTTAGGTGAAAAAAAAATGCGGTCAGCTAAAAGTAAATTTCTTTGTCTCAATTTTCCCCTTTCAGGTCAGGAATGTTGGAGTCTGGCATTGACCGCATCATCTCTCAGGTTGTGGATCCAAAAATCAACCACACATTCCGACCTCAGGTGGAAAAAGCTGTTCATGAGTTTCTGGCCACATTAAATCACAAAGAGGAGACGAACACCAGCATGGCTCCAGATGAGGAAAAGCCAGATTCTTCCGTCATTCTGCAAGGTGCGTGTCCATGCCCCGAGCGCGCATTTGCTCTGGATTGTATCTGAAGGGGGAGTCCTGGGGAATGTTGAAGATGAGGGTAGATTTGGAGTCGAATCAGTCGGGGAAGAGTTATTAGGCTCCTGCTGTGCTAGGTGCACACACATGCACACGGAGAAAACAATCCCAATGCTCTAGGATGAAGGGGAACTGCATGCCAGGCGGGGGGCGAGCAGAAGTTTGTGAGAGGACAGTGACCTGACTTGGCCTGCTGTGGGGGGCTTTGGAAGCCAAATAGGGGAGTAGGTTTTTGGTTCTAAAGGCTAATAGGAAGCCACTAGTTGTATTGCATAGAGGAAGAACATGATCCCCCACATTTAAGGAAAATCACTTTAGCAGCTGTGTCAGAGTTGGATTGATGTGGGGAGAGATTAGAATCATGGAGACTACGTAAGAAGGCTTTGTGGGAGTCTTAGGTGCTAGCTAATGGTGGCCTCTGACCTAAGGAGGGAGAGATAGATGCCAGAGAGTCCGTGTTTCATGCACAATTAGAACTGACCATGCAGTGCCTGGGCACAGTGAGAGATGGAGGGGCGTGCAGAAACATGGAGCGTTGGGGAGGGGCTGGCTCTGAGATATCTCTGAGACCTTCGCTTTGGAAGGAAAAAAGGAATGAGGAAAGAGATGGGGCTGGAGAGAGCCCCTGGGGAATCATCATCAGAGAGGTGGCGATTCCATGCCCAGAAAAAGAACTCTGGGAGATGACTAAAAACCATTACATTGAATTCCCAATCCCTATGTTTATGCCCACCTGCATTTTTGATTTCCTTCACAAGCTAATTGTACAATATTTCAGAGTCTGATTCTTTTTGTACAGCAAAATAACGTTTTGGTCATGTATACTTATTGTGTATGTAATTTATATTTTAATATATTTAACATCTACTGGTCATCCTGCCATTTAGGGGAGGGGGTGGGGGGGTAAGAGGTGAAAAATTGGAACAAGAGGTTTGGCAATCGTTAATGCTGTAAAGTTACCCATGTATATATCCTGTAAATAAAAGGCTATTAAATTAAAAAAAAAAAAAAAGAGAGAGAGAGGTGGTGATTCATGTAGGAGCTGATGAGGTCCCAAGATACAACAGGGCTGTGATGGGAAGAGGGAACTGGAGGTCAGGGTGGCCAAATGTCCACTACTGAGGGGTCAGGAAAGGTCGGGACTGAAAAAGAGCCGGCATGTTTGGCGGGTAAGAGGGCATCAGTAACTTTGGAAAGAGTTGTTTGAGTTAAGTAAGAAGCCTTGTTTTAAAGGGTTTCAGGAGTGAGTGAAAGAAACCAGAAGCAACTTTTGGTGTCAGCTTTTCTAGGAGTTTGGTCAGAAAATGACCATTCTCATTAAGGAAGAAGGGGGCAGTGATCTGGAGGTGGCCATAGCCAGTCAGCGGGCATCCAAGCACATGTATGTTCCAGTGTCAGCGGGCATTTAAGCACGTATACATGTATGTGTGGTGGGGGTGGGGAGGTCCAATGTCAGCAGGCATCCAAGCACATGAGTGTTCAGTGTTCTGTGCTCTGCAGAGAGAATGGCATAAGAGAAGCCCCTCCCCTTCAGGTGCTCCAAGGCCCATGAGGGAGAAAACAGAAACAAGCTAGATATGGGATCAAGAGGAAATAATCAACAAAGGGGAAATGGCCAGACTTGAGGATTGTGAAAGGCTTCCTGTAGAAGGTGGGGTTTTATCTGGGATGGGCAGGAAGCCAAGAGGGGTGACGACACAACATCTCATGCGTGAGGGATGATGGTCTGGATGGAGGGACGGGTAGGTGGATGGAGTGACTTCCAAGCAGGAAGAGCTGCTTGGGAGGGCATCAGGGAGTGAGGCTGGATGCGGCACTGAAGAGCAGACCCCCTCAGACTAATGTTTTCTGAGCATAAAAAGCCAAAGACGTTTCCCCAAGCACCACATGATTGGAAGTGTTGCTTGATCGCCCCTTTCCCCTTCAGTGATAGGACTAGGGGGGAAAATTACATAAAACTTTCTTGGCTTCATGTGGCTCTTGAGAGAAATACATAATGATAGTGCCTGGGAACCACCTGTACCTCTAAGCTCCTGAGATGGAAGCAGAGAGGCAGCTCTGTTACAAAGGAGGTGGGCCAAATGACCTGACAAATAGCCTTTCTTATCTAGATATCACTCTGCAAAGCCGCTTATTATATCAAGAGCTTTACTGATAACTTTTTAAACTAGCCACTGTTCCAGTCCTGTTGGGATTTTTTGCTCAGAGTAGTAGCTCTGAGGGTTGATACCATAAATGCCTTTTTAATCATATTGAATTTTCTAACTACAAATCTCTATTTGCTGGAGCTTTCATTGTTTGACTAGACCTTTTCTTCCCCTGTTGTGAGCTTATCTGCTCTGCTCCTTTGGAGAGGAGTGGATTTTCCACCATATGTCTTTTCTGGTCCTGGGAGAATGACTTGTCTGTTTATCTCTGTGTTGGACAGCAGGGACCTAGTAGCTTCTGAGAGGTCAAGTAGCAAAGAGAGGTTTGTCTGTTAATTGGCCTCATGAGAGTCAGTTTCCAGGCCAGTGCATGAATTTAAGACTTCTGACATTAGAAAGAACAATAAAATAAGCTGGTTATATCACATGTTATGCCTTTCTTCTGAAGAGTTCTAGGTACCACGTAGTCAAAATTCAATTTACTAAAGCATCTGTTCCCAAGAAAATGAAGATACAAATAGTAATGTAATAGATCTGCATAGGAATTGATTGATTTTTAAGCAGTTTATCAAGTGTCTAATACATGCTATGGGTTATAGATGGTATTGTTTTGTAGCTATTGATAGCCCACATTTATAAATTCTATAGTTCACAGTTAAGTAGAGCTGTTCTACGTATAAATTCATTATTAAACGTCCTTCACTTTAAGGTGTTCCTACTGCTGGATCCAGTGCTAATGTGGCTAATGATGCCATGTCCATTTTGGAAACGATCAGTTCTCTTAATCAAGAAGCAAATGCTGCCAGGTCATCGACAGAAACTACAAATCCCAAGACCAGTGAAAGAACATCAAAAAGACTCCTGTCTCAGGCAAGTCTGGATGCTGGCCTTGATCGAGAGAGAAGCACAGATGACCTTACAGACAAAGACAAATGCCTGTCTGACCCATTCATTGAAGGATTTGAAACAGTCTCAAAGTCAGAAGACTCAAATGATCTCCCTAGCCCAGTTGAAGAAGTTAAAAATCTCACAAAGGACAATAATAGTTTGCTTCTACCAAACAAAGATGTCCTACAAGAAAGCAGTGACCAAAAACCTAAACTAATAGACAAAGGGGAAAAAAAAACAGATAGCAATGAAAAGACGGAAAGAAAAAAAGAGAAGAAAGACAAAACTGATAAGAAATATGACCATTCTAAAAGAAATGAAGATTTACAAAAAACAAAGGATGAAAAGCAAGTGAAAGACAAAGAAGCAGACGGTGCAAAACAGCTGCCTTCAGAGAGGAACAAACTTAAGACATTTGACGGGACAAAAGAAGGTATAAAAATTGTGTCCAAAAATTGTGTCCAACTACTCCCAATGGGAGTAGTTACTTTGCTTTGCTTTTTGATAAACTTCAGATTAGTGGAAGGTACTGGGATACATAGAATCTAAAAATTAAAGTGCCCTTTTTTCCCAGCTAAAATAGCAAATATTTCTTTTCTACATTAATTTTCCTGTTTATGAGATAAGCTTATATCTGTTATTCCAATGCATTCATTCATTGAGTGCAAATCCCAACTGAATCCTTCAAGCTATTACATAGCTAATTCTAGTTTGTTGGGAAGTTTTTTTTAAGCTACATTTTAAATTCACAAAGTTTTATTGTCTTTACAAGTTGATTTATGTACCATTGTTGAGATTTTGGAACAAACACCTCTATTAATTTTCTTTTCTTTAAAATTAAAAGGCTAAATTTCCTTAACTACAGTTTCAAGATGTGTGGATTTTTATATATGTGTTAAAATTTTTATATATGAATGGTTTTGAGAATTTCTTAATTCTAAGATTTCCTGTATTTATTTTTTGCCTGTTTTTTTTTTTTTTTTTTTTTTTTTAAAGATTATTCCTTGGTAGATTCAGATGTGGATGGGCTTACAGATATTACCGTTAGCTCTGTCCATACCAGTGATCTCTCATCATTTGAAGAAGAAAGTGAAGATGCTGTAGCTTCAGATAGCACTGAAGAAGGAGAGATTACATCTGATGGTAAAATTTGCCACATAGAAATATAAGCATTTTTTATATATACAAATGTTAAATACTCTTGATAAGTTGGTATACCTTTTATAATAATCTCTGCTTTATCTAGAAAGATAAAGATCTTTGAGATCTAGAAAGGAAAAAGAGTTCAAAGAAAATGTTTAAAAAGACAAGGATGAGGGGAAAGGGTTGAAGTAAAATGGGAACAGTTGTAGGTAAGAACGAACAAGGGAACAGAAAAATAGGTAATATGTACCTAGACCCTCCCAAAGTCTTCTTTCATTTTTTTTTCAATCCTTTGCATTTTTTTGTCTATTAAAAGGTCATCTATATACGCAAAAATATTCCAGTTTGATCCAATTTCACTCCAGCATGAGTACTTTGGAGTTTGATTAAGAAGAAATCTGATAATCCTGTGAAATAGTTAATAGAAAATTTAGCTAATGACTTTATTTTTATTTGTCATTCCTTACAGAACAATAATATTCTGTTATGTAATGTGTTTCTTGTACACACTTTCACATCTTTTCACAGTAATCCCTGATCACTGGAATGTGGTCTTCATTGGAAATAAAAGCATTTTAGATTACTGAGTAGTAGGAAATAAATAACTTCTTTTCCAAAATAATTTCCTCCCTCACTCTCAACATAGGAAAAACACTATCTTCATATCAATGCAATGTACTTTTTAGTATATTTAAACTTCTTGTTACACTTTAGTTTTAGACCTATGTGAGAAAAGAGTAGGCTGTCATAAAAGTTTATGTGAGTGTAAGTATACTTTTTTTGAAAGATCTTGGGTGAATTCATTTCATTCATCAGACTTTATTGAATGCCTTCTCCCTTAGGGGCACTGTGCTAGGCCCCAGGGAAACACAGAGAAGAGGGGAACAGTTGCTATCCCCCTTCAAGAAAATTAGAATGAAGTAGGAGAATTTCAGGAAGGCACCCGATTACTGTAACAGAAGGTAGCATTTAGGTGCATGAGACTACCACGTGTGAACAGGTGATGCGGGGGGGAATTTAACAGGTTATGTTTCATTGTAAAGGAAATATTTTGTGAATGTCCATATGCTGTATTTACTTTTGAGGGATATATAAAGAGAATCATGTGGAAGTCAAGTGTGGTCATTCATCAATGTAGATGCTTTTACTTTTTATTCATTTTATTCTAGATGAAGAGAAAGAGATTAAAAATATAACCAAGCCTCAGATTAGTGAGCCTGGCGAAGGAAAAGCAAAAAGTGTCCGACATACTTACGTGCACCGACCTTTCCTCTACTCCAAGTACTACAGCGATTCTGACGATGAGCTGACCGTGGAGCAACGTCGGCAGTCTGTTGTAAGTCTCCGTTCTCTCGTCGGTCCATCTTCGTCTTCCCAGATGTGAGTCTAGTAAACAAAAAACAAAGTGGGACGAGACATGGGAGAAAAAAGAGCGAGCCCTGGATGTGAGAAACCCATGAGAAGCCTGAGCTTGCTCTCCCTCTCTGTGTCTCCTCTTATCCCAAGTCAGACTTTGTTTACCCACCTAGTCAGGAATTTTGTGTTGGAAGCATTTTGTGACCCCTCAGAGCCTAAGAAAGAGTCCTTACCCTCAAAGGGCTTAAGGTCTAATGATGAGTGTGTGGAAAGTTCATTAAAACCAGTCTGGAAAATGATTTCAGGATCCTAGATGAGATCACATGAGACAAGATGGGATTGTTCACCAGACGAGTGTGTGCGCCAGAGTTTTTGTAAGAGCCCCAGAGATGAAGGGATTCCTTCAGAGTCCTGTAGGGAGGAGAGACTAGGTTTAAGCTACATGGGTCCTGATTTATGACTAGGATTTGGAGAGATGAAGTGGGCTGGGAGAGGTGGTATGAGCAAGGTGCAGGTGGCAAGCGACAAGCTACATTTCCAGAACAGTTAGCAAACTTGATTGGCTGGAGCAAAGAATTCCTACAGCAGTCATAAAGTGATGGAAAGGTAGGTGGGAAAAAACTTGGTGCTGGTTTCAGTTGATGATAATCACCTGTTTGAATCATGGGAGGGATGAGAAATATAACCAGAGTGAGAAGTAGCAGGATATAGTGGAAGGAGCTCTAGAGTCAGAAGATGTAGGAACTTTGCCATTTATTAGTTTTGTGACCTTTAGTGACATATTTATTATGTGCAAGGTACCATGCTAAATTCTTAGAATACTAAGAAGAAAAACAATATTAAATCACTTTTGTAGAATAAAGATAGCAATGCCCAACACAGCACAATATTCTTAATTCCTAATGCAGGATTTTTTTTTTTTTATTTGCTGTCATCTGCCCTGTGTCGCAAGATTATACTGAGACCCAGATAATATAAGAAAATGTGGAAGTGTTTTAAAAACTATAAAAGTACTATATCAAAATAGAATAATATTATTATTTATGGTTATAAGTAAAAGGACTTCTAATTAGAATCCATAATCTGATTTTTAAAGTAAAGTACTTATTATTAAATTAGTACTTATTAAAGTAAAGTACTTATTATTATTACTTATTATTGCCTTAAGCTCTCAGAGCTGTTTTTCTCTGCAGATTTGTAGTTCCCTAAAGGGAAAAGTGATGGTAGGGAATTATGCGTAAAAATTTCATTAAATCATTGTGGAATGAATTTAGTATAGCCTAGATATTGCTAAAAACATTCTGCATTTATTTCACATTAAGTTAACAGAACCATTTGGAGTATACTATCATCATAAGAGGCCACTGTGGCTGATTGTTTAGACCAGTGGTTCTCAAAGTATGGTCTAGAGAATCCTGGGGATCTCTGAAACCCTTTTAGAAGGTCTACAAATTCAAAAATAGTTTTTATTTCCAATATGGTAAATGTCTATAAATATAATCCAGATAAACAAAAAAGCTTTGGAGAAATCCTCAATAATTTTTAATAGGATAAAGATACTGAAAACAAAAGTTTGAGAACCACTGGTTTAGACAAAAGTTACCTCATGTGACTCTCCTGGAAGTTCTTGAGTTCTTAAAGCATTAGATTTACCTTTTGGTTAGTACTTTGCTTCCAGGACTGAATAAACCTTACCTATAAATTTTGAGGTCCCAACCTAATAGGCTGGCCTATGGCTTTGCTTTTTGTATTTTAAATTCAGTGAATAAAGGAATAGTTGCCAAAGTATTTTTGGAGATCTTTAGTTGTATATAATATTTATGGAAAAATGAAAAATGGTTTATTGAAACAATAGATTTTATGATCACTTCCCATAGAGATTGTGCTGAATGAAAATTACATTTTAAAAATTACTTCTCTTTAAAATTAAATCATACTTTTAAAAGAGTTGTTGAAAACCTTTAGACCAACATGTCTTACTCTCCTGATAGCTGCAGGCCTGATGATTGATATATATATATATATATATATTATTATATATAATATATTGGCAGTCTAGTAAACCTTCATGGACCCCCTTCTTAGAATGTTTTTGAATTTTTAAAATAAAATACCTAGGATTGCAAAGAAAAGTAATTATGCTGAAATAATTCTTAAAAGGTTGAAAAAAAAACAAGTTCACAGATCCCATTTTAAGGAACCCCCTTCTACCCCCTTCTAATAGTTCATTGTCATGTGTCAGTGACCCTGTATTATAAAGCCAGGTCCTACTGTGATGGCTAACCAAGCGATAAAATAACTGTTCGTTTGGGAGCTAACCTGTGTAAATACAGAGATACACACTACCATATTGAGTCAAAGGTAATGAATAAATTTTTTCAGTCTCAGCAACTCTTAAATTATGTCTTTAGCACAGCAGGGTTGTGATCTGCTTTGGTGATTGGGTGCATCCACAACTAATCAGCAATCATTGGGAATATATGAAATAACAACACACTTTTTCCATTATAAAGATCTTAACAAATTCTGCCCCAAGCAGCTGTTCTACATTTCTGTAGGATTTACCTAACAAGTTGGTAGGATAACTGTGAATACTATATTCTGCTTTGTATTTTAGGCCAGAGAGAAAGAAGAAAGACTTTTAAGGAGACAGGTTAACAGGGAGAGACTTGAAGAAAAGCGCAAGCAGAAAGCTGCAGAAAAAAACAAATCTTCAAAAACCAAGAGCCAAGGTATTAAAGATAATTCACTTTTAAGATTTTTTTTTTTCTCTTAAAGCATAATGAAGCATTGAGATTGATATTATTGGGGGGGGGGGTTATGTCTAAATCATACCTATGTCTATAACTACATCAACATTTGTATGGGTATTTGTGATTACTGATCTGCATACATGCATTTTTAAAGTTAATTTTTAAAATTGTGATATTTGAGATCTCTGATGCATAAAGGCAGTATTAATCAAGCATAGGCTATGAAAATTTCCCCCAAGGCTGGGAAGGCTTCAAATACAAGCCTAGCAACAGATTTTCTCTATTATCCCCAAACAAGGCAAGTGTGGATAGTTCCTCATGGCAAGTTGGCCACTGGGTGATGGAGTCTTTGGCCTTGGCATCTCATTCAAATGATACTCCTAAATCATCCTGTAGGATCCTTCATCTTTAGTGAACATGTTTTTGTTCCTCCTCCCTCCCCCCAAGTGATTTTTTTTAATCATTAAAAAAGAACTTAGTAGATATACAGTAAAGCTAGACATTTGATATTCATTAATATTATCAAGTTTTGTTTTAAAACAACTAAATTGTGACAATAGACAATCATGACATTTTTATTAAACAGAAATTGCTATTACCTATGTGTGTTGTCATTTTGGTCTAATTTCTTTGAGCTAGACTATAAAATCTTAATTTCAAGAGTTGAAATATTTATTTAGCTTTAGAAAATGTAGCAAATTGATTAAAAAATAGGTTAAGATTTTCTTTATTATTGTTTAAAATATAATATAACCTGAGATTGTTAATGGCAGTTTCTACTACACGGCTCTATGATCCTCAACACTTTAAGATTCTGTAAATAATAATTGTTGACATTTTTATCAATTCTAGATTCAATAGACAGCATTGATGGAAGATTAATATATTTGAATTTCTCAAAACTTTACTAACGTTTTATGTTGGCTTATTTTAGGCAAAATTTGTATGGACTTGGATGAATCATCTCGGAAAAATGTGGAATCCAAAACTACCAGAATTAAAGAAGTACTTAAAGAACGAAAAGTTTTAGAAAAAAAAGTAGCTCTAAGTAAAAAACGAAAAAAAGATACAAGGTACTTTTTTTTTTTTTTTTTTTTTTTAAATGTAAAATACTCTCATTTTTCCTTCATAGCTATCATGTATTTCCATGGTACCTCTCCACCTTGCATTATATTTCATTAAAGATAGATTTACAGAGTTACAGATAAAAAACTACTTTTTAATTTTTATTCACAATGTGATTTCTCTTTAATTTGCATACTGCTAATGAAATTTATGAAGAAGCTAGTGGCCCACAAATAGGGCCCATATTGTGCCAGTAGTTCTGATCTTCATGGTTATTGATGATAATTTATTACATTCTTCTTTCAACAAAGGATCCAAGATCTCAGTAGTATTAGGTCTCTCTACAGATTGCATTTTCAAAACTGTGAAATTTTGTAAGATAGCAAGTATAATTTAGTCTCTTTTATATAAAAAATTAAGAAACATGACTTGCAGGCTCTTAAGCCCTAAAATTAAATCTAAATCATTTGACTTCAAGTTCAGTATTCCTATCAAATTAACATGCCTCTTTCCTTAATCTTACCTTTTTTACTATTATTTTCCCTTATTTTTTTTTTTTTTTTTTTTTTTAACCAATAACCTTGAATCCAGTTCTCTTTATTACTACTTGGTCTTTGTTTACAATATCCATCACAGCCCAGATAGAAGAAATAGTAAGAAAAAAGCTTTACTTTGTAATTGGGCTTAGACAAATTTAACACATTGCATTGATCACCTTAATCACTGTTTTTAATAATCAGTGTTATTCACTTACTTATGCAGTTTAATATTTAAAAGATTTGTTTTAAAATTAATAATTTAGCTGTTTTGAATAAATCATATGATAGTCAATTTTTGAGACAACGTAAGAATTTAGGGTTAGAGTCGGGAGCATATAGTTAGTGTTTTGTGACTTTCTTTGGCTATTCTGTTTGGAAAACCAATTTGATCTTTAGGATATTTTATTGTCCAACAAACTCTCCAAAATGAATAATGATGTTAGTTACACTGGATAATAAAACTGGAATTTAGCTAAAAATAAATTAACACTGAGTTGATGGTTTTAAAGATGGGGATGGAATGAGTTGGGATGGAAAGGTCTCAAGAGTTAATTCTCTATGATTCAAAGGCAAAGTAAGGAAGAAAGAGAGGGGAATTATATAATCAGACCAATATGGATACACAGAAAATTCAGCCAATTTATTTTATTATTTTGTCTTTGTTTTAAGACAAATGTGCATGGTGAATTGAAGAGAAAAATATGGATTGGCTCTATAAAAGTCAAATCTAAAGTGCTAAAGCTTATATAAGACTGATAAGCGATAAAAGCAATGAAAGAGTTTTGGATTTTTTAAAACTTGTTTTGTTCTTAGAGGATCAGGAAAACTGCTGCATGGAGTGAATGGGACATGATAACGGACATGAATGATAATTTCATAAATTAAACATGAATAACAAATACAGAATTGTTAAATTCTTTTTATTGACTTTTTCTGCCAAGGGGAATAGTCTTTGGAGTAAAAAGAGTAGAAGAAAAGTGACTGGTTAAGATAAATAGGGAGAAAATGAGGAAGACCAGTTAGTGTATACACCCATTGGTGATAGGAGGATATGGATAAGTATCACATTGGATGGAAAGTCATTGATGATTTGCAGTTTACATCTTTTGAAGGAACAGTCGGGTTGAGGTCACAGATGAATTCTTGTATTTGAGTGAGCGAGATAATAAGAGACAGTCTTGCTCTTTATTGGTTAATGTCTCTAAGAGTCCGTGTTTCAGGGGCACCTGGAAGGAAAGCATCAGTAATCTTTGAAAACTCACAGTGATTGAGATGTGTCACAGGCTCTAAAGAAGGGCAGGCAAGTACCCTGGTTTTCAAAAAAGAAAAGAGGGTGAATTCTGCATTTGCTAGGGAAGTTGACTTCACTTCCAGGCAAAAATCAAGACCATTTAAAAAAGGTGCTTAGTAATCATCTAGAAAAGGAAGGGGGTAATCACAAAGAGCCAACAAGAACATAGATCAAAGCAATGTTGTAAATAAAATTAGTCTAGATTTTGCAAAGTATTTGACAGAATCTCTAATGAAATCCTCATGGACAAGAGAGAAATGTGGATATGTTCAGTTATATTAATTAGGAATTGACTGAATAGCCAGAGCCAAAGAATAGGCATTGGTTTCATATAATTGGGCAGCTTAGGGGTTTGGGTTTGGGTTTTTTAAAATCTAAAGTAGCATTCCCCAAGCATATCCTTGATTCTGTGCTTTTAAATATTGATCTTACTGATTTTTATAAAAACAGCATGCTTGGCATGCATATTTTTTCAAATGCCACGAAGTTGAAGATAGTTAATACATTGAATGGTACTGTCAGGATCCAAAGAGATCTTGACAGACTAAAGCTTTAATATGGTGTCTTATACATTGATTGGCAGTTTGTCTGAAAGTAATCTATGGATTTAGTAGCCTTCAAACTCATTGTAAATCAGTGGATGGTCAGAAATAACAGTCTAAAAAAAAGACCTTCCATAACAAAAGCACATCTATAAGCTGAAGAGCATCCAGAGCAAGGCGGCCAGAATGAGGAAAGGCCTTGAGAGATAAAGATAGTTAATGATTTCAGCATTTTGTCTGAAGAAGAAAAAGTCCTGAGGACAGACCTGTCATTTAACCACGCCTTCCAGATATTTGAGGGGTTGCTGTGTGGAAGACAGATTTGATGATTCTGCTTAACTTCAGGAGGCAGAATTTACAACAATGACAGAGGCAAATTGAGGTTCAAAATAAGGAAGATCTTCCTGTAAATTAGAATGATACCAAACTATAATGGAAATCTTCAGAAAAGGCTAGGTGACGACTTGCTAATCTTGTGTCAGAGATTTTTGTTCAAATGACTGTTGGATTAAATTGTTTCTGAGATCCCTTCCTGTACTGAGGTTCTGTGATCTGGTATGTTTAACCTTAATTATCTTGCCTCTCCCAATCTGCATAACTGGTCTGGTTTAATTTTATTTTTTTGAACAACCTTGTAAAGTAGAGCTTTGACGGGCATAATTTATCCCCATTTTACAAATGAGGAAAAGAAATTTTTAATTACATTTCTGAGCTTTTTAATTTTGTCCTGCTTTTGTCATCATAGCAATACTTGAAATAGAGGCGTTATTTTAGGTATAACCAATCTAGTATAATTCAGTTTTTGATTGTATCGGTTTTCAGGAATTCTTATCTATAAATTGATTTGAAACTATGTTAATTGTCATTTCTTACATCATTATTTCAAAATTTAGGCATACTGATGATAATTCTAAAAAGAAGAATTCTGAAGAAGACCCCAAAGAAGCACTAAAAACAAATGAGGTACGTCTCCTTTCAAGACTTATTTTTAATGTCCTGTTTTAGAAAAACTTTAGAGATAAAAATTTTTTTAAATTCTTTTTTTTAAAATTTTGTTTATATTAAGCTATTTACTCAGGAAACCCTGTTGAATACATCTTTTTAATGTTTTGTTGCCTTTTTTTATTCTACTGTTTTGTGGTTTTTTTTTTTTTTTAATCAAATATTGTAATGCTGTGTTTGTCATAAAATTACTGTCTTATTTTGATCATTATTCTTGTGTCTTGTATGTATTAAGGCACAAATTTAATTCATGCCAGAAAATTGAAATATGGTTCTTTATATAAAGATAATGCAGTATCTTTACTCCTGTGAAATTAGTGTTTGTTATATTGTTTTGTTGAATCAAATTCTGAGTTCCTTAAAGAAAGTAGTACTTTGATCAAAAATTATGAACTAAAATTTATTCAAATGAAATCATTTTCAAAGTTTTTATAATGAATGAGGAATTAAGTTTACTTTTTGTTGCACCCTTTAAGAATATGAGTTATCAAATGTTTATTAAAACAGCTATTATGTGCCCAGTAATGCTTGTAAAAGCAAATGAGTTAATAGGGAAAAAAAAATTTGCAAGGGGATAGATTTTTTTTTTAATGAATATATTTTGTTTAATATAAGAGACATTATCCAACAAACATGTGAATGTCACCCTGTGTTTTATTCCCAAAACTTGGTTAGAAAAACAATAATATTTTGAGAGAGAAAAGAATTCTGCATAAGGACATTAAAATGCTCTATGAACTTGCTCCCAAATTTCTGGCACTAAAAAAGGAATTAGTTTACATTTTCATCTATACTGAAATCATATTGAAATGAATTTCCTTTAAGGCTTTTTACCATCTCTTGAATCAAGCCTTTGCTAAAAAAAAAAAAAAAAAAAAAAAAAAACCCACTATGGATGAGAGTGCTAGAACTAGGAAATCAAAATCAGAACAGTTCCTGTCCTTGAGCATATGTCCTTTTGAGGAAGCTACCGATGAGGAATAATACAAGACCATAATCCTGGAACTGGAAGGCCCTCATTTTACAGATGAGGAAACAACCTAAAAAAAAATTGTGACTTGCCCCAGATCTTTGTGTAACACATACCAAGATAAGTAAATAAAAGAAAACTGTGAGCTAGATTAATTGGTTGCCTCAGATAAAAGAAGAGTGCAAACACCTGGGGACAATGAAAGCAAGTAGAAAATCCTTAGATATAAAATAGCACATAGTAAACCCTAATTAATGTTAGCTATTATGACATTATAAGTTTAGATTTTATTTATAATTGACATTTATATTGTACTTTAAAATTTGCAAAATTTATGTTAATGTGTATGTATGTATATGGGTACATATATACAATATGTGTTTGTGTGTGTGGTCATATACACATGTATACAGAGGAGTCTATACACATTACAAAAACACATAAAATTTTAATTGAACTTACAATCAAGATAGGAACTACTGGCATTCAGTTTTTAAAGATGTCTACTACACCAAAACACTTCTCTAAATTGGGAATTCCTAATTAAAACCTATAGAGTCTTTAAGTCAGTATGAATTAATAACTATCATAATTACATTATTTTAGCTTAATGACCTAAAATCATAAATATCAACTCCCTAAATGAAATGGTATGTTACATGAAAGAAAGGACTTTTTAAAACGTATCTCATAGATATATTTTTCTTTTATAGCATTGTGAAAAGGTGTCTTCTTCAAAGGAACTGAAGCATATTTATACCAAAAGTGACACAAGCAAACCTACTCGTAGACTTTCTGAATCATTACATTCAGTTGATGAAAACAAAAGTGAATCCAAAATGGAAAAGGAACAGAAAAGACGGACATCTACCTCCTTTCCAATGGAAGGAGCTCAGCAAGACACTGACATGAGAGATGCTAAAAGACATTTGGAAAAATCTGAGATGAATGTTGAAGAAATTCAGAAACAAAAAAGTACATTAAAAAATGAAAAACATCTGAAGAAAGATGATTCTGAAACACAGCATTTAAAAAATATTCCTAAGAAGGAAGTGAGATCAAACAGAGAAAAGGCTGAAAAAGAGAAAACTCTGTCAGAAGATAAATTGTCTACAAAACATAAATATAAAGGAGAAATTGTACATAAAACAGGTGATGAGACTGAACTCCATGCTTCTGAGAAAGTCTTGAAAGGAGATGAGAATTCTCAAAAGCAGAGTCAACAACCAAAATTTACTGAGGATAAATCTGACAAAAAAAGTAAACATAAGAGTGAACGAAAAATAGCAATATTTAGCAAAGATGGAAAAGCAGTTTCTGAATATGCTATAAAAACTGATGAAACCGTACGTAAAGAAAATAGCAAAAAAGATAGACATATTTCAGCTGAAAAAGTTAAAACAGAACACAAGTCAAGAAGGTCAAGTGACTCCAAAGTTCAGAAAGACTCCCAAAGTTCCAAACAGCACAATTATGCACCTCAGAAAAAAAATGAAAATAATTCAGAAGATAAGTGTGACATGGAATCAACTAATTCAGATAGTAATTTAAAAACGGAAGACATTGTTCACAAGGAGCGAAGAAGAACAAAAAGCTTAGTTGAAGATAGATTTTTGTTAAAGCCTAAATCAAAAAATCACAAGCCATCAAAAGCAAATGAAACAGAATTACAAGAAAATGTCACAAAACAAGCTACTCAAAAGCCTGACAAAGAAAAAGTCTTAGAAGAAAGTGATACTGATAAACAACGTAAACTCAAAAGTGATGATAAAGTCCTAGAAGAAACTAGTGTAGAATCTGAATTTGAAAGCACATCCTTACCTACACATGGCTCACTGAAAGATTCTAGTCACAGAATTAAGTTACCTTTGGGAGAAAAGGCATTGGCCAAAGAAAAACACAAAAGTGATAAAGATTCCAGTTCCAGGCTTGAGAGGAAATTATCAGAAGGGCACAAAAGTAAAAGCTCAAAGCATGGTAGTAAGGAAATTAAAAAAAAGGAAGAAAACAAATCAGATGAGAAGGATGGTAAAGAAATTGAAAATAACCACGAAAAGGCTAAATGCAACAGTTTAGTCATGGAAAAGAAATTTAGAAGGCTCTGTGAAAATCGGAGAGGAAGTTTGTCATCACAAGAGTCAACCAAAGGAGAGGAAAAGTTGTCAGTAGACAATATTCCCTCTCTTCAGAAACCGAAAAAGTGTGGTGATAACTTAGTAATTCCTGAGCAAGAACCCATGGAAGTTGATGCAGAGCAGATCTTCATAAATGTTCTTGAAGTCTCTAAAACCCAAGACAAAAGCAATATTAGCTCAGGGCAAGAGATTGAATCTGAAAATGTGAAACTTAAAACTTTGCCCCTCGTTATGAGTGATGAATTAAGAACTGTTGCAAGTGATGTAAAATCAGTAGATTCCACCTTTAAATCAGAACATCAATCAACATCTGGCGGTAATTCTGAAAAGAATATTGAATATGAAAATAACCTTGCTAAAAAAATGAATGTTCCAGGCCTTTTATCCAAGCAGAATTCTGAAGAGAGAGCATCCCTTCAGGGAGCAGCACAACAAGTGAGTACAGACTTTGAAATCAGTCATGGAATTTTGCAAAATGTCCTTTTAGAAAATGCTGACACAAAGAAGAATGTTATGAGCATAACCAAACCCAGTGAGGAAACTTTTACTCCATTACTCAGTACTTCCACTGAAGGAGAACCAACCCTTAAACATTCCATAACAACAGAGCCCTCACAGTGCTTAATTTCTACAGCTGGTGAAGCTGAAAAAGACTGTCATCATTTAAGTAGAAGTTTTTCACCTGAGGAAAGAACTGTTTTGGAATATGAAGCAGCAGACCCTTCATGTATAGTCCACTCTGAAATCACTGAGTTGAGTAGCGGCAACATGGAACACGGGGACAGTTCTTTCACAAGTCAGCCAACAAGAGAAAACAATGGTAGTGAACAAGAAAAAGAACAGTGCTCAGTGTCTCAAGAGAGCTTGGAAACTGATATTATGAATAATGAGGGTGTTAATTCAACAGAATTTGATTTCACAAAAGTAATTGACAAGGAAAATGATGGTGAAATTCTAGACACTAGTTCTGAACAAGATACAAATGCTGTTGTAAATACTGAAGAGAAAGAAGAATGTAGTGCTGATTTTGATATAGAGCCTACTCTAGAAAAAAGTACTCTAAATGTGGAAGCCACAGAAAATACAAGCACAAACAGAAAAGAAGCTGAAAATGCGATAACTGTTGTTGAAGGAAGGAATGAAAATAGTGAGGTAGGCACCAGTGCAGGAGGTACTGGATTCACTCCTCTACACCAAAGAAACGAAACAACTAAAACCATTGCAGTAGGGATTAGTAAAGTGGAAAAAGTTGCTATTGCCACCAGTACGGAAGAGAAAGGTGAAGCGGTGACCATAGATTCCATCAAGGCAGGCGATGCCACAGCAACTTCCACAGGCAGAGAAGAGAGGGAGACTTCCATGTTCTGTACAAGCATCGAGGCAGACGAAGGCTTCGTAGCAGCTCCCTGCGTTGCAGAGAACCACGCTCCTCTCGCAGCAGAAGCTAACGAATGTACTGTGGTGGCAGCAGCTGAAGAAGGTGGGGGTGTGACTGAGGGATTTGCTGAAAGTGAGACTTTACTCACCAGTACCAAGGAAGGAGAAAGTGGAGAATGCACTGATGCAGAAGATAGAGATAAAGACTCCGGTGGAGCTCACACAGTAAAAATGGAGGATAATGTAAATAGTGCTGAGACCGAAGAAAAAGATGATGCTGTTACAAGTGCAGGCTCTGGTTCATCAAGCAGAAATTCAGGAGTTGTCAGAGGTACCGTTAGTTGTATAAGTGAAGTAGAAAGTGATGGAGCTGTAACAAGTGCAGGCACAGAAGTAACAGAGGGATCTCTTAGTAGTCAAGATGTAGAGGAGTTCCAGAGAAGTATGATCAGACTGGGTCCCCAAAAAGAAACTGAGGGTACTGTGACATGTACAGGACTGGAAGGAAGAAATGATAACTTTGTCATTTGTTCAGTGACTGATGGAGAGGCACAGGAAGAGAGCATGGTTACTGGTGCTGGTGTGACAGTAGTAGATAATGATGCCACAGCCGGGGTAAGTGCCAACCAAGAAGGTGAAGATTCTGTAAATGATGGAACAGAAGGGGAAAGCGCAGTCACCAGCACAGGAATTACAGAAGAAGGAGAGGGGTCCGCAAGTTGTACAGGATCTGAAGATAGCAGTGAAAGCTTTCCAATAAGCTCTGAATCAGAAGAAAATGGAGAGAGTACGATGGACAGCACGGTGGCCAAAGAAGTCACTAATATCACCCTAATTGCTGTTGGACCATGTGATGATGAAGGCGTTGTGACCAGCACAGGTGCAAAAGAAGAAGATGAAGAGGATGAGGGTGTTGTTACTAGTACAGGCAGAGGGAATGAAGTTGGGAATACTTTAATATGCACCGGAATAGAGGAAGAGGTTGAAGGTACCTCAACTTGTCTGAGTGCTGAAGGTGAAAACTTGGTGATCTGTACTGTTGTTGAACATGTGGAAGCTGAGTCAGGTATGGCTGTTGTAAATGCAAATGAAAGTGGGGTTGATAGTATGACTAGTGCAGAGAAAGAAACGAATCATGGAATGATCTACTCGAGTGCAAAAGAGATTGTTGAAAGCAGTGTGACCAGTGCAGTTTCAGAAAAGGCTGACATGGTGCTAATCCCTATGGATACTGAAGAATGTGATGGTCCCATGACCAGTGTAGCTACAAATAATCATGATGGTCAGCTCACAGGTGAAGAAAAAGATGAAGATGACATGATTTCCACTGGTGTCGTTGAAAGTGACGAGGTTCTAGTATCTGAAGCAGTTCCAGAATATGAAATTGAACACATTCTTCCAGCAAGTGAAAAAGATGATGATCTCTCCATTGTGGCCAGCGAGGATAAGAAAGACCAGAGTATTTTTGTTGGCAGCGACAGCAGTAGTAAAGGTTTGATGATTTCTACCAGCACTTCAGATGACTATCATATCCCTTTACTAAGTACAGTTGTAGATGGTAATGTAAGTCATTGCAGTACAGTAGGAATCAAAGAAAATACTGGGATTGTCATAGAAATTGAAGAATTTGAAGCCCCAATGCCCAGTGCAGTTATAGAAGATCCAAGTCAGCTTCCTGCTGCTGGAAAAACAGAAAAGGATGAGTGTGCTATGATTTCCACCAGCATCCTGGAGGAGTTTGATGCACCTATGTCCAGTGCAACTATTGAAAATTATGACATCCAGCACCCGGCTGCCACAACCGAAGAAAGAAATGAAAACCTGATCTCTGTAGCTACCGAAGATTATGAGGCACCTATGTCCAGTGCAACCTCAGAACTCGAAAGGCATCTTGCTTCCACCAGCAAAGATGAAAAAGATGAGTGTGCACTCATCTCTACAAGTATAACAGAAGAATGCGAGGGGCCTGTATCCAGTGAGGTCGTTGAAAGGGAAAATGAACATCCTACCCCGATAATAGAAGAAAAAGATGGGAGTGCTCTAATCTCCACCAGCTCAGGAGAAGATTGTGAGGGACCGGTGTCCAGTGCAGCCCCAGAGAGCAAAGATCATCCCCCTGTCAGGACAGTGGAGGAAATCAATGACACGTCCATGATCTCCACAAGTACTACTGAGGAATATGAAGTAGTCATGACCAGCACAGTCCCACAGAATGAGAGTAGACTTACTCTCACAATAGCAGAAGAAATAAGTGATGGTGCCCTCATCTCCACGAGCACGACCGAGGAATACATAGTGGTTGTGACTAGCCTAGACAAACAGGAGACAACTGAGTCCACTGCAGTAGGGGCTGAAGGAGGTGAGGGCTCTTCTGTGCTGACACCTGAAAAAGGAAGAGAATGTGAGGTTCCGATGCCAAGCATAGTTGTTGAAAATGAGGACTTTCAAAGCCCCAGGCCAGTTATAAAAGAAAAAGAGACTAGTTCCTTGATACCGGTAAACTCCATAGAAGAGTATGAGAATTCTTCAGATAATGAGCTCCCACAAGGAGAAGAAAACGATGGCTCCTTCAGCTCTGTAAATATAGAAGACGAAAGTATTCATGCTGAAGAAAGAGAAATTGGAAATGGTGCTGCTACAAGCAGTTCAATAAGGGATACCTCAGTCATTATTATAGAAACAGCTGAGAACTTGCTGGTAAATCAGAGCAGTCTTAAAGAAATGTCTGAAGATGTGACTACAGACACTATAATCAGTATTTGTTCTTCTGAGGCAGTAGATGTCAGTGCTGAAAAGCTTGAAGATGTGCCAGATGCCAAAGAAGTAACAGCAGAGCTTTCTGCTATTCCTTTTGAGGAAATGAAGCACGATGACTACTTGAAAACTGAAAACCCTGAGTGTATTAGTGACGTGGAGTCAGAAAATAGCCTTTCTAAAGCCAAGATTTCTCCTTGTGGTGAACATGCTCTTTTCTTGGCCCCTCTATGGGATAATGGCATAACCATAAATAGCAGTGATGATACTGAACTAATTTTTGAAACTACAGTAGAAAACACTAGTGACCATGATGACATACAGGACTCGGTTAAGGTGGAAGACGACGTTGGAATTGACATTTCTTCTGTAGAAGTTGTGCATCTTGCAGGTAAGAATGTATTTTTAGAAAATGTTATGAGTAGAATGCAGCAGTCTGTGACATAGCAAGACTTAAGAAGTTGCCTTAGGTAGATTGTAGTTAAATGACTCAGTGAGGATTCTATCATTCAGAAGTATTAGACAGAAATCAAATCCAGGGCTCCCTGACTGCAAGGCCAGCACTCTCTGCTACGGCAGCTACTTATTAAAATATAACTAGAAAATGTTTACTACAGTTTTAAAATGATCATTTGCCTAAGATATTTATATAAGTGTCTTTGTACATATATGATGCTTTATAAAACACGCCAGACAGACAGTAGATCATTTGAAATCATAACACTAAACTTAGTCAAGACCTACTCTCATCTTCCACTAATAAGACTAAATTTAGTCAAATTAACATCTAATTCCTCATTTCCTCTTACATGGAATGATGGGATTAAACTAGCAGATCCTTAAGGTCCTTTGAGTGTTGTCTAACATTCTGTTCTCTATACTGAGTCACTTGACTGCTCTGATTTTTCATTTCCTCATTTTAAAAATGAAATTAATACTAACAAACATAAGTACTTCACAACAGTGTTGGGAGGATCAAATGAAGTAACCGATGGCCTACACTTTATAATAAACGGTTAGGAGTGACACTTGTGATTATGTGGCTAGTTTCCAGTTATCTAATACAAAACTTCTCTTTCACCAGTTTTGAATGTCAAGCTATATAACGGTTTCCAACATTAAATTCTCTTAATAGCTCTTGCAATATTTTTTCTAAATAGAGGCTTGAGACAGAAATGGGCTTAAGAATTATATTAGCCCTCAGTGCCTTTGGAATATCAGGGTTCTAACTGCTTGGTTCTTAATGTGTGACCTTAGGCACTTTCTAAAATAACTCTTGCTCTGCCTGCCTCATGGTTGTTGTGACAATCCAATTAGATCTGGTTACACAAAAACTTTTATAAAAATTAGAAATTCTCTGCCTGAAGAGGGCTGAGGGTTGGGGGGGGATTTGGATGTAGCGATAGTGAGACCCAAAAAGAGGGCCTTTGAAACATTTCAGAGGTGGCAGAGAAGAGAACAGATGGAAGCAAAGACAAATGAGACAGTTTTGAAACTAATGGAGTTTTAATCATAAATTGTCCTTGACGTAAGCATTTCTTATCCAGTCTCTATCATATATATAGAAGTGTTCCTTTTTAGGTGTGGACTAAATAAAGACATCATATGTGCTAAATAATAACTTTAAAAGACCCATTTCAGTTGATTGATATTGGAAGCCAGCAGGTTGCAAAGAGTGACAGAGACTTGTTTTTTGTGAAGTGTTGGTTTTTTTGGTTGGTGTTTTTGTTTTCATATTTGTAAAGGCAGTAGCATGGAGCCGGGAGATAGAGAAAAGTTGCAGATTAGAGAAAGGAGATAATTGAAGGAACTATCTGCTCAGGAAAACAGGGTCAAGCAGTTGGATGGTCAGGTCAGATCAGAGCCGAGAGCCCTCATTTTCTTGTAAGAGGGAGAGACCCAGTTGTGAGAATCAGACAGACTCCTCTCTGGCGTCTTAATTTGCTCATTCTGACCGATGACCTTTCCTTGGTACATGACAGGCTTATCTGCCATCTTCAGCTAGATGGTGAGGGGAATAGAACATTGGGCCAAGAATCAGGAAGTCCTGAATTCAAATCTAGCCTCAGAAACCGTGTGACCCCGGGCAAGCCACTTGATAGCAGCATCAGCTTCATCTTCTGAAATGGGGTTGATAATAGTACTTCTCTCCCAGGTTTGTTGTGGGGATAAAACAATAGAGTGTTTATCAGGTATCTTGTCCACCTTGAAGTGTTACATAAATGCCAGCCCCTATCCCATTGCCCAGGCTGTCTTGCCAGACCTCAGGTTTTCTTTCCTGACCTCCATCGCTTAGAACTTGGTATCCTTCAAGTGCCATCTCCCTGGATAGATTGTTCGGGATTCCTCCTGTTTGTAGTTCTGCCTCCTGCCAAGTGACTTTATATTTTTGTAGTTCTGAGTTTATTTATCCATGAAAATACTTTTATCTCACAGAATTGGAATCTAATCTCTGGAACCACAGGGGCTTGTCTCATTTTTAAATTTGTGGCTCCTGCACCTGGTAAAAACTCCCTACCACATACTAGGTTAATTCTCTATCATCTTAATGTTTGCTTAGAAGGGGTTATAGAGTCATTCCATGCTATACTTAAGATAATTGTATCCATTCTAAAGTAAAACCTCAATAATTTATACTTGAAAGCAAAGATAGTCTGAATTATAGATTCCTTTTTTTTTTCCTTCTGAGGCATTTGGGGTTAAGTGACTTGCTCAGGGTCACACAACTAGAAAATGTTAAGAGTCTGAGACCAGATAGGAACTCGGGTCCTCCTGACTTCAAAGTGTTCTATCACTGCACCATCCAGCTGCCCCTATAGATTCCTTTTGAAGGAAATAAAGCTTTATGAATTGCGATTATCATAAAGTAAGAGTGTTACAGATTAGAGTTTCTTAGGCAATTTGCTTTAATGAATAGATATGGGTGATGTGTAATTAACTCAGTAAATGTGAGTATTTCTGAGATGCTAAAAACAGTTTTCTTCAAAAACTTTAAACTGCAACCTTGTTTGTCCTCTTGCCTTTCTAGAGAAACACTTCTTTTCATAATTCAGTAGTAGTATACCTAGTCCTAATTTTTGTTCAGGTCTTAGTTAATGAAGATTTATGTAAAGATCAATTTAGTTTAATCATGATGCATATTCAGAAAACCTGAGTTTAATGGTAAGTTAAAATGAATTAATTTTTTTCTTTTTTTATTTTTTTTTAATTTATTTATTTTTTTTTTTTGCTATTGTAGTTTATCTGAAGATGAGAGGAAAGTTGTAAATTAATTCCAACTCTTTCTTCACATAAACTAACTAGGAACTTCTGTCATTTCAAAACTCTCTCTCCTTGCATTATTCTCATTATTATTACTTTGGATAGGGAAAAAGTTGTATTTTAGTGTTGGAAAGAATCTTTTAGATCTCGTAGACTAAATCTACCATTTTACAGATGAGGAAATTGAGGCCCTGCCATTTCCTCTGGGTAGTTCTCTTTATCTCTGACCTAATTTTTAATGACTTCCTTATGCCAAGTGGAATTTAGAAAAGAATCAGAGCATGTTAGTTTAAAATATATTTCTAGATGCAGCACCGTAGAGTGAAAGGAGCAGTGAGACGAAGTCAAGAGGCCCAGCTTCCAGTGCCATCTCTCCTCCTTAATAGGTCTGTGACTGGGTGAGGTCCTAAGTTTTGATCTTTTATCTGTAAAAGTGATACGGTTATTTACCTAGTACCCACCAACTTCACAAAGATAATGTGAAGATAGTATTTTGTAAAGTATTACATAAATATGAATAGGAGTATTTTCACCCCATGTTTTTCTTTTTAAATACTTGTGTCAAAGCAAAAGACAACTAAGCAAATTTGTATCTGCCTACTGATATAACTTACCTGCTTGTATTTTCTTCATAGAATATTTCAAAATTTAATTCTTAAATTGGTTTAATATTTTCTATTTCATTAGGCAGTAGAGAGACTCTACCAAATGTTTTGGAAGGATTAGAACAGAAAACTAACTTGGAAACTGAGGTATGGCTGGGGATTCTATTATTCTAAATAATAATAGTGTAACGTTATTTCACCATATACCAAATTGGTCCAAATATAGATTATTCCCCTTAAAATAAAATACATTTGAAAGAGAAAAAAGTTGCATATATTGAAGATAATTATACACAATTATCATGTCAACAAAATTACTATTGTGAAATGGATTAAGTGAGGGATGTAGTAGCTATGCATAGGCTTAGAAGCCACTTTTTGAGGACTAAGATGTCCATATTCTTTGATCCAGAAGTAGTTCTGCTTTTCATAAGGAGGAAACAAACAAAAAGAAAGGCTCCATGTGTGCCAAAATAATTATAGCAGCATTTTTTGTGGTAGCAGAGAATTGAAAACGGTACATGCCTGTTAATTGAGCAATGGCTAAACAAATTGTGACACATGAGTATATTGAAGGTACTGTGCTATTAAAAATATATGTGTCGTTATACATGTATAATATCAAGAAGCCAGAAAACATATGAACTGATGCTAAATGAAGTAAGGAGAGCCAGAAAACTAATATTGACAAAATGCACAAAGAAAATATTTGTACTAAAGCAATGCAAATGGAAGGAAATCACCACGTAATATTTGGAAGTAAATATTACAATATTAAAAATAAGCTTGATCCCCAGGGAGAGATATAAAAAGACCTCAGTTTTACAGAACTATGTAAAAGTAGGGAATTTGTAAGTGTAAAACATTGCATGTAATCAGTTTTGCCAATTTTTTTTTTCACTTTAAAAACAATTTTATTATATATAGGGTGCCTCGTAGGATAGAAGAGAAAATTTAGATAATTAAAAAAAAAGTTGTCCCTATTATTTGTGGGGGAAAGAGTCCTAAGCTATTCCTGATCAGAGCAAAAAAAAATCTTAGAATCTCTCCCATTGGCAGGTGCTGTTAATAATGTCACTTAACCTAAAAGAGGATTTAATCGGATGAAAGAGCACTAAATATAACACAATTAATTCTTGCCTCATACCATAGAAGGCTATAGGCAAGGCAGACAAACCAGCCACAGTATGATTACATTATAAGCCACATTTTAGGGGAAAGCGTAGTCTTTATTTGGACCAATAGGGTGGGTATATGCTTATGTTTAAATAGTACATAACATCTATCTTTGTTGTACTTAATTTTTTTTACAAGTAGAAATCATCCTCTCTCTCATTGAAATTACTTGTAACAGGAAGCAAAGCTCCCTTTTAGCTATAATGTGGCCTAATAGTCCAGCATTCCCCAAACCCAGTTAGAGTACCGTGCCTTTGATGGGCACTTAGTTGGTATTTAAATGTGTCTTAATTTCTGCACAAGGCCATCCTACACTTGTTAGGGAGTTACTGCTCTAAGGCTTAAGCAGAAAATGCCATGTTTTTTTATGGATGAAGCATGGGAAAACAAGGTGAGCGATCTCTTTCATAATTATATGATATTTCTTCTGGTTTTTGAATCAATATCACCAGGTTTGGTTGATTTTTTTTTTTTTTTTTTTTTTAATCTGTGTATGTTAAAATGATCACCTATTTGTTTTGAATCGTTTTCTGGTACTTCTGTGTTCGCTACAGTTAAGCTGGATTTCTGTTTGGGCATTATTTTGCTTTTTATTCAATTTGGATCTCTAGACTGCTGTGCCTTCAGAAGAGGAGAATAATCAGTATATTTCAGAAGTACCCGAAGTCCTTGATGGAGACGGAGAAAGTGGAATAGGTAAATCTCATTGTGATAATAATTATTTTGTTTAATTTGATACAGACTTAGCTATGGCAGACTTAGCTTTCAGGACAAAGCTGTGTGTATGCTAAGTTATGTCTATCCTACACTTTTGAAATCCAAGAGGAGTTACTAAATTCTCTGTCTTCAAAACCTTGTCCTCTTATTTCAAAAAAGTATTAGGTATAGTTATTATTTGAACTGGATATCAACCTGACTAAAAGGAGAAATAACTTTTCTTTCACAGAATCCTCAGGCTAGCCAAAGGTCCAAAACCAGTGATCACTAATCTGAAACCTAAGGGCCAAATCTGACCCACTGATCTAATTTTTTTGGGAAGTGAGCTAAAACTGTTTCTTTGCAGTTTAATATATAATAAAACTTTACTTAAAAATGTAAATAAAACTCATTTTAATCTCATTTTACATTTGCCAATTCCTGATTCAAAAGGTAGAGCTGAAAACGGAACAGATTATACAGATAGTTTCTGAAACAA
The DNA here is from genome assembly GCF_902635505.1 of Sarcophilus harrisii. Classification (NCBI taxonomy): domain Eukaryota; kingdom Metazoa; phylum Chordata; class Mammalia; order Dasyuromorphia; family Dasyuridae; genus Sarcophilus; species Sarcophilus harrisii. Next base: position 5,458,555 of record NC_045431.1, on the reverse strand, counting down.
AAGCTCAGTCCTATGGCATAGACACCATGATTTGTTACATGTTTGTAATATATAGCACTTACCACAAATCATTGCTGTTTTAAGCTTCTCGAAAACATTCTGAGAACCTTGAGGCTTCCCCACACTGCCAGAGCTGGAGTGGGGAGAAGGTTTAACCTTAGCCAAAGTAGTGAAGAATCTCAGCTCTATGCAAGGTCCTCTGTGGCTGATAGTGAAATTTAGTGACTTGTCTCTTACAGTGTCCACATCTCCTGGCTTCTTTCTTTAGCACAACACAAGATTAACAATAATTGCATTTTGTGTTTAAATAGATTCAAAACAAAAAGGCAGTTTTAAATTTTTTTTTTCAATTCAGTTTAGGAAACATTGAAGTGTCTGCTGTTTGTAAAACGCTGCATTAGAACTGTGGGAGATAATAAGCTTAAATAATCATAGTCCTTGCCTTCATGAAACTTTCTCTGTTATGTGGACATGATACATAAGCCAAAAAGCTGTAATAGGAAATAATATATAATGAATCTATAAAGCTGGTACCATTAAAGAGCTGGGGAAGTGCAGGGAAAGAAAGGACATTGATCCCTTCAGGGACCTCATGAAGGCCTTCTTGATGGTAGGAGTTTAACAGGCAGAGGGAGTGCCAGGAGCTAGAGGCTTCTAGAGATAAAGAAATGTTGCACAACTTGAATTGAAATTAAGGCTGTGTCAGATTGTCAAGGACCTTGGAAGTCAGGTACAGTTGGTTAAATTTTACTTAGACAGTGGAAGTCAGAGAAGAATTTTGAATGGTACACCCAGATTTAGGCATAAGAAAGATTTGCATTTATAAAGAATTGTAATAGAAAGAAAAAGAAGAAAGGTGTGTTGGGAGACTACCTAGATGATGATGATGGGAGCCTTAGATTAGGGTGATGAGTCATAATGTCACAGAAGAGGAAAAAACACAGAATTTGGCACCTGATTTACATGAGGGGGCATGAAGGATTAGGATAATCCCAAGACTTTAATATTGGATATGAAATGGTGTCAGTCACCCCCAAAACCCCCAAGCTCCACAGAATGATTGCTAAGAGAATGAATCATTCAGAAGACAGGGCACAGTGAAATAATCCTAGAAGAGATCAGAGGTAGAAGCTGTTATATTTGGAAGACTCCCTCAGTGATCCCAGAAACAGTGATTTTCAGAAAATGAATAGAGCCTATCAGTGCTTGAGAAGGAAGTATGTGATGTTGGGTATAGACATTTTCTATTCATTTCTTATAACAAATAGGTTCATTAAGTTTTATACAGGAAATCATCTCAGATGTGATGATCTTGAAAAAAGCAGCAATGCTTCCCCTTCCCCCGACTCCCCCAAACGGTGAAACTACTTTCTGAAGCATTTCAGAAACCCTTGAGGTTTCTCATTTATCCAAAATCTGACATTTTCAGATGCTGGTTCAGAGCTTTCAGAATACGTAATTAATAATCCATTTGATTAAGTCTCAGTGATAGATTTCTAAAATGTTTCATGCAGAATCAGAATGAAAGCTCTGCTTACGTAATAGGAAGTTGTTGAAGAGAAAAATGTAATTTCTGTCATTGTTGAGCCTGAACAGAAGCTGTGGTAGTCCAGGTTTCAAAGAAATCAAATAGGTCCTTGCTTTTTGAGTCTAGGGCCTCCTTTTCAGTTGATTTTTCTAACAAAGAAGGGTTAGTTTCTGGCTTTGTGAGTAGAAAGCTATCCTTGAGGCCAGCAAGACCTGATTCAGGTCCCATTTCCGACATATGACCTTTCGGTGCTCTGGGCCAAAGAGAGCAAAACAGGTTGCTGCTCCACAGAATGTAGCTGGAACTGGCTGAAAATGTAATCAGGAAATGTTTAACAAATAAATAAAAATAGAATAGAACATAAATGATGTTCCTCTATGCTTTTCTAAGTTGGTGCAGCCACAGGAATGGACATTTGTGGTTTAATGGCCCTATTTCTACTTGAGTTTGACGGTATTGCTCTGGGCAAATGTCTAAGATCATATGTTTCAGGAAAACCAGAGCTACTCTGATAGTTTTACTTCCTTGCTGGAGTTTGATATTGGTAGAGAGTTTACTCCCATTGAAGTTCCAATGAAATCCCTGATTCTATCCCTCTCTCTACTGATCTATAAAGTTGCTTCTTTTTAAATGTGATGGCCAAAATAATAATAATAAGAAAATAAATGAGATGACCTAGAGTGACTTTAATTCTTTGATTCTGTTAAGTGATATACTTATTTTTGAGGTATTTTATGTTTTGACTTCTCTTCCCTCCTCCCACTCTCCCCACCCCCGCCATGTTTCTGATCACCAATTTCACTTTAAGTTCCTCCAGGTCTTAAACTTTTCCCACTTGTGACCCCTTTTTTTATGCAACCCCTGGTGTATATATATAAGTACATAGAATAGGTCTACAAATCACACATTTGCTGATAATAAATCATAATTTTGCAACCCTATAGAAGATTGCAATGCACAGTTTAAGAAGCTTTTTTCTAGGATAACAAACCATGATCATACTAAAAATGTAGAGTTAATGGCATGTATGTTTATATTATTTAAAAATGTTTTCCTGCTATCCTCAGCTGTCTATACCTCTCCCTCCCATTACCTTTTATATATGCTTATGTGTCTGTTATTTCCCCTATGGAACATAAAAGCTCTTTGAGGGCAAGGATTATTTAATTTTTTTCCCTTTTATATCCACAATGTCTGGCATAGAGCAAAGCTAATTGATGGATTGAAGGACAGGAGACTTTACAATTTGTGCTACACTGTTGAATTTCCTTAAAATGTTTTAATTCTGTTTTTAAACAGTTGAACCACAGGAAATTACAGCATTGGAAATTAAGTCAACAAATGTAAGTCTATTAATTAATGGATCTGCTTTTTGGGAATTTTATTTATATTTGGTATTGATAGAAATATCCCAGAGGTTTATATCGCTTGAGAATAAAGGCAGACATCCAACTGACATTGTTTTAAATTTTTCCCAAAGTGTGTTATATTATTAAAATGTGTATCTATTTAATGAAGCTGAGAATTAGGTTTAGAATCTTTATCATGTTGGCTTAAATATTTGTTAGATAAACTCATGATTCTGATTTTGTAGCATTGTTCTTTTGGATTTTAGACTCCACTATGATTGTAGTTTTGAAAAGCTATTAAAGAAAGAAAATGACATAACCAAATTGGCTAATTTGATACTTTTCATGGTATACTTTAAAATATATGAGGACCCAGTTTTTAAAATTTAAAAATCAGTACTTTCAGCTGAATCACAGTATCTTAAGCAAAAAATTTCTCATGCTGCAGTGTTTCTGTTTAACCAGTAAAGAGAAATTCTTTGGGCAAAAACCTGTCTCCATGAGTCTCTAACAAGGAAGTGTGTGTGCTCAGAGGTCTTTGAGATGCCATGTCAGATAGAAAAAAAGCACATTATATTCTCTTTCGTTTATAATTGATACAGTTATTTAGAATTGTTTTCCATTTTAATCTTTTCAGGAGAATGATTTGTGTTAAAAGACTTGATCCTTTTCATTCTAGATAAAAAACTCAGACTTGGAAACAAATGAAGATATTCACACTTGCAAGGAAAGGAAAACAAAGATTTCAGAAAGCACTAATGAAATAAAAGGTAAATAAATTTCCATATAGTAGTGAATTAAAACTAAACCTTGCTTTCTCCAGGTTAACAGCTTTTTGGTTTATTTTCTGCCATAAAGTTTATGCCTTTCCTTAAATAGAGTTTCTCCATGTAGCAATTTATCACGAACCTCCTGTATGCAGAGCACCTTGCTTAATACTGGGAGGATTTAGACTGATGGAGACAAAGCCCTTGCTTCCATTAGGACACAGTTCAGTGAGGCCCCTTGGATTCTAGTACTGAGCCACCTCCCTTGGCCAGGCTACAAGCCCATGGAAGCAAAGGGAAGCAAGAAGAGCAACAGCGAAGCTTCCCCTCGCAGCGAGAAGAAAATGGAATCTTCTTCACAGCAATCTCGAAGGTGGCGAGCCTGGCCCTCCATCAGCCTTTGTGCTTCTGCGCCAGCACCGCCTTGGCCAGGAGCAGGGTGGAGGCCTTTGGTTCCCGCTCTCGGCTATTCTCGCAGCTTTACAATCTGTGCATCAGTTTGCTGTGAAACTTTGAAATTCAGATAAAAAACTCTTTATCATTAGGTGCAGCCTGTGGAGGCCACCAACAGAACAGTTCTGAACCACAGATAACGATTGAGTTTATGCTAACTTGTGGAAGAGGTACAAAGTGGAGGTGTTTGCTCAGTGTTTTCTAGTAGGAGGGCTCGGTTATGACACCGATAGAAGTAACTGCAGAATGAATTATTATGTGATATGTTCATACAAAACTCCTGAAGTTTTACAGGACATAAGCCAAGAGAATCCAAGAGTTGAGGAGAGTTTATTTCCATTTGCAGTTCTGAAGAGCTTATAATTTAGTCTTTAAGCCTCATAATGATCATTAGAATGAATGATTAATAACTTTTATATTTAATTATCAGTAGATAGACCTGCCGATGAAAAAGACATCTTAGAAGCCATACAAAATCAGACCGTTGAAGTGGAAGTTCAAGAAGAGGTAGGTTATTTTGTGAAACTGAAGCTTTAAAAATATGGATGACAAGTTCCAATTTCTTGACATAATTTAAATAGAACCCAGAACTTTAGAGCTGAAAGAAAACTTAGTCATCTAATACAGTGTCCTGATTGAGAGATAGAGATGCAGATCTGGTTTGAAGAAGCAGTTTGTTTGTCCAAGCTTTCATCACTGACATCACAGTCTAGTGCACATTCCTCCACATTGTGACATCTTTGCAAAATGAAATTTTGAACGTAGCAGTTCTTTGAACATGATAGCAATTTAGGGATTATTTGAAAACTTGCTCCCTATTTATGGGACCATAAATGAGATGCTCAATCACTTTGCCTCAGCTTTCTCATATTATAGAGTAAAGATAATATTTGCATTTCCCTTCTGAGGAGTTAAAGTATTACATAAATATGCATAATGATTATGCCTACCGTACACTATGTATTTTATGTGCATATAGTTTAGGCCTTTTGACTTAACCCAGATGGGGGTGTTTTAGGTATATTTAGATTCAGAAATGGAAAAAGTCTCGATACTTTTCAAAATGCCACATGAAAGGCATATTCAAATGGACTTGATATAGTTGTAGAAGTTTTTTCAGCTCATGTTAGAATCCAGATTTTACTAAAAATGTAGCTGTATCACTCCAGTGATTCAGAGTCCAAATTCTCTGATCCCATTTGTCATGTTCCTTTTTATTTCAGGTAGAAATTCCTTGCCAAGAAGATGGAAATACTACATCTAGAAGAAAAAGGAAAAAGCGTTCTTCCTTTTCAGAAGATGAACTAGGTAATTGAATGTTTTCTATGTTTATGTAATCTATTGACCAGAATCCCAAACTCTGGGCTTCCGTGGAATGGGTTCAGTCATGAAAACTTTGCCAAAATCATGTCTTTGGCTTATTTTGTCCTGTCTCCCACCCCCGCGTTTCCTCTGCAAAATTTGGACTATAGTTGCCCTGGATTTCATAGGTGTGAAAAAGAGCACCCACTCCCACAAATGCAGCTGAGAGATATAGAACCAACCCAGTTCACTACACTAAAAAGCACAAAGCGCCACAGAGAAATGACAGTGATCCACAAGTCATCTGGACACTTCTCCTTCGTTTTGTAGTGAATTCCACCTTCCCCAGAGGAGCCTCAGCAGGCCTCCGGCCTTGTGACAATATCCTAGAGCTTTGGACTTCTCTCAGAATGGAAATAAGTCAGATTGCTAGAGAAGCAACTCCCAACATCCCCCAAAAGCCATATCATCTCCCTAGGGGAGGGAGGGAGTACTCTGTCTTTATGGGCAAACTTAAGAGCTAGAATGACTCGAGGAGGAAAACGAACTTGAAGTTGCTAGAAAGGTAGCCTGCCATTTCCGTTCATCTATGCTGTCCAAATAATCTTCAGTACAAACAAGACCAACAAGAACTCCAGCATTTCGATCCTTAGTATCACGATTCAATCTCTTGCCAATAATCAACTTTGAGGTCACATGCAGAACCCCATCTGCCCCCAAGAAGATTTCTGGTCAAATTAAGTGCTCCCCAAATTTTCATATTTCCTAGTTACGTCTCAGTTTTCTTTTAAGATCTGAAACACAGCTGGTGATGGTTCCCACTGCACTCATCCCTCTGAGACTTTCTCTGGAATTTTGTGTTCAGTTCTGGACACCACCTCAAGTGTGACATTGACAAATTAGGGAGAATCCAGAGATCAGTAGATTTGAAGCAGGGTGGTTTAGGGGGGAAAAACACCTTCAAGGACCCACTGATCTGTTTGTGAAATTTGGCCTTGGGAAAAGACACCAAAGCCGTCTTGGAGCACTTTAAGGGTTAACCTGTAGAGAAGGGATTTAGACTTTTCCATCTGGCCCCACATTAGTAAGTAGGTACATAGTAGCCTGGTCTGACTTTTCTTTTAGGAAAAACATAATAATTCGAGGTGTCTATAAGTGGAAAGGACGAGTTTAGGGTAAAATACCTTCTCTTTAGAATTCTTCAGGGAAATTCTGGATGACAAGAGATGTCTATGGAAGAAATTCTTGTTTGGGTTCTAGAGCTTCTGAGTTCCTTCCAACCCTTTGACTCATAACCAGATGATTTTTTGTGAACAAGGAAAAGAGGAAGGATATCACTTAAATTTATTTGCCTCCATAATTTCTCTTCCGTTCTGGCACAGCTTAAAAAAAAACATACATACCAGTTAATATCTGAATTCTAGCCAATTACTAACTATTAAGTGCTTTTCTTGTTGGGAAAGAGAATGACTCCCAACTCTTCCCACCAGACTATCCTGCAATTAGTGGCTCTTATTTAACTTGTCATTTATGATACCAAGGTCTTGGTCTTCTGAGTACCTCACTTTACATCCAGAATTATAGAGCTGAGAAAAATCTAAAGATTCCCTAATCTGACCCTCTTATCTTACAAGTGAGAGAACCAGCCTGGAGAAGTGACTGACTCAGCGACATAACTGTTGTCTACACTCCTGAGAATACCTAGCCTCCCTTTTTGGGAAAACCCAGTTTTCAATGGTGATCCAAGGTCCACATTAAAAATTCCTTGATGCCAACTTAAGCAGTAAAGAATCTTATAATTGGTAAATTAAATTACCCCAGGGATTCATAACACTTGGTGGCTATTGTCTTTTTTGTTGCTGTCCTAATAAATCATGGGAACCACTGCTCTCTGTTCTATATTCCTGGGTTGGAGTTGGTGTTTTTTTTCATCTGTAACCAGATTACTTCTCACTTGTCTACATTGAATTTTATCTCATTCAGGAATATTAACAATTAGTAACACCCTAATTCAGCATAATCCACATACTAAACATACCTGTTATGAAGAATACTGAATGAACCTTAGTATTGATCCCTTTGATACAGGCTTCTCACACTGATCTCAAGCCTTTTGATTTTAAATATTCACTCATGAGTAGTATAATCAGATCCATATTTTCCTAACTTATGAAAATTGGCTGTTTTTCAGTCATGTCCAAAAAAAAAAGAAAAGAAAAGCTATCCACACATATATTTAGCCAGAGCATTTTTAGATTCTAACATGAAAATAAAGTAGGCATTTAACATCTTCTTTTGTTTTATGGTGAAAGTCACCATTTCATTACGTATGTATTCTGAGACTGAGTCACAAGAGAAATGAGACTGGTGCTTGCAGAAAGTTGGAAGTTAATGCTCACTTATTAGGAATTATCCCTAAAATATTCATTATGGTTTTACAAACTCCTTTCAGTAGCCCAGGTGTAGTTTGTTTTACTGAAGTCAGAGGCCTAATATTCAGTTCTCTAATGCTAATTTGATTTTAGGGGTATTCCTCACCTTTGATTTTTCTATAATTCAAAGCTTAGAAATATTTTAAGTCTTTCTTTACAAGATATTAAACACTATTTAGGCCTGTAAATATTTGGGGATAATTTTTTTGTTTTATCTAATTAGTCTCCTAAAGTTTATCTTTCTCTGATTGTATTTAAACTGAATTACAGATGACCGCCTGGGCTCAAGCAAAGAAGTGGCCCGGAATCAGTGTTCTGAAACAAAATCACAAGTTATAAAGGTACTTTAACCATGTGTGCTTTCTCTGTCTCTTGCTGTTTATCTGTCTGTTTTTCTCTAGTAAACTGATTATATCCCTGTGAACTCAAGTCTAATGACTACTTGTACATTAAAAAAAAAAAAAAAAAATAGCCGCTAAATATAGAGAAATTTCTTAAAACGACTTTATGAGGAAGGTGCTAGAGCTATTATCTCCATTTCAGGCTGCAAATAAAATTAGGAAGGTGAAACTGAACATACAGTTGGCTATATTTTAAAACAGCCATTTCCATTCAATGCTATTATCATTTTCATAAGACATTTAGATATTGTAAAACTTTCTACTTTCTAAAAGTGACTGCTAGAAAAAGAGAACTTTTAAAGGTGGAGTGGGGGGAGAGAAGAGTGAGTTCAATGAAGCATGAAGGGACACTACCAGGGAGAGCTGCTTCCCATTGCACCATAGGACAGGCACAAATAATCCGATTCTGCCCCAAAGATGTGGAGCAGTGCTGCCTTATTGGAGCTGGAACAGTACTCGGACCTCCTTATATGGAGGAGGGAACTCCATTTTTTGTCCTTCTCAAGAAGGTTTACCTGTTCCCTCAGTTTCCATTTCTGAAGAGTGTGTTTGCCTTTCTGTTTACTTTGTCATTTAACCGATAAATATGCTTAGCCATCTATATAAATAAATGAAAACGTTAAGACATTTTAAGTGACTGATAAAGTTATTTAAAAGTCCAATGCATTTAAATTATCAAATGGTTGAAAGAATAAATGCGTGATGAATTCTCATGGTTTTCTCTTTCCTCCTCACCAACCACGTGTTTAGGAATGGATTTCATTTTTGATATTGGAGTAATTAGGATCAGCTTCATTTCCCTAGTATATGGAAGTAAAGGCAAATTTAAGTGCCAGAAGGCTGTTCGTCCTGAACCGTGAAGCCTGCAAGTTTTACATGATCTTTTGTGTTCTGAAGATTTTAACTTGGCTTGACATATAGCAATCTCCAAAAATGAAGGAATAAAAAGACTTTTATGGTCTACAATTCACCTAAGTTAATTGGTTCTGAAAACCTAGAATTAGGGGAGAATTAGCTAAATGATCTACATTGGGGTTGAGATTCTACAGCTTTCTGAATGAATATAGTTAGAATAGTTTGTTAACATTGTTGGAAAATTGCATCAGGAGGAATTACATGTATGTAGTGCATATATTTTATAAGTTGCCAAAATGAAGTAGATGTAGAAATGGGTTTGGAAAAGAAGTGATTGATTCATTATTCACAGCAGCTTATTTGTGGTGGCTGAGAATTGGAAACCTAAAGTCCATCAGTTGGTGGTGGCTAAACAAGCTGTGGGATATGATTATAATGGAATATTATTGTGTTAGAAGAAACAACAAGCAGGGTGATTTGAGAAAAACCTGGAAAGATTTACATGAACTGATGTATAGAGAAGTAAAGAGAATGCAGGAGAATGTTGTGTACAGTAATAGCAGTATTGATCAGTGCAGGACTGTGAATGATCCCAGAAGATCCTAAAGGACTAATGATGCAGCACACTCTCTGCCTCCAGACAAAGAACTGATACTGATTGAATACAGACTGAAGCGTGCTCTTTTTCACTTTCATTTGTGTTTTTTGTTCATTGTCTTATACAAAATGACTAATGTGGAAATCCTTTAGGTGAAAAAGGAAAAAAAGAAGTGATTTACTGACAATTTTTTCACATTCTGAGTAGGAAGAGAGTTCAGAAGGTGCAGAAGAAACACGCCAAGAAAGTATTAAAAGCACTACTGCTCCAAGGCCCTTGGCAGAACAGGGTGAGTCCTATTATGTTTCTCCATTACATACACAGAATTAACCCAAACCATTTTGGAAGAGGTTAAGGCAGTAAGAGGCCAGGTGTAACACTCCCCAAAGCAACTTTTGCCAGTTGTGTTTGTTACATAACAAATATGCATCTTCACCTAGCTGTGTTGCTCACCTTTTTCCTTAAAAAATACAGGAAACACCTGTTTTTTTTTGTTTGTTTGTTTGTTTGTTTTGGCTGTCTGCAATTGTAAATACTGCTTTCTAACTGGGATTTTTATCTGTAGAAAGTGAGTTGCCTAATACTGGTCATGCTCATTCAAGTTGCCTTTTCTCTGTATTTACATGAGTTGGCTACTTTGCTTGTAACCTTGACACCTGCCTTGCTGTCTGGAACCGGGGAGGCGGGCGTGAATGCTCGCTCTGTCAGTGGAACCCCTGAGGCCTTTGTGGGCTTCCCTCATTCCTCTGAGCTGTGCTTTTTCTACAGGTGAACATGGCAATAGCAGCAGAGAAGCTAATGACAAAAAGACAGAAAATGCAGAGAGCAATGTGAAATCTCCGGAGGCAGGTAGACTGGTATGTGTTAAGAAAGAAACATTTGCATTTTTAATCGGGTTTTTAAAAATGATTTCTTTCTCTTGGAAAATGTCTGAATATAAATACAAAAGAATCATGTTCAAATATCATACTCAAATTCAAGATATTTCAAAGAGAAATGTGAACTCAAAATAATTAGTCAAGCAGCACCTTGATTTTGAGCATCCCCTGTTCGTAAGGAACTACTGTGCTGAATTCTTCATGAAAGGAAGTTTAAAGGAGATGGAACACTGTGACTGTGGCTGGTGTAGAAATAGCCTTCCTCCCCAAAAATTTTCTGTCAAGAAGGGACATGACATGATGTTGTAGAAGAAGAAGTAACTTGAGTTTGAAAACCAAAGTTAATGTCCTTGCTTTTGCCTTTGGTAACTATGTGGTCTTGAGCAGGGCACTTAATCTTTGTGCCTCAGTTTTCCTTAGTAATGATATTTAGACTTCCCATCTCACAGGATTCTTTTGAGGAACATATGGAATAGCTACAAATGTAAATTGCATTATTGTTGGGTTTCAAAGATCTTATTTTGTCATTATTAATATCACAGATTGCTAAAATTAATAAGGTTTTGAGATCAAAGATACAATTCTGGTGTGATAACGGTAATAATGTTCTATGTCATAAAGTCCTTTATCCCACACCAAATCAAAATAATGGTAAAAGAGGAACATGTGGAAAAGTTACTAAAATTGTGTACTATTAAACGTCTTACAAACGTAAATTGCATTATCATTGTCAGGTTTTAAAGATCTTATTTTATCATTATTAAAATCACACCTTGCTAAAATCAAAAAGGGTTTGAGATTAAGGTTACAATTGATAGGTAAGTCCCTTTAATATTTATTTTCTAGTGTAATGAGGTTCCATTTCAATAGAGTCTTTTATCCCATATCAAATCAGAATCTCTAATGGTGAAGGCATGCATCTCTGTCTGCTTGAAGTTCTTAATTCTGTAGCCCAATACTGTTTGATCTCATGCTCAAGGAGGAAGGAGTCTGTTGTACCACGACTGCCTAGAAAATTGAAATTAGGGCTTTAGTGTTGTTTAGTCATTTTTCGGTCATGTCTGACTCTTCGTGATCTTCTTTGGGCTTTTCTTGGTAGGAATACTGAAGTGGTCAGCCTTTTCCTTGTTGTTTTACAGTTTAGGAAAATGAGGTTAAGTGACTTGCTTAGGGTCACACAACTAGTAAGTGTCTTGAATTCAGATTTGAACTCAGGAAGAGTAGTTTTTCTGATCCCCCAGCACTCTGTCCTAAATTAGGGCTGAAGTATATCTGATTAACTGTGGTTTTTCCAAATTTGGAAGAAAGGGAAGACCTAAAGGTAGAGAACATGTTTGAGATTGAAAAAATGTCATTTTAAAAAAGGATGACCTGAGTATTTCTGACCCCAGTGATAGAACACAGGGAAAGGTTTGATGCTGTCCACAAGGCTCCCAAAAGTTGATATTTCTAAGACCAAGGTCTTGCCCTTGGAAGATACTTAACCAATGCTGATGGAGTTGAAAGTAAAGGTCTTGGAGTAGTGCCCATTTTTCAGGTATTTTCTACCATTTTTTGGCTTTATACACATTAGTAAAAATTGTACAGCTAAGTGTTGGGATCTCTTGTTATCTCTGGGTGCCATGGGCATGGGGTTTACAGGTCTGCCTGGTTCCTATTTTACTTTACCTGTGTGTAACTGTGCAGGCCGAATAAATCACTACGACGGGAGGCTTGAGTCCCCTCCTTCATCTCCGTTTCCATCGTGGCTGACGCCCTTCTAGGCCAGGCCTTTTACACCTTCCACTGAGCCACCAGCTAGGGAAGACAGTAGGGGCAGCCAGCCCCGGCCCTTTGTTAGATATACATTGCTCATGCCAGCCTGTGATAAATTTTCACCCTCTTCTCTTAGCCCTTCTGATCCTTTTCTTTTTTAAATAGCAGGAAGCAGGGAGATGGGGGGAAAAATTACTTTGAGAGTATTTACCATAGACTTTTTGTGTTCCTCCCTTAGGAAGACATTCCTGTGATAGTTAAAAGGAAAAGAGGAAGACCTCGGAAATACCCTATAGAAGCAACAGTAAAAATTAGTAAGTTCTGATTAAAAAAAAAGGTTAAATTACTTGTTATATTTTTTAATCAGACATAAATTTCTAAATTAACTTTCTACCCTTTTTTTTTTTTTTTTTTTTAAAGAAGAGGACTCCAAGACTGATGCTGTTGCTGTAAGTGTTTCTTCCTTATCAAACTCCCTCTTGGAAAAAAACAAAAAGAAAAAACCCCCAAAAACTTTTATTCTAATACATAACATTCTGTCTGTTCCCTTCAAGTCAGTGTATCACTACCCTGCACATGGCGGGTCATGGCTGTTGTTTAATGGAAACTAAAGGCCAGGACCTTTTTTGCCCAGACTGCACTTGCTCCCCCTGGATAGCGGATGAGCCTTCTCAGGGCCTCGTCTCTTCCCGGCCTGCTTATGTGATGCCCAGGTCGGGGTTCATGTGCATGCGTCAGGGTGATCCCTCTAAGCTCGTGGCGTTGTATCCCTGGGTGTTTTTCTACAAATTCTGGCAGTTGTGCTTTCCCATGCAGAGCCTGTCTGACTGTTCTGTGTTCGCATGGGCTGTCTGACCCATGAGAGAAAGCATTCCTCCATTATGTATGAAATGCTTTCTGAAACTGCTAACCCATATTGCCCTTTAGAAATATTCATGATAACATCATCCGATCTTTTGTTTTCTAGTCTCTCTAAGACTTTGTCAGAATTCACTAATTTAGAGGGTTTCCCCCTTTTTTAGATCCAGCCATCTCCACCAAAGGACAAAGCCAAGGCTGAAAAACCAGGTACGTTTCCTTCAGTCTTCCGTTTGGTGGGTGATGAATGGGAGACCTGTCCATTGTGGGCAGGGAGAGCAGAGTCCTTGGTGTTAGTGCTCAGTCATAAGCATGTTTCATGGTCCAGTGAAAAGCCCCCGGGACCTTTAGTCCGAAGCTCCAGGTTCGAGTCCCCACTCACTGAAGTGATGTGTGAGAAGTCACTAACCTCCCTCATCTGTTAAATGGAGTAGCGATACAATAATCACCTTTTGGTTTCCCTCCCTGTATGATGAATATCCTTTCACTTGAGCAGAAGTTTAAGGTGCGCTCAACAGCCTCTTGTTGATGGGTCACCTGTCACTTGTCATTCTCCAAGTGAATAGGATCACTATTTTGCTCTGTCACATTTTTTAATTTTTCAATGTCTAAGTCAGAAATAGCTGTTTTGGAGGCTCCCCAATCTCTGCTTTCCATACTTGTCTCTTCCCCTTCCCCCATGGATTCTCCCAATATGGTCTAGATTGTCTTCTAGATACTAGGGGAGCACAGAGGATGTCCCTCAGCAGCTACTTTGTGCTTAAGGAGCTCTTCCAGCTTATGTCCCATTCCTCCCCCGCCATCTCCCCTTTTGTAGTCTCATGTCTCCCTGCTGATGTCTTTGGACGGTTCTTTAGTAATATGTTGCAGCCTATCCATGCTCATTTGTCCTTGATGCTTCAGGGTGTTGTTAATATATACTGAAGATTAAAAACTCCCATCCCCCCCCCCAAAAAAAAAAAAAACACCATAGACCTTCTTTTAAAAGGCCTGGACTTAAAAAACAAAACTGTTTCTGGTATTTTTTGCCAATTCTGATTTGCTTCTGGTCTGGTTCCAACCTAACTTTCCAATCCTTTTTTTTTTTTTTTAATTGAAGTTTTTTATTTTTAAAACATATGCAAGGGCAATTTTTTCAACATTGACCCTTGAAAAACCTTGTGTTCCCCCTTTCCCCTCCTCCCCTCCCCTATATGCCTATATGACATGCAATCTAATATGCGTTAAACATGGTAAAACTCTGTCTAACTTTCCAGTCTTACCTCATTCACATTTGTCCCTTTTACTAGTCTGTGATTGTCCAGACTAGTCCGTTTTCCGTACCCTGAGCAGATCTCACATTTTCCAGTTCTGAACCTTGGCGCATAAGGTGACATGTGCTTTCCCTGCCCTCCCATGCCCTTGCCTGCTGACATCTTTCCTGTTATTCAAAGCCTAATTCAAATACACCTCCTCCAGGAAGCTTTCTTTGGATACAACCTCCAACTGCAACCTGGAAGTGATCGTCCCCTGTCCACTGGCACATGCATTTTATATCCTTCTGCTTGGTCTTAGCCATTTTTATCTCCTCTGTTCATTTGTAAACTCCTTAAGGAGTCTCCCACAGTGTCTTGCACATATTTTGCAGATGGCAGGTACTTAGAAAATGCTTTTTGAATGGATGAATTAATGAATATATATGTGAGGGGTCAGAATAAGCAAAAGATGTAAATTATAGACAGTTGCTCTTTACAGCTGATCATGACATAATTCTAGATAAGGTTTGCTTTCTGGAAGCCAAAGGAAGAGATTGCTTTTCTTTTTTGAGTATGACTGTAAAAAGAAGATACCTTATCAGTTAGATTTCTTTTACCACTCGTCATTGATTTCATAATGTTTTATGTAATGATAAAACATTTTTACAATGAAATCTTTTTTGCTTATTATGTTTCTACGGTCATAATTTTACCACCGTTTATCTGAATATCAGTAATAAAATATGTAATTATAAATTTCTACATCTTTGTCCTATTTTGATAAAGACATTTAAATTTCCATCATTAATCTGAAGTTCTTCAGAAGAAACATAATCACAGGTTGCCACCACTATGAGAGATCATCAGATGTATGAGATTTTATGAGTGAAAAACATTCACACAATTTTTGTTTCACTTAATCCATAAAATCAAACAGCATCTTTATTAAAAAAATATTTTGTCGTATTGTTTACACTGAAAATTAACAACAAAAGCTCTATTAAAGGAAGATTATGTATAAAGTGATAGAAAATTGATAAATTAACAAAAGAATTGAGATGATTTTTATTTTATGGGCTTCTCTGTATTATAGTTTCTTATTTCAGTATTTGACATTTCCCTTATAAGAGGAACTAAATCTTCATTATTAAAAAAATCTAGATTGTTCATCTTTAGTAATACTAACTTTCAGGGTCCTTACAGAATAATTTGTCTTTTCTTGACTACCTAAACAGTTTGAGATAAGAAAGCATTCATGCACTAATATCTTTACTTTTCTTAAAGATGACTCTGGTAAACAGATTGGAAATGAAAACCTGGATTTAGCCAATGTAAGTGTCCATTATTTTATAATTTTTTTTTTTTTTAACAAATATATATATCTTAAGCAAAAGTTGGGATTCCTTCTGAACTTTGGTATCATTTCATGTGATTGCCCTTAGGACAATGGAGAAGAAAAACCAGTAACAGTTGTACGTCGCAGAGGAAGAAAGCCCAAGCGTTCTTTCCCAGGATTAGAAGGAACAGGTATGATTCAAAAGAATTGGTTTTAACTAGTTGAAAATTACTTTTTGATGTTCTTGAGTACAGATTATTTCATCATCATTTTAAAACCAGCTTTTATTTGTATTTTTCTTCATTGAGGGAAAAGATCCAGTGGTTCACAGCTTGTATTAATATTGTATAAATAGTGCAAATTGCTATAATCCCATGTCAGAATTGGTATATACCAGATGCTTTTCTGAGTACAACTGAATTTTCGATGAATTCTGGCTGTGAACTGCATAAGTAAACTATCTCAAATGTGTTTGAGAGATTGTTAAACAAGTGCAAATTACAAATCTAAAACAAAAAGGAAGTGGAAAACCACTTCTTTTGCTTCCAAGTCCCTTTCTGAGTTGTCCTCCTAAACTTAGTGCCTGCATCTTTTGAAATATTGTATAGAATAATAGTTGAAATTCTGTCCAAGCAGAAACAGCCGAACCAGAAAGAAAACGGCCTAAATCAGTGTCTGAAGTGGCTGAGGACAAAAAAGACCCAGAGACTGAGGAGGAAGAAGTAGAGGAGGAAGAGGAGGAAGATGAGAAGTATTCAAGAGCCACGACGAGATCAGCCACGAGACTAGAAGCTCAGAGGTAAGCATCTGTTACCAAGCAGATCACAGAGTCTGGTGTGAAGGGGACCTCAGGGGCTGGAGCCCCCCACTGTTCTCTTTGGAGGGTGTCCCTCCAGCCTTCACGTGAGGCATCCACCTTTGAACATCTAAGGACATACTTGACATTATGTTTTATGAGATTTTTCCAGTATATTGTTATAGCCTTTTAAAATCTGTCTTTTATTGGCTCTTTTTCCACTCCATACAGAAGTTGTTCTAACCTTCTGTTCTCTCTGAGCCCCCCACACCATGTCCCCACCCTCCCCTTTATTCTCCCCATTCGGGCCCTGCTCTCCCTTTCAGACCTGGGAGCCTTGCTTCCCCGCCCTCCACGACACAAAGCAGTTCTTGGTCTTTTCCCGTCCATTCTGTATTGGCTCATTTGTGTGCAGTTGTGGGTTTGCCTGGTGCTCCCTTCGAGCCCAGGCGCGCTCCTGCCGTTCTTGGCCCCAGGCGCGGTGACCCCTCTCAGTCCTCCCTGGCAACTGTGTAGCATCCCTTTTTACCTGGGCAGGATCTCTGTCTTATCACCCAGGCTGCCTGACTTGCCAACATCTCACATCCAGAACATTGTTATGTTCTTGGATTCACTCCCATCTTGTGAACAGCCCCTCTCCCCACAGCACTTCTTCTCTTGGAGCTACTCCCACCGTCGTGCAGACGTGCCCTCGGCCCCGCTTTGCCTGGACTGCTGACGTGACCATTCAGACTTTTCTAATGAAAAGGGGTCTCCCCGGCTCTCCGTCCAGCCCGTATCTGAACAAAGTCCCGTCCATGGCAAGGACCCTGAGTGAGGAGGAGCGTCCCTCCTAATGTAGCTCATTCCTCTTACGTGCCCTTCCTTGCTAGAAAGGTTTTTCTTACATCAAGCTAAAATCTTCCTTTTTCCCTTGCTCCTTGTCATGTCATCTGGGTCTACATAGAACAAGTCTACTCCCCCCTCCTTTTGATTCCCTTCACATAGGTTCAGTCTGTCTTCCTTCGCTTCTCGTCTTCCTCAGGTGAGACAGGAAACGGCTATCCCTCAGATGTTCTTATCTGAAGGCTCCGTAGCCTCCCGTTACCTTCGCTTCAGGCTCCTCTGAGTGCCAGAACTAAATTAAATGGAGCACTCTACGGAAGGCCTGGCCAGGGCAAATAAAAGAGTGGGTTCTCTTTATTGCAAAAAGTGTGCTATTCTATATCCTTCTTAGCAAATGAAACAGAAACAAAATTAAAATTGAGCATCTTTGCCTTCTCTTGTTTGTTATTATCCTATCTATTCCAAGGAGAAGTCCCATCTTTTCTTCATTTAATCAGTCTGTTAACATTTCTCTGCTGATTGCATGCCAGGAACTGTTAGATACTGGAATTCAAAGACAAAAATGAAACTGTTCCTGCCCTCAAACTTACTTTGATATCACTTTTAAAAATCCATTTTAAATTGCTTTTTCATTTCCAAATCATTTTGAGCTTTACATCTCCTGAGGAAACTAATCATAAGATCTTTTACTCATTCACTGTTGTGTACTCTGGCTTCCATCTTCCAAACGTAGTTGGTTTTGTTGTTAAGCCTAGGTTGGCCAGTGAGTTTCTTGTATCCATATCCATCTCCTAAGAAAACTCCCCTTTTTTCCCTTGAGACTGGTTTTTCTTTGTGTTTTTAGAAACTCAATTCTCCAGAGTTCCCTTTCTCTTGGACTGACTTTTGGGGTAAATTTTAATCCCTAAGATCATATTCACAACCTTCCTCTTAAGTGCTCTGAAATCTCTTCTGTCTAAATCGGGTGAATTCTGACTGCCTGCCTTCCTTTCCTCTTGTACCACAAATTCTAAAGTGGAATGTTCACTACCCACCAAGGTTCCTGATTTTCATCCAGCATCCAATTCTTTCATATCCGGGTAAATCAGGTCCAGAATAGAAGCTCCCCTCGCCGGGTCCTCTGTCATTTGAAGGGTACAATTAGTATTATGCCAAGTCATGAAAATTGTAGTAGTTCTAGTTTGGGCAGGGAGAGGGCTCCAGCAGATGTCCAGATAATTGAAGTTCCCCATTGCTATTACATCGTGGCTCCATACAAGCTTGTAATCTAGTTCTTTGCGTCATCATTTCCTTCGCTCTTTTTCTTCAGGTGGTCTTGGTCTATAGTCTTACTGACAACATCACTTTGATTTCTGCTTTCCCTGCCTCGATTTCTTGGCTCTTTGATTCCTTAGGCCGCTCACAGCCCCGTCCTGTTCTCTTGTTCCTTTTCAGTAAGTCACCCCCTTCCACGGCCACATTCAGATCACCTACGAGTCACTGCCAGTCATATTTATGAGTTCTGATACTTGTCGTTGCATTAGGAGTTCTAGTTTGTCACCCATTTTACTCCAGTGTGTTTTTTTAAGTGACAGTTACCTATGAGGTTTTTTATCTTTGTCGTCTCAGTACCTGTCCCAGAGCTTGCACATAAAAAGCAGGCAGTAAATGTGGCATCAAAGTTAAATCCCTCTCGCTCCAACATAAATTCATTCCACATTTTCTCTTCCCATAATGCCGCCACCACTTCACTGATCACTGCCACTCCCTTACTTAGAATTGAGGGACGGAGGTCCAGCCTCTGAAGTGAAGGCTTGGCCAGCTGCCGAGGCCCCTTCCCTTTCTACGACTTTGAGCCTGTGAAGATCCTAAGGGTGCTTTAAGTTTTAGCCATCTCTTTCCATTTGTGTACTGTTTGTTTCTCATCCAGAAATCAGTCATTGCTTTCCATGTTTCCCTGTTGCGTTGTGGAATCCAGAACAGAATCTAATAAGTTCTTCTACTCGGGCTCAGTTTGGCAAATTGGAGTGTTAAGGGCTTGCTCTGTTGAAGTCAATGTGCCAAGAATGGAAGGGAGAGGAAATGGTAAAATCCGGTCCCTGTCCTTTGAAAGCCAACAGCCTTTGGGGCAGCTAGGGGGCACAGTGGAGAGAGCACCAGCCCTGAAGTCAGGAGGACCTGATCCAAATCTGGTCTCAGACACTTAACACTTCCTAGCTGTGTGATCCGGGCAAGTCACTTAACCCCAAATGCCTCAGCAAAAAAAGAAAGTCAACAGTCTCTGAGAAAATACGGTGTTTGTGAATCATTGTAATGCAGTACCAGGGGACAGATACTCATAAGATGTGGTCAGGCAAGGTCAGGAAGGAAGGTGATGGGAAGCCGAGGTAGCTGAGTTTTGAGCGTGGGTGACTGATGGAAACAGGAAGTCAAGGGGGAAAACAGGTTTTGGTTTAAAAAGAAAATTGCACACATGTTGAATTTGAGGTCCCTGTCAGTCGATGGTAAATTGTCTAGAAAGCAGGTCTAGAACTCGGAAGAGAGCTGTAGATTTGAGAATCGTCTTTATCGAGCTAATAATTGAACCCTTCGAAGAAGATGAGATTAACAAAAAAGAGAAATCATTGACCCTCTTAAAACATCTCCTAAATGCGAATCCAGAGTTGTCATTATTGCCTGAAAGCAGCAAGACTTCCAGCTCTTGGCTTCTTCATTGGTGGTTCTTTAAAAATAACCAGGGCTCCCAGTTAGGCAGTCTGGGCTTATTTACTGGGAACCCTGGTTACAAGGCCTTTTTTCCCCACATATTACACATACCGTGCAGTTTTATTGCCTGACAGAGTCTTAGAGCCTTTTTTTCACAGTCATGTTAGGGATTGAAAGTATCCGAAGTTCCCGAGCCTCTCTTGAGCTTCCAGAGCTTTGCTGTTTTTATCTCTGGCCGCTCTTGCATCTTCAGAGTCAACTTTTCTTTCTCAAAAGCACCCACAAGTGGCTCTAACTGTCAGATCGTATTCATCCCACACACCCACAGCACAGTCGTTGTTTTTAATCTGTTTCAGAAAGCAGCCGAGCAAGCCAGCTACCCGGGCCACTTCCAAGCTCGGCAGCCCAGAAACGTTTTCTCCTAGACATCGCCAAAAAGGAGCAAAGGAGAAGGCCGCCAAGGAAAAAGTCAGCAAGTCTCCCCCATTGGGAAGGTAGGTCCTTGTTGCATTTAACTCACTTTAAGTCCCTTAGAAAGTTTCTTCTCCTACACTGTCTCCTTTATTTAAGTTACTGTCCTAAAAAGTACTTTTGTCAGCTGTTTTTTTGGCACGGCGGTAGAAAGGGGAAAGGGATTCGAGGAGACCCTATTTGTTTCCCACCCCCAAAGAAGGACTCAACTGGCCGGCTCTTGAACAGGAGAGCCTCATTTTCCATGACACAGGTGGCAGCACGATCCCCTCAGCCGGCACACAGGCTCCCGAGGAGGCCGAAGGGAGTGGCCGAGGGGAGAATGTGCTCATCGCCGGTGTCCCTGGCTGTGGGAGAGGCACCCAGGAGATTGGGGACCCAGCCCGGAACACACTATAGGAGAGGCTGTGGAGAATGAAATGTGGTCACGGAGCACAGAGGCCGTTAGGGGACACGCTGGTGCCTCCAACTTTGGAGCGTAGGACAGAGGGAAAGACAGCGGGGGGTGGGGAGGGAGGAGAGAAAAAGACAGGAGAGGAGAGGGAGAAAGAGACAGAGGGAGATACAGAGGAAGAAAGAGAGACAGAGGGGGGGAGGTGGAGATACATAGAGAGAACTAGAGAAAAAGAGACAACAGGGGAGAGAGGGAGAAAGAGACAGAGAGAAGGAGGGACAGAAGAAAGGGGGGGGAGGCAGAGGAAGGAAGAGAGGAGAAAAGGGAGGGGGAGGTAGCACTCGGTGCTCAGGAAGGCAAACAGCTGGGCACAAGGATGTGTCTGTCAGCCTCCGCCCCTCGCACACTGCACCCTGTGGCCTTGCTGACTTCCACTCACAGCAGCGTGCTCCTCCCCAGCTCCTGAGAGCTCGCCATCCCTCTTCTCCCAAGTTACCAGAAGTCGGACATGTGTCTCTCGTCTCCTTTTTTATAAAGGAATGGGCCTGGCCAAGTACTTGGCCCAGGCAGTGTCCCTTGGCACTCCCATTGTGCAAGGAGCTGGATCCAGGGGCTTACTGGTCAGCCCTCGGGCTCAGACTCCGGTGACTGACCACAGCCTCCCAGCTAGTGAGTGTTAGCAGCCTGAGGTGACTCTGGGTCTCATGCCTGCCTCCTCCAGCCGTACCTCCTTGGCTGGTGACGCAGACCCGGCTCCCTTCCAGGCCTTCTCTGAGATCGGCGTCATGTTGAGCCCATTCTGGTGGCCGAGTGTTCCCCTGCCGCTGCCCTGATTCTGCTGCCTATTGGATCTTTTCTCTGCCTCTTGGGCATCTCAGACTCATCATGTCCCCAAAGACTCTTTGCTCAGAATCCCTTCTCTCTCCCAGCCTCCCCCATCTCTGGAGGGCACAGCTGGCCCTCCCAAGGCGGAAAGCTTGGTTTTGCTGAATTCTTCGGGCCCCCCTCCAGTACTGTGCTCTGTGCTCCTGAAGCCACCGCCGTAGTTCAGTCTCTCATTCCCTTCTCCCTCTTCTTCCTCATGGCCCTGACTGCCTTAGGTCTTTCCCCTCTCCAGCAAACATCCAGGACCCAGCACAGACTCTTCTCCTGGGACCAGATTGGCTGGCTACCTGGCTCCCGCCTCTCTCTGGCCCTCTTGCCCATCCTCCTCTGCACCCCCGCAGCCTTTGTGTCATCCCATCTCCTGTGTCTGTGTGTTTACTCAGGCCTCATCACCACCTTGTCAAAGCCCAAAGGTCTCCTTCCACACGAAACTTCCAGATCCTCCAACTCTTAGTCTTTCCCTCCCTCTAAAAAACCCTCCCAAGTTACTGTGCAAACATCTACACGGACTAGAACATTGAGGGCAGAAGTGATTGATGTCTGCGTTTTTATCCCCACTGACTCCCCCGTGCCCAGCAGCCTGTGGACACCCTGAGTCTTCATTGTCTGATTAACAAGAGCTTAACAGGAATGAGACGAGCTGCTTCCTGAAATATTGAGCAAGTCTCTGTCCTTGTCCCTGTCCCTGGAGCTGAATGGAGCCTCCAAGCCTAGGTTCCACATAGTCTTTTAAGGAGACAGGGCGGCCCAGGGGACCTTTCACTTAGCTCCGAGTCTGTGATTTCTTCCAGCACCTGGCCCTGTTTCCACTTCTGCTCACATCAATTTTTTGGGGGTGTTTTTTTTTTTTTTAACTTTATTTTTTAAAGTAACTAATCTTTTTCTGTCACCACCCTATGGGGGGCGGGGGGGGGGGGGAGTTTGAGGAAGGGAGTGCGCATGAAAAACCCTTCTGATAAGTGGAACAGATTCCCCCATGGACTGCACTTTTAAAGGTCTCTTATTTAGACTCTGACTCCACTTCTCCATCGAGGTAGGTGAGATGTGTGACCCTGTAAGCTGTCCCCTCCTCGGTGCTTGCCATGCCTCTGGTTTGCCAGGCTTGTTTCCAGAGTCCGGTCTCTGGTGATGCTTTAGCACGTCCCCGGGCTGCCCCAGCTCAAGGTCTGCAGGTAGATCTTCGCTGGGTTTTCCCAGTATCCAGGGCATAGCCCACCTGGAACTTCTTCCCTTACTGAGAACTCACTGTAGGTCATGGCAAGTGAAAGGGCACATGGTGAGCCCAGTTGTGCACCTCCCCTAGCCCAGAGGTCCCAGTGGGTGGGGGGCTTGGTCTCCAAGGTAGCTCTGAGATGCCGGGCTTCCTCACCACTACCCGTCTTTGCAACATTTATTTTTCAGTTTAATTCAGTCCATGCTGAACTTATTCAGCACCTTTGTTCAGGGCACTGTGACAGGGACTAGGGAACACAGATTAGAGCCAGACTCGCTTGGAAGAATCAAACATGCGCAAAGATTAATAATACGAGATAGACGTGACAGGGCACCGGGGAAGACAAAGTCCTGGGAGGGTCAGGAAAAGCTTGGCCGGATTCTGGGAGAATCTGTGGGGCCCCTGCAGACAGGAGCCGTGTGAGCGTCCTGTGCAACTCTTCACCACCACCCCCACCCCCACCCCCGGGTATGTAGGTTTTATGAAGGCAGATGGCAAAGTGGCTCTGCGGGGGGCCATCAGTGCCAGGCTCTCGGTGATTCTAAAGGCTTTGTGGTGGAGCAGTGACGTGGCAGGAAGCTCCCATGAAGATTCTCTGTACCAGCTCCTTCATTCTCAAACCCAACAATCCCAAGAGGGCGGTGTCTGGACTTGAAAGTGGATCAGACCAGTCATCAGGTCCAGTTACAAGACATTGGTCAGGAGCTGGCGAGGGCCCCAGGGCAGAGGAGACCCTAACCTTACACTGGGGCCTTAATAGCCATTCAGTCGTGAAAGGCCGGGCAAGAACTGAGGAGTAAGGAAGCCTGGACAAGGAGAGGGGAGCAGGAGCGCAGGAGGTGGGGGATTCCAGGACAGGTCACACAGCTGCAGAAAACAGAAATTGGAGACAGGAAAGGTCGCAGTTGCTCCAGTGGTGACATGACACTGCTGGAATGGGGTGGGAAACCTGGTCAGGGCACGATGTGAAAGAAAGGGCAGCAGGAGCTTTATTAACAGGTCGTGGTGTGGCCGGCCTTCAGAACCTGCTCCTGGAAAGTCAAGCGCTTGGCAAATGGTCTCAAGAGCTCGGGCCAGGTCCTGCTTGAGAGGGAGTTCCATAGACACGAGGACACTGGCTTTTTTTCTGTGTTCCCGGTGCCCACCTGGACCGCAGCAGGCATTTAGGGAATGGTTGTGAGGGATGCTGGTCTTCCCCAGAAGATAGCTGTCAGTGAATCAGTGACTCATTAATGGATCACCTCTTGAGTCCCTCAGCCATTCTCCGAGCTTCCCCAGGATCCCGGCATCTCAGTGAATGTCAGAGAAGCTGCAGCTCTCGGGGATGTGTCTTGTGGTGATGGCATTCGGTAACCCGTGCTAGGAATACAGAGCCAAGCAGTCTTTACCCTCGGGCAGAGATCCTGGTTTGGAAAGTGGTCAAATGGGCCGGGGAGCCGACTTTAGTCGCCATCTTGTTTCCCTGCTGGAGCACAGCAGACACTGGGTGAAGAGAAGAGGTCGGGGGTGGCTGGGACGATGGCTGCCAAGACCTAAGGCTTCAGAGTCGCCGTGGCCGGGCCAGAGGGCAGAGCTGAGCCGCCGTGATGGTGTCCAGCTCTGCTGAGATTGCTCTGCCTTTTACAGAGCTGAGCTCCTCCTGATGCTGATTTTGTCTCATTTTTGTTTTATCAGCCAAGGATCAACAACAATCAGCCTGTAGTCTGTAGAGCAAAATTCAGGAGGGACTTGGAGTGTCTTGTTGAATGGAAGCTCCTTGATGAGAGAAACTGTTTGGTTTTTATTTTGTGTTAACACCAAGTTTGAAACACAACAGGTGCTCAATAAGGTCTTCACTTAATTCAGTATTAAACAGTTGGTTCTATTCTGTTTGACCCTGTTAAGAGATGGGGGAGATGAGTAAAAGAGCCATGAGCCATCCAAAGGCTTGATTCAGGAGAAGGCAGGTCCAGAGAGGTAGTAACAGGCCCTGCTCACAGCTTGATTCAGGAGAAGGCAGGTCCAGAGAGGTAGTAACAGGCCCTGCTCACATTGGGTCCCGGGGTCTCCAAAGGTCTTGCACTGTTTGAATTTCCCCAAAGTTTTCTTACTTTACCATCTTCAGGCAAGTGACTTTCCCTTTCTGGGCACCAGGAGGATGAGGGTGGCCTTCCCCTTGATCTCCAGACTCGGTCCCTGTAGCTCTGACTCTGCCTGGTTCCTTCTATAACACAGATCGAAAGCCCCGCTCTCCCCTCCTGCCAAGCGCAAGAGAGAGCCCAGTCCACCAGTGGTCCGGACAAGAGGGCAGCAGAAAGTGGAAGAAGCACCGGGGAAAAAAGCAAAGCGGTCGTACTGAGCATTCTCTGCCGTGGTTTGAAAAAGGGGTAAGAGGCACCTCTCGGGGCATCCACTTTGTAAGAAGGAAGAGGACGCGCATGTGCTGTACTTTACCAGATGCAAGCTTTCTCTTGTTATGTTTTGAACAGCTTTACAAACTTGTTTATAGGAGATATGTACATTTATTTCAGCTAAAGAAAAATAGGTTTACTTTGTATTTGAATTTAAAACAAAGTAGTTGTATATTTTAACATTCGAAGTTGGGATTTCCCAATGTGACAGACATCGCTAATGCAAAAGCTTCCAACCCACCAGGCACCTGAATGCCTCCTGATAATCTTTGTACAGTATATAAACATGTAAAAATAGGTTGTATTTTACTCTATGTATGAAGCTACTCAATGATGAACACTTTATTTATTTTACAGAGAAGACTTATCTGTGAACTTTACTATATTCTGTTTATTTTTATTTTATTCTCTTTTTTTCCCTTCTTTTTTCTTTATTATTATTATTTTTTTTAATAAAAACAGGTTTTAAATGCTATGCAGTCATCAGTAGGAATTGTTTCAGGCCTCTGCCCTGAACTTATCTGAATATAGTGTGGCAGGAGGTAAAGAATTATTTCGCATGTATTCAAGTAAGTAGATTAGTTAAAGAAAGGGACTCAGTTGTTTTTCTGTTCACAGTTGTGACTATGTTAAAGAAACTGTAACTTGTTTTTAAATTACATTCACATACGTGGCTTTATTACCATCTTAAATGAAGTAAAAATAGTTCTAGTTTAGGAAAATTCATGCCATCTTCAGCAGAAAGTTTTCCAGTTGAGCTTCAATCCAACTACTCTGTGTTATTTCAAAGCTTACTTTATTCTTTCAGTATTTGTCCTTTTCAATGAAGATCCATCGAAGATGAAAAAACCATTTCTTCTTCTATCCCTAGAGCTTTGGCATTTTATGTTCTGTTTTATACACAGGTATTTCAGAATAAAACCTGGTCTTAAGGCCAGAGCCTTTTTTTAACATGTTTAACTCCCATGAGAACAAACTGTCCAAGCTAAGTTTTTCATAAGATTAAACTTTTCTTAAGATCAAATTTGTCTCTTGCAATGATGTAATAAGTTGCCAAATAATCTGAGATTATTTTACAATGTTGTGTTCATATTCTTATGTTTTATAATTAAAATTTACATTCTGTGTGGGGTTTTTTTTTTTTTTTTTTTTTTGGACTCTTATGTAAGGTGGATATTTCTGTCATTTTACATGGTTTCTTACTGAAATTTTATATATAAATTATAAAATGTTTCCCAAACCTTGAGTTGTAAGATATTTTTCTGTTTTTAAATTCCTCAGATGACTCCCTGTGAGTTGTCATACAGTGACAGTACAGCCCTAACCTAACAAACATAAACTGAGGTTTTTTTCCCTGTGACGAAATTTGGACCAAAACTCCATAGAATTTGTAGGGCTAGAAGGGATTTTGAGGGAGTCCGACCCCTTGATTCTTCCTCTGACAAGAAATGTGACGTAAACGCATATATAAGAACCTTACTATAAAGGTGAATTGTTTTAATAATGCTTTACTTTCAACCTAGTTCCTCACCTGTCTGGACATATCACAGAATTCTGATTTAGATTTTAAAATACGTACTGTTTTTATGATTTCTCCACAGAAATCTAGAAGATATTTTTTAGTTATCAACCACCTTTTTTTAGGTCATCAAAACTTGACTATAAGCCCCCTTCCCCATTTTGCCTTGAAAATACACTGCTGGATAGGCAGCTCCTTCGTCTGCTTCTGTGTTCACAGACAGAAAGATAGTCATGCACAAATCAACAGAATATAAAACATTCAGAGAAATGAACTCTCAAACTGAACTGGAGAAGAGCCGATGAGAATCCGAATCCGAGCTCAGTGAGGGCCTTGTCCCAGGCCGCACAGCTGCTTAGTTACTGCTCCTGAACTCCTGGCTTCAAAGGCGACGTTCGTCCGAGTCGCCCCAGGAGAGAAGAGGGCCCTTCGCTGTCCGGGAGGAGCCCCCTCCCAATGCCCGCTGGGCCAGCCATATGCCCCTGCGGTAGGACAGTGCAAACTCCCCAGTGTTCATTGGTGGAAAACAGAAAAGGCACTGGGATGTCACCAGGTCAGCTCAGCTCCACTCTTGTATTTCTAGGTAACTTGGCTATTTGTTGACCTTGTTTTTATATTGAAAATCCTTTTTTTCTACCTACAAATGTTTACACTAGTTGATTTACTTAAAAATTTTAGTGAATTAAGCCAAAGATACAAAAGAAAGATTTTCATTATTTTACAAGCATGTGATCTAGCAAATATGGCTGAAAAAAAGATTTGGTTTGGTTTTTAAGGGGACAACCTGAGATTTCACTGGGCAAATGTTGAATTTTTTTTCTGAGAAAAAAACCGGTTATGTCACCCCGGGCAAAGGCGCTTCACTGGTTTGCTTCCATGCCACCAGGGCTGCTGCACGGATCCAGGGAGGGAACGCCCTGCCATGTTGGCCAAATCCTAGACCCCCTGGGTCTTGCCTCCTTAAGTCTCCCTGGATGGGTCCAGCAGCGGATGCCACTGCACCCTTCACTTGAAGGGGTATCTCCAAGTACCTCTGGGACCAAACCCAGTCAGGGCCGGATTTTATGTTGTTGATCACCCTCTCCCACATTTTCCTTTTGGGGTCCTCATGACCGCTTTACCTGGTTCTCCCACCTGTCTGACCTGTCCCACCATTGTTCAGTCTTGTGCTGGATTATCTGAGTAAGACCCTAAAAGGCATCTCCCCAGACCATCCTGGGCCCTTTTCTTTCCGGATGTCTCAGGAGGTGACTGCAGTTCTCTCTGGGGAGATGACTCGCCTAACCACATTTCTGCCAGATGTGAAATAGGAGTTCCATAGGTATCAAACTCCGTATTTTCAAAACAACTTCTCTTCCATCTACCCCAAACCCAACCCTTCCCAAATTTCTTATTGACATTTAATGGGCCACTATTCTTCCAGTCACTGAATTGGGGTTCCTCTTTTACTCACCTTCCTCCTTGACTCTTGTCTCCTCTCAAATATCAAGCCATCTGCCAAATCTCGTCACTTCTTCTCTAGGACATCTTCCCCATCGGCCACAGACAGCATCCTAGTTCAGATCCTCCTGACCTCTTGTCCACACTGTCCTAACTGGTTTCCTTCCAATCCTATCACAATTGATCATTGTACAGTCTTGTTACCGTGTACAATGATCTCCTGGTTCTGCTCATTTCACTCAGCATTAGTTCTATAAGTCTCCCCATACTCTCTGAAACCATCCAACTGCCAAAATGCTTTTCCCTAAAGCAGAGGTCGTCATCTGACCCTCCTCTGCCCAATAACTCCCGTGGTTCCCTTTCTCACCAGGACCAAACAGTTCTTTATTTGGCATTTCGAGCTCTCTCTAATCTGACTTCTTACTTTCTAGGCCTCCTCTTATATTTTACTTCTTCTCATGCCCTTCGGTCCAGTGACCTCCTTGTTCCCCATCCCTTCTCATGTCCTTCCTTGGCTGATCTGAAGGGTGAGAGAGCTCTCCCTCTTCCCCTTGGACACAGCCTTGAAGACACCTCCCATCTCTTTGGCAAGAAGTCTTTCCCTCGCACTAATAAATACATCATTGATGGAGTTGTGAACTGATCCAACCATTCTGGAGAGCAGTTTAGAATTATGCCCAAAGGGCCATCAAATTGTGCGTCCCCTGTGCCCCAGCAGTGTTCCTACTGGGCTTATATCCCAGAGAGATCTTAAAGAAGGGGAAGGGACCTGTATGTACAAAAAATGTTTGTGGCAGCCCTATTTGTAGTGGCCAGAAACTGGAAAGTGAGTGGATGCCCATCAGCTAGGGAATGGTTGAATATGTTATAGTATATGAATGTTATGGAATATCATTGTTCTGTAAGAAACAACCAGCAGGATGGTTTCAGAGAGGCCTGGGGAGACTTATAGGAACTAATGCTGAGTGAAATGAGCAGAACCAGGAGATCATTGTACACGGCAACAAGACTGTACAATGATGACTTGTGATTAGACATGGCTCTCTTCAGTAGCAAGGTGATTCAGAACAGTTCCAATAATCTTGTGATAGAGAAAGCCATTTATACCCAGAGAAAGAACTATGGGACTCAGTATGGATCACTAGATAGGATTTTCACTTTTGTTATTATTTGCTTGTTTTTTCTTCTTTCTCATTCCTAATCCATTAATGCTCCTTCCTTTCTCTGCCGTCCTCCCTTCTCCTTTTCCCCTACTGTTTCTACCTTCCCTTCTATTCCTGCCCTCTCTTTTCTTTCCCATTTCTCCTATGTCCCTATAGGGCCTATATAAGTTTCTATATCCAATTCAGTTTGTATGTTATTCCCTCTTTGAACCAAATCTGATGAAATATTAAGGTTCAAACAATGCTCATTCCCCTTCCTTTTTTTCTTCTACTTTAATAGGTCTTTTGTGCCTCTTCACGAAGTGTAATTTATCCCATTTTGCTCCCCTTTTCCCTTTCTCCCAGTACAATCCCTTTTCTACCTCTTCATTATATATATATCTCATCAGAGTCAACTTACACGCATACCCTGTATTTATCTATACTGCCCTAATAAAGATAGCATTCTCAATAGTTACAAGTATCGTCTTCTCATGTAGGGAGGTAAATAGTTTAATCTTGGGCAACTTTTTTTTTTCCTGTTTACCTCTTTCTATGCTTCTCTTGAGTCTTATATTTAAAAATTCAATTTTCTGTTCAGCTCTGGCCTTTTCATCAGGAAAGTTTGAAAGTGCCCTATTTTCTTGAATATGCATCTTTTTCCCTAAAAGATTACACTCAGTTTTGCTGGGTAGTTGATTCTCGGTTGTAATCCAAGTCCCTTTGCCTTCTGAAATAGCACATTCCAGGCCCTCTGGTCCTTTAATGTAGAAACTGTTAAATCCTGGATAATCCTGACTGTGGCTCCTCAGTATTTGGATTTTTGTTTGTTTGTTTGTTTGTTTGTGACTGCTTGCAGTATTTTTTTTTTCCTTGACCTTATAGTTCTGGAATTTAGCTATAATATTTCTTGGTGTTTTCATTGTGGGATCTCTTTCAGGAGGGATGATGGAGTCTTTCAGTGACTATTTTGCCCTCTGATTCTAGGGTATCAGGGCAGTTTTCTTTGATGGTTTCTTGAAAGATGCTGTCCAGGATCTTTTTTTGATCATGGCTGTCAGGTAGTCCATAATTCTTAAATTATCTCTCCTGGATCTATTTGCTAGGGTGGTTGTTTTTCCAGTGAGGTATTTTATACTTTCTGCTATTTTTTTCCCCATTCTTTTTATTTATTTATTTTATTGATTCTTGGTGTCTCAAAGACATTATGCTTCCCTTTGCCCAGTTTTAATTTTAAAGGAATGATTTTCTTTAGTTAAGCTTTTATACTTCCTTTTCCATTTGGATAATTCTACTTTTTAAAGTTGATGTTTTCTTCAATGGTTTTTTTGTTTTTGGTTTTTTTGCATTTAGCCAACTGCATTTTTCTTTTCAGTGAATTTTCATCCTTCCTTTTCCAAGCTATTAACTCTCCTTTTCATACCTCTCATTTCTTTTCCTGGTTTTTCTTCTACCTCTCTTATCTGACTTCTAACAACTATTTTGAGATCTTCCAAGAAGGCATTTTGGGCTTGAGACCAATTCATATCCCCCTTTAAGGTTTTACATGTAGGTATTTTGTCTTCTTCTGAACTGGTGTTTTGATCTCCCCGTCACCATAATAACTTTCTGTGGTCAAGGTTCTTTTTAGTTCCTTGCTCATTTTCTTCCCCTCCTCCCCCCATTTCATAACTTTTAAAGTTGACTCTGCTGTAGCACAGGAGGCAAGTTCCCAAGCTTCATGTGCTCCGGGCCATGGGTGAGGTCACTGACTTTGAGCTTTGGGGCTTCTGATGCTTGATGACCTGCTCACAGCACTGGGGAAGCCTGACTTATGTATTGTCTCCAGGCTTCCCAGGAGTTTTTGTTTGTGTTGTGCTGCTATCCTGTTGAGCCATTACTGAGGGGTCTCCGTTGCCGATCGGTGCCATGGCTAAGGCCGTCTGGCTGCCTTTCCCGGACAACGCGTGGGCTGCATTGCACTCTCGTTTCACCAAGTGAATCGGATCATTCCTAAAGTCCTTCCAAGCTGTCTTAAGCTGAAAAATGGTTTTGTTCCATCTCTGTAATTTCTGCCACTCCAGAATCTGTTCAGAGGCTTGATTTAAAGTTGTTTTCAAGGGAAACAGGAAAAGTCAGGCAGCTTTCTGACTTCTCTCTATCATCTTAGCTTGGTCTCCTGCAGATTAAACTATCTTTCCCAGAAGAGCAAGTAGGGCAGTTTGACTGAAATGGAGAGTGTATAAAGGATGGTCATATGAAATAAATCGGGGAACTATATGGGAAATGGATTGTAAAGGACTTTAAATGTCAAACTGAATTCTTTCCCCCCTGGCTGTGGGGGCCCTAGCACACTTAAGGTAGCATTGTTCCTAGCCTCTACTCACAGTTTGGCTTAATGTAAATCACACTTGTTAGGAATAAAAGTAGCTAATTTTTTTAATGCCAATAGTATTTTATCCTAGAGTCAGTGTGTTAGAGGTAAGGGGGAGAGGGGGGAGGAGCAGAGAAGGGAAGGAGCATTACAAATTGGAATTGGAGCTAGTGAGATTTTTTGAGCAAGGAAAAATAGGGCTGGATCCCTATTAGAGAACATCTAGAGAGAACATTAGAGAACATAGTTTGCCAAGAGCAAGGAAGAGGGATTGGAAAGAGCCCAAACCAGAGGCAGAGAAATTAGTGGAGGAGTTCCTGCAGTAGTCCGGCTGAGAGGTATTGGAGCATATTATAATCAAATAAAGGAAAAGAAGATCCACTAAAATCATTCTTATAAGTAGAGCAGGTTTGGGCCATGAGAAATCGCAGGCCAGAGAGGACATTTTCAGCCTGAGAGATTGGAGAGACTTCTAGGAGGAATCAGATTCTGACACCTGAGTTCACTATGAAATAAAGAAACTTAACTAGACATCGATTAAGGAGGTTTGTTCCCAACACCGATTTCGGCCAAAATGAGAAAGGAACTGAAAACTAGAAGCAACAGGAGCAGGGTGAGAGAGACGTGAAGCCCTTTCAGACCAGACTGGCAGCCTTTCCTTGAATGCCAGAAGCAGGAGGCTCTACTTTCTTCAAGTAGCCGTGAGGAAGCCCGACGGTTTTGAGTGAGAGAAGGACAGAGCCAGAGTCACTTCCCTGGCAGGATGAAGGACGAATTGGAGGAGGCGAAGTCGGCGCGGGGAACTTGTACACGAGACACAGTCCACCAGCTCCTCTACAAAGGCATCCAAGGCCTGGCTGGACGGGACAATCTGCCTAGGCAAGACGATCGGTTGTGGGAGCGGCACATTTTCCAGCGTGCCTTCCAGAAATGTTTTTTTCCAGTTTCCTTGTCTGCAAATGGGATCTCGATCCCTCTGGGCCCCTGCTCCTTCTGACGTTCCAGGAGGGTTCTAAGAACGGACAGAGGAAAAGACTCGGCAGTGAGAGGGGATGCTCTCTAGGTGGCGCGCGTCACCTTCCCTAATGCCCGGCTCCCAGCCTCGATTAAGAATTCCTTTAAAGGAACCTTAGCTCTGAGCACTCACTCCTTTACACGCCACTGCTGAGAGTGAACGGAAGGCCCAAAGCGCCTTAGAACGCCTTGCCCAACTCTCTGCGCCTGTGAGATTTGCAAAACTGGAAATGGTTATTTGTTGCTAGGACGGTTTAGAGAGAAAGGAAGGAGAAAGAAAGGAAAGGAAAGGGAGGGAGGGAGGGGGAAATAAAAGAGAAAGAAAGAAATGAAAAGAAAGGAAGAAAAAAGGAAGGGAAGGAAGGAGGGAAAAATAAAAGGAAGAAAGCGAGAGAAAAACGAAGGAAAGAACCACGATGGAGAGTCTATTTGAAATGTTCCCGGAGTCAAGCAGTGTCTGGCGTGGGGAGCGAACACTCGGGGAGGAGATGCGGGTGACTGGCTAGGGGACTGTGGGTCCCGCAGGCCCCGGGTGCCCTCCCAGGGCGCGCCTCTATGGAGTTCCCTTCTGCGTTTCCCTAAGAGCTTGGGATCGGCGCCCCCCGCACCCGGGGGTCCTGGCTGCGCGCCTCCCGGCGTGTTTGCCCTCGCCGCTCTTCCGTTTCGGTTCTCGGAGTTTCTCTCCCTCCGCTTCGGGCTTTCCCTCTCGAGGCTCTCCCTGTCTCCGTAGCTGTCTCAGGTTTCTGTGCCCGGGCGTGAGTCCCTCTGCCTCCCCGTGCCCGTGTCCCGAGGTCTGTCTGCTACCGCGCGCGCTCACCCCCTCCGTCCGACGCCCCCGCCGTTTTCGGACGTGGGCACCCTGGCTGCCGCGGATCGGGGGTGTCCTCGAGCACGGCGGCCCGCCCCCAGCCTGGGGCTCCCGGCTCTCCCCGTGGGACGAAGTGACCCTCCCTGGGGCGAAGCAGGCGGAGGGAGCCCTGGGGCAGGCGGCCACACTGGCGCCTCGGGGGCCGGGGCCCAGCGGATTGAGCGCCCGGCATTATGCTTTCTCCCGGATTTCCTGCGCCTGCCGGCCCCTCCCGGCGTCCTTCCCCGAGGCCCTAGGCGATTCCCTTCGCCACTGCAGGCGCGATTTCACCCGGGCTCCCCCGGGAGGGGAAAGGGGGTTTCGCTCAGTGGACCCCGCGGCGGGGAAGGATCTGGCGGCCGACAGAGGGGAGGAGGTGCCCGCTGGCTGTCCGGTAGCTGCAGGAGGCAGATGTCACGGGGAGGCCCCGGGAGCTGCCCTTACCCTCTCCTGCGGCGGCTTCTAGGAGCGGCCCTGGGGGCACTTGTGCCCGGAGCCAGTGATTCAGCTTCTAGGTCGCAGGACCGACAAATCCGAGAAGCTCCAGCGCCCGCCGCGGGCCGAGGCCGGGCAGAGAGGGAAGGGAGGCGGGGAGGGCGGACGAGGGGGAGAATTACAGAAGGGGGGGGTGGTGGGGGGGGCTGTAGGGAAAAAGAGGAGAATGAATGAGCACAGAACAGAGGAAAGAGCCAGGGTGAGAGGAGATGCCCGAGAAAAGCGGGGAGGCAGGAGCCTGAAGCAGCTAGAAGGTGGAGGGGGGGGGGGGGCAAGAGAAGAGGCGAGAAAAGGGGGGGAGGGGGAAAGGATAGAGATGGAGAAGAAGGGACAGCGGAGAGGAGGAAAGAGGCGGCGGCGCTGCCCACCGCTCGCTGCCCACCGCCCGCTGCCCATCGCTCGCTGCCCACCGCCCACCGCTCGCTGCCAACCGCCTACCGAGGCGGCTTTTTCAAGCTTCAGAAAAGCCTAAAGCGCAAAGCAGACCACCCAGGCGGCTCGGGCTGCAGCGCCGGGGCCGGGAGAGGCCGGGCGGGCAGGCAAGCGTAGGCTCGGTGCCCCAGCGGCCAGCTCCGCAGCCTTCTCCCCGAGCCTCCTCAAGGCCGGCCCCCTTTGTGCTCAGTGCCCACGGCCATCCCCCCGCCTGCCCCCTCCCGCTCGGCGCTCCCCCGAGGCGGCACGTGCGCCCCCAGCGCGCGGCGGCTTCGGGCCGGGGCCTGGCCCCACTTCCCCTGGGCAGCCCCGAGAAAGCGGGCGGGAAGAATCACAGCCGTTGGGAAGTAGGCGCAGGTATCCCCGCCAGCTGGGCCTGGGGGCTCGCGAAGCAGGAGGTCAGGAACGTAAAACGCTCTCCCCCCCCCGGCCCCCCAAGGCCGGGCTTTTATTCTCTAGCTCGCTCCTGGCGGACCCGTCCTGCGCGAGCGTGCCCTGCACACACGCCTCCGTCCGGCTGTCCCCGGTCCCCCGGCGTCCGCAAATAAGCCCCGTTCCTCCCCCCACCCCCTCCCAGGGAATCTTTACCCACGCCGAGGAAACCCGCACCACGCACTCACGTGGCCTCGGGCACCTCTGCACTCGCCCCCAGCCCGCCACGCTGCCGCCGCCGCAGACTGAGAAACGGCAAAAACTACGCTCGAGGGCGGCCCGGTCGAGCTCCAGCCCGCTTTTTAACGCGGAAAAGGGACCGGTGGGTTTACACCAAGCGCTTAGAGCCAAGACAGCCCCCGTTGTGTTCCTTAAGGGTCCTGCCAGGCACAGAGAGGGGGCAACCACACGAACACAGCCTCGAATCCCCCAGAAAGCCCCCGCCGCTGCCGGGGAGTCCTCGGCTGGTTCGGTGGCTCGGGTCAGCGGCTTGCTGGGGCTCCCGGCACGACCTCACGCCCAGAACCCGAGGCTGCTCAGTTCCCATCTCCGGGGCGGTTTCGGCGCTCCCGGGATGCTCCCTTCCCGTCAAAGCCTCGTCCCCTAAAGCAGCCTCCTCGGCACCGGCCACGGCTGCGACCTGCCCAAAGTCACCTGTCGATGGCAGGAGCCTAAAACTGGGTTCTCAGCCACCATCCCCTGGTGCTGCAGAGGGCCGGCGCCCGAGAACCAGGGGGAGGACCGGATCCCCCCTCCTCCCTTCAGCCCCGAATAATTTCCCGCTCCCAGGCCCCGGCAAAATTGCGTCCGTTTGCGCTCCGTGGAAGCCGAAGGAATGATTCCTCCCTTGAAGTTTTCCTAAAGTTAGTCATAAAAACAGCCACAACCAAGGCGCAGGGAAACGCGTTAGAAACAGAAACGAGGCCCCAAACGGCCTTTTCCAGGGCGGGACGTGTGAATAATAGTGGGGTTCCCTCGAGGACCGCCCCCGACAGCCCCTTTCTCTTTCTAACAAAACTGGGGGGAAGGAAACGGGCGTCAGTGGCGGACCTCAGTAACCCGCGCTCGGGAGGATGCGCACTGTCCCACTTTGAACTCAGCGTCACGTCACGTTAGTTCTCCGGGGACCACAGTGTGGCTTGCCCAGGATTGTGCGACGTTCACGGCCGATGTGTAAACGCAACGGTTTGCAAGAGAATTGGTTTCTCCGGCGCATCTAAAGTCTGCTTTTTAAAAACAATGTTCAGCGGCCCCCCTGCGCCAGAAGGACGGCAAACCGCTGCCCGTCTCTGACGCTTTTTAATGTAAATCATGAAGCCTGAACGTGCTCAACTTGGGTCGAATTGTACTTCTAAGGAAAAATCGGAAGCGTCGCTTCCGGCTCCAGATTACGCGAACTCCCAGCGGCACGCAGCCTTCGCGGCCCGGGAGTCTCCGACTCCGGAAGGCGCGCCGGCCTTTTGCGGGCGCCTGGTCTCTGGGGAGAGAACGTTTGGCCGGGGAGCGCTCCGCTCATGGGACGGCTTCCCCAGAGGCTGCAGGGACGGGGACGGGCCCGCCTCGCCCTGAGTCACAGGAAGCAGGGGAGAGGGGGCGGGTCCTCTCCGGGGATTTATCGAATCTTTGGGGAAAGAGCCCCTGGCTGTCGGCGGGCGTCCGCGTTCACCTCGGAGCGCCTTCTGGCCGCTGGGCGTTTGCGGGCGCTGAGAGAGCGCGGTCACGGCAAGGGCAGGTCGCGTTTCGGCTGCCCCGCGTGTGCGAGCGGACGCCCCGCCGGCCCGGCCCGCCCGCCCGAGCAGCAGCCGGAGCGCAAGGGGTTAAGGCCGAACCGAGTCTCCCCTCGGCGGCTCGCACCGCTCTGTCGGGTAAAGTCAACACTGCCCAGCCGGAGGCGGCCAATCGGCCGCGGGCCTGAGTCCGGCCCCGCCCAGGGGGAAGGCGTGGGCCGCAGCTGTCACTCATAGGTGAGCAATGACACCAGAGCTGGGAGAAAAAGGAGAAGGAAAGAGAAAAGCCACAGATAGAAGCGGGCGGGGGGCGGGGAGAGCGTCCTGCGGGGCCCGAATCCAGCTGCCCACCCCGGCCGGCTCCCGTAGCCGCGGCCGGACGAGGAGGCCCCGGAGAGCCGGCGGGCCGGGACACGGCGGGAGGCGGGAGGCGGGGAAGGGTCCCCGGCGGCCGCGGCTCCCAGAGGACGCACGCCGGAGCTCCCCGCGCAGAACGCCTCCTCTCCCCGCCCCCGCCCCCGCGCCCCCCCCCTCCCGAGCCCCTCCACTCCGGAGCGAGCGGGGGCCGCGGCGGCCGCGCCATGAGATCCTCCAGCTGAGCCCCTGGCACCGCCGCGGAGCCCCTGGCACCGCCGCGGAGGGCGGGGTGGGGGCCGGCGGCCGGGGCGGGCCCGGGAGGCTGGAGGCCGGGGAGGGCCGCGGAGAGGGGGGCTGGGGGT
The DNA here is from genome assembly GCF_902635505.1 of Sarcophilus harrisii. Classification (NCBI taxonomy): domain Eukaryota; kingdom Metazoa; phylum Chordata; class Mammalia; order Dasyuromorphia; family Dasyuridae; genus Sarcophilus; species Sarcophilus harrisii. The sequence goes on along the minus strand of NC_045431.1, from coordinate 5,421,029 downwards.
GGGGCGGAGGTTTCGGTGACAGGGAGGGAGCCGCGCCGAGCAGTGGGCTGGGGGCCCTCCAGGCGCATCGGTGCTCTCTCCCCGGCGCCTCGCGGGCTCGCTCGCTCCTGCTCCCCGCGCGGGCCCCATCGCCGTGGCTGCTCCTGCCCGGGCCCGGCCCGCTGGCCCTCGGGGGGCCGATGGCTGTCCGCGGCGCTAGCACCTTGACGCCTTTCTCCATCCAGGCGATCCTTAACAAGAAGGAGGAGCGGGCGGGCCCGCGCGGCTCGGCCCGGGGCGCCGCGCCCGCCGCTCCGGCCTGTTGCTGGCGGCTTTTTGGAGACCCGGACTCCGGGGCCGTGGGGGGCGCGGGGGAGACGCTGCTGCTGCCCTCCCCCGCGGGGCCCAGAGCGGCGGCGGCGGCGGCCGCGGCGGGGGCCGGGGGCCGGGCGGCGGGGAGCCCCAGGGGCTGGGACTCGGACTCGGCTCTGAGCGACGAGAACGACGGCGAGCGGCGCGGGCCGGCGGAGGCTGCGGGACTGGCCGGGCTGGCCGGCGGCGCGGGCCGCCCCCACGAGACGCCGCCGGGCCCCGAGGCCCAGGCCAAGGAGCTGGAGGACGAGCCCCCCGGCCTCAGTGACAGCGAGATGTCGGCCAGCGTCTCAGGTCGGCTCGAGTGGCTGGGAGAACGGGAGGGGAGGGGGGCTGGGTTTGGGCGACGGGAGCGGAGGGAGGAGGAGAGGGGGCCCCTGCAGCCTGGGACCCGAGTCCGGGAATGCAACATCACGCGTGGGCTCGGCCCGCGGGGCCAGCTGGGATAAGCCCGAGGAGTAAGCGAGCTCCTGCCGGGCAGCCCGGGGCCGGGACCCCGACCCACTTTCCCTAGGGGAAGGGGACCCCCTCGAGAGAAGCCTGTTCGGAGCTCCCCGCTCCCGGCTGCGGGCACGTGCGCCCCGCTGAACGAGGGACCCCACTTCCCCCACCTCCCTTCCCACGCGGGCCCAGCATCCCAGCCTTGCCACGGAGCCCGGGATGCTCGGCCTCCAAAGCCCCCCGGTTCCTCTTTAAGGGGAGACCTGAAGGGAACCAGAAGTTCGGGGAACGGCAAAAGATTAAAGCCAGGAAGGAGAGCTCGCCACGAAAGCCTTGCCAGGGCGAGGCAGGACAGCTGGGGACGGAGAACTCGGATCCGGGGCCCCCGCGGAGCCGGCGGCTCCAAAGCTTGCTGCCGAGCTGAGCCGAGCCGAGGGCAGAGCGGGGGGAGGAGGCCCGGGGCCGAGGGCAGCCGGGACCCGCAGGGAAGCCTTTCCGGGAGCCTGCGGGGCCGCATTTCGGCGGCTGCCCTCGGGGCCGAGACTCCTCTCGGAGAGCTCCCGACCCGGGGCGCCGGCTCTCGGCCGAGCAGAGCCCCAGCGCCCCGGACGGGCGCCCCTGCCCCGCTCGCCCGCAGCTCTAGGCCTCGGGGCGCCGGGGAGCGCCAGGCAGTTTCGGACTAGCTGCGGAAGGCCGGCTTCACGGGGACTCTGTTTCTCCGAGGGTTGGGAGTCGGGGCACGGGAGCTGGAGTTAGGAGACGAGGGACAACCCCCCCCCCTCAACTCCCGAAAGAAAAAGAAAAGGAAAGCGCGTCCAAGGAAAATAGGAAAGGTCCTGGCTCCCTCCTGTCCCAGCCTCCGACTTCCACCCCGGGTGCGGGAGCCGCAAAAGGGGAGAGAGAAACCACAAGCCAAGCTCGTCTGCCCCTAGCACGCCCTGTCACCCGAGGGGGGCGGGGGGGGGGGGAGGTAGCTCTGTAGACTTCCAAGTCCACTCTCTCTCACCCCCCCACTCCCTTCCTTCGCCACTGTGACAGCATCCCACTAGTGCTAGTGAGAAACGGGGAGACCTGCGTGGTGCTGGGGGGGGGGGGGTGTGACTGTGCTTGGGTGCATGTGGGTGAGCGCGCGTGTGCGTGAGTGGGGGTGCATTTGTGTGCTGTCCCGCGTGTGCGTACGCGGCTCCTGTGTACGTGTATGGACGTGTGGGTATGGCTGTGGATTGTGCAGGAATCTGCGCGCGCGCGGGAGTGGGGGCCAAAGAGACAGACCGGACAGAAGGAAAAGATGGTAGAGCTGGGGGAGGGGGGCGGAGGGATCGAACTGACAGCCAGAGGCAGGGCGACAGGCGACAGAGAAGGAGGGAGCCACGGAGGTTCCCCGCAGGAAGACAGAGAGCCCCGGCGCCCGTGGGGGCCCGGCTCCCCACGGCGAGGGAGGGAGGGAGGGAGGGAGGTTCTTGGACAGCTTCAGCCACGGGGCTGGGACGGCCCCTGGGTCTGCAGGAAAGCTCCCCAGCGCCTCCAGCTCTCTCCCCGCTGCCCAGCCCCTCCAGCTCTCCCCCCCCCCCTCCCAGCCCCTCCAGCTCTCCCCGGGGTGGGCAGGCTGCAGGCAGGGCCTCCGCCCTCCAGGCTGCCCGAGCCTGACTTTGTTTCTCGCTTTGTTCCACCCCACCCCCACCCCCGGCCTCAGCAGATCGCAGCCCCCGGACGGAGGAGGACGCGGGCGGCGGAGGCAAGTGCGAGCCGCTGCTGTGCGCCGGAGGCCCGGGCGAGGAGGAGCCGTCGGCGCCCAAGCCCCGCAAGAAGCGCTCGCGGGCGGCGTTCTCGCACGCCCAGGTCTTCGAGCTGGAGCGCCGCTTCAACCACCAGCGCTACCTGTCGGGCCCCGAGCGGGCCGACCTGGCCGCCTCGCTGAAGCTCACCGAGACCCAGGTGAAGATCTGGTTCCAGAACCGGCGCTACAAGACCAAGCGCCGCCAGATGGCCGCGGACCTGCTGGCTTCGGCTCCGGCCGCCAAGAAGGTGGCGGTCAAAGTGCTGGTGAGGGACGATCAGAGACAGTACCACCCGGGCGAGGTGCTGCGGCCGCCCTCCCTGCTCTCCCTGCAGCCCTCCTACTACTACCCCTACTACTGCCTCCCGGGCTGGGCTCTCTCCACCTGCGCGGCCGCGGCGGGCACCCAGTGAAGGCGGGCGCCCCGTGAAGGCGGGCGCCCCGTGAAGGACGGGCACCCCGTGAAGGACGGGCACGGCGAGCCGCTGCGCCGCCGCCTCCCCAGGGCCGTCCGACGGCGAGAGCTCCAGGACACTATTTATTACGATTTCTTGACTTGGGCTACGCCGGCTCTTGGATCTGAGGTGGCTTTTCGTTAAGGACGGGGGGAGGAAGGGGACTTGGGGGGCGGGCGGCTTAAAGGCGCGGGGGCGGCCGGGGAACCGTTACTCGCCCCGCTGCCCGACTTCCCGGACATTCCACAGCAAGCCGAGGGTGCCGTCCGTTCGGCCAAACGAGTTCATGGTATCCATGCTAGCGAGATATTTGTACATACATATCTATCTATTTTTTTAATTGGATTGAGACGGAGTCGGGGGAAGGGGGTCGATGCGATCCCAAACCCAGAGGAGTGGCGCCCGGGGCGGCGCGGAGGCCGCGTCGGGAGGATCGCCGCCGCCTCGGTCGTTGGGATCTGGGTTTGGCGCCTCCGTGCCCGTCCCCGACCCCCGCCTCCTCCGGCGCCCGAGTCTGTGACCCCCGCAGCGGGCCCCGTTCTGGGCCGAATGTAAGTAAGCCTCGTTTTACGCCCCTTGGGTCGCTGTCCGCGGCCGGCCCCCGGGACCCCCCCCGCGGCCTAGCGAGGCCCGAGCGAAGGCAGTCGATCCCCCTTGGGGGAGACTTTCCCGGAGACTCTCGCCTTTCTTTCTTTCTTTTTTTAAAGGGAGTTACGACTCGTAGCACTTTCCAGCTGTATTAAAATGATTATTGTCGTTATTATTTTTGTATCCAATGGGAATATTTCTAGTCAGTGTTTTGAAACCGTTGTCTACAGATAGAGACCTGCAGCCTCTCCAGTGCCTTAAGCCCCTTCCCCTCTTCTCTCCTGGTTCCTCCCCTGCCCCTCCCAAGCCAGAAGAGAACAAGCTCTCCAGCCTGTCGGCTTCCAGGTCACCTGGTCGCTTCCCAAAGGCACCATGCACTCAACCAGAATATTAAAGAATTGGGACTATTTGTAAGCTCTATCTGCTTTTATTTTTTAATTTATAAACTTAGTTGAACACACGGTTCCGGACGCATGTCGTGTATCTGTCTCCGAGGCTCGCTGCCAAAAGCACGTCGGTAGAAAGCGACTCACGTGAAGTTAACCTGGGGTGGCCCGGGGCTCCCTTTGTTTTGGAAGCCAAATACTTCCGGCCCCGCCCCCCCCCTTCCCACCTCGCTGCCCGTTAGCTCAGACCCGCTGCCCGGCCCGTTTTCACCATCGCCCGCGGCGGCACCGAGAGTGCTTAGTTTCGCTTCCTCCAGAAAAGGAAGAGCCGCAAACTGACAAAGGGATTGGTAGCTTTGGGGGGCTGAGCTCGGCGGTTTTCGGCCGCTCTCCCGTTAGGAGGCCCAGTCGGGGGCTCAGCCCCGCTCTATCCCACGAGGACGCCCGGGGGCACCTCGGGATCCCGGCAGGGGACAATTTGGTTAAGGGCGAGGGCTTGTTCGCCAGCCCTCGCAGGCATTTACAGGCGCCCTCCAGCCGCCCGCAACCCCGAGGCCTCCGCCTGCTCCTGCCGGCATCGTGGAGTCCCCCGAAACTGTGAATTGGGCCCCGAAAGGCCCTTCGCCTCGATCTTATTAGTGGCTTCATTTCGGGCCGAAGGTGCAGACTGGGGCCGCCCCCGTGCCGGGGAGCCTTTCCCTGTAGCCACTTATGAGCGTGAACAAAGCCGTGTGCACAACTTCGATGCGAAATTTCCCCGCCAGTTGTGGGCAGGAGAATCCGCAGGGAGTTGTCCATGCGGGGACCAACACCGCTCCGATATCGCAGATTTGGGGCCTACTCCGCTCTGGGTCTTCATAACACAAAGGGGCTCATTTCCTTGGAGCCAACAAATAATTATTAACTTTCGATCGTGTCGAGGTGCAAACAAATCATGTAGCTTTCACTACACTTCCCCTAAAACACACCCACTTTATATCTCCAATATTTCCAATATCTTCTCCAAAATGTCACGCGTTTTCTTTCGAGTTTCCCAGCCCACTCAGGGCCCTAAAGCTTTCTCTTGTTTCAGTTTTATTCTCCTGCCCTGCAGTAGGGGGATCAGGCTTTTTGAAAAAATGTTTTTCTAATCGCACTAGGATAGTCTTTCTCAGTGCAATGAGTTCCCTAGAATTGTGCGCCTCTTTTCCTTGATTTTCAGAGTTCCTCCAATAGGATTAGGACGGTCTGGCCTCCCGGGATGACTTCCTGGCTGATCCGGGAGCATCGGATCGATCAACCTGCCAATCCCAGGGGGTCCAGCGTCGTTTTTGAGCACTTAAGTTTTTAAATGACAACAAACCATTTTTAATCATTTACATGCGCCTCCCATCACCAATGCTGAGAATTAGGGGCCGGAGAGGGGCTGCAAGGCCCTTAAAACTTTCCCCCCAGCCCTCTGGAGGAACCGCACTTTTTTTCCTCCCCCTTAAGTGTCCCAAGTGGTGACGAGGAAGGCGACCAAGATGAGGACGTAGAAAACCACCGTCTTTTTCCTTTCGGGCTCCCTTCCCCCGCTTTCTTTGTTGGACTCGATCTGACGGGCTGTCACAGGACTCTTAGGGAAAATATTGCTCGGATGAATTAAGATCAGCATTATTGAGATTTCACTTCAACCACATCGAATCGGCTCTTGTGTAAATACCAAAAGGAAGTGTCGGGCCTGGGCAAAGGCTTGGAGGTTTCTTTCGGAACTTAGGAGGTTATCCGCATGGAGATTTCCAGCTCCCCAGCAGCACCAGAACGATTTTCCAATAAAGTTGGGGGAAATAATAGGGTTTGCTTAAAAGGCGGCACAGGCGAAAACTGCAGCTACTGCCATGAGCGCAGCTTTTTTCAAGATACATTTTATTTACAAAAGGAGGAAAAACTGAGTCCGATGTCTGGCCCTTGGCAGGAGCCGACAACAGTTTTTCTCTCTGAATTCTTCCTTCCCCGAGGGCGAGCTCAGGTCACCACGCCAGCTTCTCCGCGGGGTAAAAATAACCACTGATCACTATCACTAGCTTAGGCTCGGGCGCTTCCTTCCAGCCCGCCGGGGGCAGGATGGCACCTTGAACCGTGGAGCCCCTCCACCCGGGCCTGTAAGCCTGGGGCTGGGCTCCAAGGGGAATACTGGAGGAAGCCGGCCGCTTTCCTTCCTTTTTCCTTTCCTCCAAAGCAAGGGCCACCCCAAAGCCCTGGGCCTCCTGGTCCGTCCACGAGACGGGACATTCCTCCTAGGTTGGCCTCTGGGAAGTCGCTCAGGTGGCAGCCCCTCCGGGCCAGGCGGGGGGCCAGAGCCGCCTCGGCTGAGACGCGCGGGCTGCCTCATCCCCACTCCATTCCCGTGGTCTCGGCCTCTTTCCCTAATGGGCGCACGGGACCGAGGGACTCTGGGCGTAGGTGCAACGGCGACCCGGGAGAGCAGCTGGGGCCGGGGCAAGCTTCGGGCCCGGGCAGAGGGCGGAGGACCGGCCCGGACCCCTCCTCCCCCTCGCGCTCGGCCTCGCGCGGGACAGGTAGCAGCTCACCTCTGCCGGAGACTCCCCCCTTTTCTTTGTTTAACTTCCACATCCAAGTGACTCTCCGTCCCAGCGGGAGAGACGGGGCCACCGTTTCCGACCCGCGAGCCTGAAATTCGGGTCTAATGCGATTCAATTTTTAAAACGTGAGCAGGCGACAATTCTGGGCCGGAGCTGGGTTCGAGGCTGACTCCGTCCGGGGCCGGGGTTGGAGAGCGGGACCTTTTGCTATTTGGGCTTGGTTTCTAAGAGTGGAACCAAGGCGCGCGACCCTCGGCAACTCACTGCGCTCAGAATTCGCGTGGGCTCCGAGCCCGAAGGGTAAAGCTCTTTCATGCCAACCGTGTGGGGAGAATTAAGTGCTGTGTTATCATCCCAACTGTGTGGGGAGAATTAAGAGCCTTATTATGACCCCAACCGTGTGGGGAGAATTAAGGGCTGTATTATGATCGCGTCTTAAAGAGCAGTAAACCGAGACTTGGAGAGAGAAGCGACCGGCGCAGACACACCCTGGAAAATTCGAAGCCTTCCTTCTAAAGTAGATCTCCTGACCCCGACATTCAAGGCTCCTGGCCAGTCTCAAGAGCTCTCTGGAGACTCCTCTCCTTAGCCCCAGAGGGTTCTACATTTCAGCCACCCAGCAATCGATTTGTCTTCTTTCTGCCTCCATTGGTCTACCGGCCACAAACGTCCTTTCGGAAAAGGTGGTTCCCATTCTAGAAGCAGCGAGAGGAAGAGTGTGATGCTCCCTCCGGTGCCAGGAACGTGGCAGACGGGCTTGGGGCTGAGAACGAAACGACTCCTTAAGCTTTCGCCGAGGGGAGGAGATGGGCCGAGAGGGAATGGCTGCGGATGGACATTTCTCCCTAATGAGCCCTTTCTTTAGCCAATAAATATTTATGAAGGGCTGGTGGACGCGGATCCCACTCAGCACTCGAGGAAATGCATCTCTCTCTCTCTCTCTCTCTCTCTCTCTCTCTCTCTCTCTCTCTCTCTCTCTCTCTAACGAAGTAGAATCAGCCACTAGTACAGGAGAAGTGCATCAGAGAGAGGGAAACACCATGTATGCGAATCTGGGAGAGCAAAGATGCTGCCCGCCACAAAGCAGTGAGCTCGGGAGCGTTCGGGAGGGATGCTGCTTTAGGAAAAACGATAAACTCCCAAAGCGGTATTGATGAGGCACGAAGCGTAACGAAACATTGTGGTGCAAGGAGATAGACTGCACCAGAGAGACAGGAAGGAAGGAAGGAAGGAAGGAAGGAAGGAAGGAAGGAAGGAAGGAAGGAAGGAAGGAAGGAAGGAAGGAAGGAAGGAAGGAACAAAGGGAAGGAAGGAACAAAGGGAAGGAGGAAGGGAGGGAGTGAGGGAAAGAAGGAAGGAAGGAAGGAAGGAAGGAAGGAAGGAAGGAAGGAAGGAAGGGAAGAAGGGAGAGAGGGACGAAGAGGGGGCAAAAGAAGGAAAGACGGAAAAGAGGAGGTTGACTTGTGGAGAAAGAATAAGTCACATTTCTATAGCATTTTCTCCTTGCCACTCTTGCCACTATATTGTTCCCTGACCACTCTGTGGGCCAGAGAGGGCCAGGATTCTTGTATTCATTTTACAAATGAGTATATGGAATCTCCCAAGTTCCAGCTCCTGGCTGGCAGGACCAGGACCTGAGCCACGCTCTTCACACGGCAGCGTTGCTGCCACTGCGACAGCGATGGAAAGCGGGGAATGGAAATCGAGGCCAACTTTAGGGACACGTGTGGGTGGAAGAAAACCAGGGCGTTCCGCGTCCCAAAAGGGCAGGTGGAACGAAGGAGTTGGCTTTTTGGCCCGGACGAGCCGATTCTTGGCGTGACGTGAATCTCGCACCAGCCCGTTTCCCTTCCCCCCGGGAAGGGAAGGTCCCCCCTCCCGGGACCCCCGGAGGGCAGAGCCAGCTCTTATTCATCTTTGTAACCCCCCTCAGCTGCTAAAAGCGGGGCCTTGCACACAGTCGGCTCTTAATAAATGTTTACGGATTTGGGAGTTAACAAGTTTAGACAAGACCGAGCACAGTCGTAGCTCGTGGCCTTTAGTCTTTTTTAGAGTCGCCAACAGAAATGGGGGGGGGGGAGATCCTCCCCTCCTTTTCAATATGTTTGTTTTGAGGGAGAGCGCGGAAAGGGGCTGAGGGCGGGAAAGGGGCTCCAGCAGCCTCGGGAATGGCAAGCCATGAAGCCCAAAGGCAGAGTGGAGCGGATTCGTTGGCGTTTCCGATTTAAAAGGGCCGGCGCTGATTATCTAGTCCGAGCTTCGTGTGGGTCCCGGAAAGAGGAACCTGCCTCGCCGGATCCCGGGGCCGCTCATTGGCTAACCCGCGATGGAGAAGAAGGCGTCGGATTTCTTTGGGGGACCCTTTGCGTGTGTGTGTATGTGCGCGAGACAGACAGGGAGACAGAGACACAGAGACACAGAGATACCCAGAGCCCGTAGGCCAGTAACAAGCTCCTCATCCTCCCAGCTCTGCTTCTTGGAACCTGCGGGACCTGGAGGCACCTCTCCAGGGGCTGCCCTAGATGATCTCTCAGCTCTCTCCGGGCTCTAGATCTAGGACGTTTAAGCTTGTTCTTCTGTAAAATGGGGATAAAGCCTTGAATACGTGTCAGGTTGCTGTGGGGCTGGCCCTTCTTTCTTTTAATGTTCTTTTAAGAAAAGAAAAAACAAAACTCTAGGAAAGCCTTCGGTGAGCAGTGGCTAACTCGGAGTCAAGAAGCCGCGTATTGAAATCGGGGCCACGTGAGCCAGGCCGGTCCCTTAAGCTCTTGGTGCCCCCGGGCGAGTCTCTTAGAAATTCCGGGTCGGAGCTGACCTGCTTTGTCAGGAGGAGCTTCCTCCCAAGTCCTTCCACCTGAGAAATCCTAGGTCTGCTTTAGGAGGGAGGGAAATGCCCGCAAGCTCTTAGTGGCAAAGCCAAGGACTCGAGCCCTGGTCCCTGGTCAATCTGTCACCCTGCTTAAAAAAAAAGGCTTTTCCCCTCTTCTCCTTCCTTCTCTCTGTAGGTGTCCCGTCTTTGTCCTTGACTGTCTTTGCCTCTGTCCCCCCAGTCTGTCGCCCTGTCTGGGTCTCTATCTTCTCCCTGTGTCCCTCCCTCGCCTTTCTGGTCTGCCTCTGTCTGTCACACACACACACACACACACACACACACACACACACACTCATTCATTTTTTCTGCACCCAAACTTTTGGACTCCCAGATCATTTTGGACCCTCCAGAGCCCCACGCCGACCCCCGAGTTCCTGCAAGGGGCGTCACAGAGGAGTTTCCGTCGCTGGAAACCGCAGCTTCCCAGTCCTGAGTGAAATGCTCGGGCCCACGCGCGCTCGGGAGCTCGGGCGGCCCGAGACCCCGCAGCTTTGGCTCCCGCAGGCTCGCTTGGCTGGTCCGGGCCTCCGTCCCAGTCTCAGTCCCGCGCATGTCACCCCATCACCCCCTGATGTTCTGGTCCTCTGGGAGGACTAAGGACGAGCCCCCATCGCCCGCCCGCGCTGCCTCTGCCCTGAGCCCCCGCCCGTGGGAGTAGAGGGGCTCTCCGCCCTCCACCCTTTCCCTTCAAAACCCGACGGCCACCCTCTGGCTCCAGGAGCGAGGGGACTCCGGGAGGTCCCTGGAGGCCAGTCTGAGCTACACGAGCCTCCAGCCCGTCAGAAAGGTGACTCCCCGATTCCTGGACGACTCCGGATTTCAGTTCGGTGACCTTATAAACGGGCCCCGATGGCCCGAGGAAATAGGCTGGGGGGGGGGGGGACCAAAAGCTGAAAGGGACCTTCTGGGGCCTCGGGTCCAAGGCCCCCTTTTTCCCGGGGGGACCGCGGAACGTGGGAGAGGCTGCATCGGCAGCGCTTTGTGGTTTCCAAAGGGGCTTTCCCCCTAACAGCCTGCGTGGGTGGCCGGTCCCCACGGAGCGAGCGGCGGCCCGGGAGCTCTCTGCGTTCTGCCCCGTGGAAAGGGCTGAGAAAGAGCCCCCGGAGCCCGCCCTCCTCCCTCGGGAAAATACTCGCCCATTTTCCCGACGAGCGCGGCGGAGCGACTCGGCCCCGGCGGGCGACTCCTGGAACCCCGAGCCTCTGGAGGCCAAGGCCCGGCTCTCCGTGCGGCGTTTCGGGGTCGCTGTTGTGGCTGGATTGTTTTTGTTTGGGGAGGGGAGGCCTCCTTTACGAGTCAACCTGTCTCCCTCCGATATTTATGGCGTGGGGGCAGGGACGGCTCCCGGGCGGCTTCGGGAAGGCCACTCAATGGGCCTTTTCTTACAGCCTTCCCGGGGAGAGGAGCTTCAGCTCGCGCGGGCCGTCCTGGGCCCCGGCACTGACCACCCAGGGGCAGAGGCTCTCCCAGCCCCCCGCGCCTTCCCCTCCGCCAGGGGGAGAGACTTGAGCCGGGGCCAGGCGGGGGCAGCGCCGGGCCGACCACCCCGCACTTGGCCGCGCCGGCCCCGGCGGAGCCGGATCCTCGAGAGCTCGCGCCCGGCCCGAGAGCGGGCGCACGTTTGCAGAGGGGAGGGGGCGGATGGGCCGTAAACCCGCTCCAGTAAAAGCGGCCGTTTTAATAAGCGTGTTCACATTTTTGAATAGGTCTCCTTGTGCGTTTCAGTGCCCCTCTTTCACAGGGCCAGGTATTCTACATGTGTGTGTAATTTATAAATGCACGCGGGTGTGGGTGTGGGTGTGGGGGGGTGGGTGACACACTCACACTCACTCACACTCAGGGAGGTGTGTGCCCCCGTCCGCGCGTGCTGGATCGCCGGGTCTCCAGCTGGGAGTCCCCACAGAGGTCTATTGTCTCTGTCAAATGACAGGCGCGGTCCAAAGGCAGGCGGCGGCTCTTCGCTCCCACCTGAAGCGGAAGGAGGCTTCTGGCTTCCAGCTGACCGCGGAGCAAGTCCCGGTATGGACGCTCCTTTCCCCGGCAAGTTTCCCAGGTCCCCGGAAGCGCGTACCAGGGACCTCCCGACATTTATGTCAGCGCCGGCTCAGCCTCATAGGAACAGCAGCAAGTACAGAATCCCCTGAAGTTTCACATTTACCAGCATTTGATCCTCCCAACAATCTGGGGAGGCCGCTGCTATTCTTATTCCTCTTTGATAGATGAGGAAACTGAGGCTGGAAAAAGGCCAAGGAGCCTGTCCTGGAGCCCACAGCGGGAGGGTGTCTGAAGAATCCCAAGAAGAGCTTCTCGTCCCCTTTGGGAGGGGGGGGGGGGCAAAACGCCAACCGATTTTAGAAAATCAAACAGTGTTGGGGAGGGTGGGAAGTGGTTGCAGGAGGCCTCTGACAGCGAGGTTCTTTACGGGGCTCCTGGAGTCCAGCGGTTCAACTGGAGGAGGGAAGAGGGGAGAGAAAGAAGGAGAGAAGGGGAGAGTCCCCCCTGGCATCTGTACAGATGCTGCACTGACAGGGCTTTCTCACTCGTGGCTCTGCGCCCCGGAAATAAAGCGGAGCCCGCCGGGGCTTCGGGGCCGGGGTGCCCAGGGAACTTGGCTTGCTTAGGTGAGCCGGGCGGGGCCGGTGTCAAACCCCTCAGCCAAAGCGGGGTTTCATTTTTCCCTTCAGTGGATGCATTTTCCTATTATCCTTTGGCAATTACGGGCTCCTCTTCACACCACCATTTATGCTTTATAAAAAGCTGGCCACGCTAAGCTGAGGAATAAGCAGAGATCCCGGGGCCAGGCTGGCCATTTCAAACAGCTGGGTTTTCCTCCCTGGCACCCGGGCCCGGCCAGTCCGCGCTGGAGTGCCCAGGTCTTTCATTTTCGTGGAAGAGAAGCTAACAATTACGTGGCTGTGTGAGCATATTAGAATATGGGCCAGCAAACAGAAACCTATGCGCAGCAACGGTATGGGAATAGTGCATAGTAGTAGAATATAATGAAATAGAATAAAATATGGAGCAAACAACACTGCAGAAATGCCCTGTGTGACAGGGAATAGTACACATTTCTGTGTCACTGTGAAGTCCTACTCCGAGTATTATTATCCCTGATTTACACTTTCTAGTTTTATATTTTTGTGGGGGTGGGTGGACATTAGAGTACTCTCACCAGAAGGGAAGGACGATAGCAAAGCAACCGCGTTTTAAATTTCTTCAGGGAAATGGCTCCAATTTTGAAAGTGAAAGAAAGGGAAGGTGGGGCAGCTGGATGGCACAGTGGATAGAGCACCCGCCCTGAAATCAGGAGGGCCTAAGTTGAAATACGGACTCAGACATTTAATACTTATGTGACTCTGGGCAAGTCGCTTAACCTCAATTGCGAAAGAAAGAAGAAAGAAAGAAAGAAAGAAAAGAAAGAAAGAAAGAAAGAAAGAAAGAAAGAAAGAAAGAAAGAAAGAAAGAAAGAAAGAAAGAAAGAAAGAAAGAAAGAAAGAAAGAAAAGAAAGAAAGAAAGAAAGAAAGAAAGAAAGAAAGAAAGAAAGAAAGAAAGAAAGAAAGAAAGAAAGAAAGAGAAAGAAAGAAAGAAAGAAAGAAAGAAAGAAAGAAAGAAAGAAAATAAAAAATAAGAAAAAGGAAGGGGAAAGGGAAGGAAAGAGAAGAGAAAAGAAAAGGTGGAAGAGGTGTGGGAGGGAAACTGATTGAATATGTTATTAGGAGAGGCAAATGAAATCTAAACATTTGGGCCTGGAAATCAGGAGAACGGAGATTCTGCCCAGACACTGCAGAGTGATGCTTGGCCCCAGTTCTGGCCAACCACCCCCAGACACATCTGGGACAGAGATGTGGAGGAGTCCATTAATTTAAATTAGTAGGTGGTTAACAATTCAAGGGGTACTTGGAAGCGATACTAAGGCGGCAGTTAAAAGGGAAAGTTGGACTGGATTGCTTCATTTTTATTTAAAAGATTGGCCGGGGAGATTTCTCCTTTATATTTAATGGGATCATTTTGCAAAAGCCAGGATTTGACTGGCAGGATGAGTATTTTTTTTAAGCACACTTGAGGTAGTGAGTCTGGAGTGACCTAATAGCTAGTAGACTTCACGGCTCCTCAGCAAGTTCTACAATTGTCACAGGCTGGAACTGCTCCTTCAAGGTAACATTGCCCCCCCCCCCCTAGCCTCTCCAGTAAGTGCAAAAGTGCAACTCTTAGTTTACAAGGTATCATCTCCTGAAGGAAGCTGAGCAGGGAACGGAATCTTTTTTGTATCTCAAAAGGAGGAAGGACAGAATTGTGTGGGGTAGCGTAGTGATTGGGAATTATAGGTTTAGGGATTGAACCCTGTCCAGCAAGTGGAAGCAGAGCAAGTCAAATTTAACCTTACTTCAAAATATCTGTATGTGCATGAGATATATTCTGTGTGTGTGTGTGTGTGTGTGTGTGTATACACTGCTCGCACGAGTGTATCTTTTTAAGATTTGCTTCAAGGATACTTTTAAAAATGGTTTTCCCATTGTATCTGGGATATCAGTTTTTCTTTTCTTTTTTTAAATGAATCTTTCAGATTTTCAGGAATAATTTATTAGATTAAATCAGCCACACCTGTTTCTCCTTCTCCCTCCCTCCTTCCCTCCCTCTTTCTCTGTCTCTATCTCTGCCTGCCTCTCTCTTTTCTGTCTCTCTGTCTCTCTCTCTCTTATACACACACACACACACACTCTCACACTCACACCTTTTCTTGCCATTAAATGTTTAAAAACAAGTATTTCCCCCCCCAATCTTTACCATATGCCCGGTCAGGAATTATGCTTTCTGACAAAACGGGAAAAAATAGCACCAAATGGAGTTTGTGATGTTAGTGAGAAAACAACACGAATTGGGTTGGAGCAATTAAAGGATTTAAAAAACCAATCTATAAACCTGAGTTAAAATAAGAGATGAGAGCTAAGAGGGTGATGCGGTTTGCAGGAGAGCTCAGAACAGGTAGCCTGAAGGAGCCGAGAACCAAGCTCAAAGAATTCAAGAGTAAAAACTGTCCAACAGCCTCTCTCTTTATTTTTGTCTTTCACAGATGGATCCAGAATGTTCTTTTGAATTTGCTTACACAAAATCGTATATTAGACTCATTCACTTTTCTCTTTGTCTCCTTTCAGTCTAAGGCTGGAATAATGAATTATGAGAGAGAGAGAGAGAGAGAGAGAGAGAGAGAGAGAGAGAGAGAGAGAGAGAGAGAGAGACTTTGTCCATAACATTCATTTTCCTACTTCCTCTTTCTAAGGTTCAAAGGTAGGCGGAAGGGGATGCTATAGAGACATGGAAAGAAGCTCACTGAGAGGAGTGAAGAGCAAAGGGGACCGAGAGACTGAGCAGACATTGAAGGCCAAAGAGAAAAGTTGAGGCTGAAGCTATGGATGGGGGATGAGCTGGAGATGACAGATCTGTGGGGAAGGAGGGGGGGTGTGCAGTGGGCAGAGAGCTCAGTTATCAGCCCAGAATCCTTAGCTCCATATGGACAATTGCTTGAATGAGGCCGAGCGCTGCCTCTCCTGATTTAAGGAAGGATTTGCGATCTCCCTTTGGTGCTGGGTCCCCTAGTTAAGGAGTCCGGGGCTCTCACCCGGGAGAGGGCTTCAGGTTCTCTCTCTCCAGTGCTTCCGGGAGGGTTCAATGATCTGCCCTGATTTTCATAATCCTACTTAGTGAAACGACGTGTAGGTTTTATTTTTCCTCTTAACTGTTCTGGCAAGAATTGGGGAATAATAATAGGGGGAAGGGGAACTAAAGAGTTACATGAAGAGGCTTTTTTTTTTTTCTCTTCTGAAACGCAGAGGCTGGAGAGCCAGTAAATAGAGCTAAGAAATTGCCTTTTAGTTCCAAAGCCGAGAATGGTAGAGCTGAGCCCGGCTTTAGGACACCCAACATAAAAGCAACAGTTGATATTCTGAATTGGGAAGTTGGAAGGAGTCTTAAGTCAGAAAGTCCCGACTGGAATCCGGGGGGCGGCGGACTCGGGGACACGAAATTCCTAGAAGCTTTGGGCCTTAGTCTCGGTTTCCGGCCCGCTCGGGCCCACGCGAACCAGAGGTCAGAGAGGGACTGGGAATGAGCCCTTCCCCCATAATCCCCGAGACCGCTCTCTCCCGAGTCAGGTGAAAAGTCCTTTGGGGACGCCCAGCTCCAGCTGAGGGAGGGAGCTCGGGGTGGGGGAGGGAGTCGAAGATTCCCTAGGGAAGAAGTTTGAGTCTTCTCCATTCCAGGGAAATTCGCTGAAATTCGGGAGACGCCCTTTTCCTCCCCCACCCATCTCGGCCCAAAGCGATTGGCTAAAGCGTGGCAGCTCTGGCCGCAGAACGTTTCCCCTCCCCCGGTCTCCGGAGTGGGCCCCGGGCTTTGTCCTCCTGCCACCCCTCTCCTCGCGTTCCTCCAGCCGAGGAGCCTGGGAGCAGGGGGAGGGCACGGCGGCCCAGGGGCCCGCCAGCCGAGGCGGCGGTGGCAGCCGTTCCCCCAAGGTGCCAGCTGTCCGGGCTGGGCGGGGGACGGCGAGAGGAGGGCGCCCCGGCTAGAAACTGAGGGCGGGCCTTCCCTCTGTCCCCGACCCAGGGGCCGGCCCGGCTCCCTTCTAAACGACAAGGGCGGCCTCAAAATCCCCAGCCTTGGCATGGGCTGTTTTAGGAGCGGGAATAGGAGTCGAGAGCAAGAAAAGGGTCTGAAAGTTGGACACGGGAGCATCTCAACGAGGGCGGGCGGAGGGAGCGCAGGGAGGAAGCCGGGGGAGGAGGGGGAGGGAAAGGGGGGGGCGATGAGGAGGTGAAGAAGGAGGGAGAGGAGGAAGAAGAAGAGGAGGGGGGAAGGAGGAGGAAGACGAGGAGGAGTGTGTGTGTGTGTGTGTGTGTGTGTGTCTGGGCCCGGCAGAGGGGAGGTTATTAATGCCCTCTACAGTTTCCTATTAAGCAAATAGTGCGCTTTCCCGCCCCCTCTGCTCTCCCCGAGGCCCCGCTCCCGCTCTCCCGGAGGCGAGGCCTGTATATTTGTAGTTTGATTTCGGACGTCAAGGGCAATTTCTTGATACAACTTAATGGACTCCGCTTGACATCCATAATGGCTCCTAATCATGAACATTATTTTTGCTAGCGCGGAGACATGTTCCAGTTGTTGTGATAGATCGCGTTTCACCTATAATGACGGAAAATTACCATTTCTAATTCTCCGGTTTTTGACACCTAAATCCACACACCATATGTGGCGGCCCGGAGCGCGCCGGCCTCGCCGGGCCGCTGGGGCGGGAGGGCGGCGCTGCCGAGGCCGCCGCCGCCCCCGGGCCTCCTCTCCTGCCCGCGCTTCTCCGCGGGGCTCCGGACCCGGCGCACGCGGCCGGGGGGGAAGGGGGGGGAGAGCAGGGCGGGGGGGGGGGAGCGCAGGCCGGCCAAGTGGGAGCCCAGGCCAGCCTCTACCCTCTCCTTCGGGGCGAGGCCTTCGGAACCCGAGCTCCCATTCCTCCAGGTCCCTAACCAAGGTTCTGGCGGGGGGAAGGGAGAGAGACGCATTAACAAAAAACAAAAACAACCCAAACTCAAACCCAAAGCATCAGTGTCATGAGCACCGTGGGGTCTGCCGTTTGGAAGGGGGCTGGAGCATCCCTGAGACGCCGCCCCGCCCCTCGCCAGGCCCTTTCGCCATCTCCTCGCGCCTCCCGGTGTGTCGGAGACTTTCCTTCGGGGAATTGCCGTGTGCCGTGTCAGGTGCGGGGGACCCAGGAGAGAGAAAGGGGTCGGCCTCGGGGGCAGGAGGCTGTGGCCTACAGGTGTTCCTCTTCCCTTAGGACTCCAGGTGTCTCCCTTCTGCGCATCCACCTCCGCAGGGCTCAGGGGCTGGGCTCGGGGCAGCCCCAGAGGAGAGTAAGGCAATGGCCAGGCAGAGGAGAGAGATTCAGAGACACAGAGACACAGAGAGACGCAGAGACACAGAGACACAGAGAGACGCAGAGACACGTTTGTTCTGCTAATCCCTGCGGAGGATACCAAGAAAGGCTGGTTGGCACCTCAACCCCGGGCTCCTCTCCGTGTCTATGGGGAAGACTGGTATGTCCGGCCCTGGCAATCAGTGGCCTCCCAGTGGGAGGTTACACTGGCCCATCCGCTTCTTGCGGACCGTCTTGCCTCTCCCCGCCCCCACTCTCCCGCCCCCCACTCTCCCCAGGGCTTCCCCTGGGAGTTCGCGGCCTCCACTTGCTTTAATTCTTCCCTGCTCCATCCCTAAGCTACAAACTCCCAAAGAGCTTAGAACCGTGCTCCTCTTCCCTTGGAGTTGGGCACACAGTAGGTGCTAAATCAGTGTTTGTGCGATGACTGCTCCCTTGAAAGCTCCCATCGCAGGGGCTCCATCCTCCAGAGGGATTTCCTGCGTGCACCGTCCCGCCCCCTCAAAGGCACACTTCCCGGCACCCTCTCTGGGTACTAATCTGTTCCTTTTATTCAGTTGCAGTTACTTAGCAGTTTAGAGATGAGAGTCCCCCCCCCCCCTCCCATGCACACCCCATAAGATGTAAGCTCCTCGAGGACGCGCGGGTTTATGTTTGCCCATGATTCCCGGCTTTGGCGCTGGGCCCTGCGCTGGGGAGGAAAAGATTGGTTGGATTAATCCACTGGAGCTGTTCCGCTTCGTTTCATAGGTGAGGAGACCTAAGACTTGCCAGGACAGGGCCCCAAGACCCCAGACCCTCAATTCCCTGTCCTATCGGCGGGATCTCGGGGGTCTTGGCTGCATCTCCTGGCTCTTACCCCCCGGCTGCTAGAATAGGGCTTGGAAGCCAGGTGAGCTGGCTGACATTCTCTAGCCAATCGACCGGGTCACATCTTCTCTCGGCTTTGCAGCTTCCTCCTCCCCGACACGTTTGGGGTTTGGGCGGGAGGTGGAAGAGCCAGAGGGGCTGCTCCTCCGATCTGGATCCCCTCGGAGGGCCTTCCCACCCCAGCGGTTTCAGTTCTCTCCGACTTTTCCTCCTCCACCTTCTGTTACTCTTAGAACGGGGGTCTGCTCTCGAGATACCTTTCAAGCCTGTCTCGGAGCCTGCGCCCTCAGCCCCCCGAGGGGCTGGATTTCCTCCTCACCTCCCCAGCTCAGAATGCCGCCTTTTCCTCCCAAGCTCGGGTCAAAGAGCACCTTCTTCTGGAAACTTTTTTCCTGTCCTCCCCTGCCACCCAGCTGCTCGGCGCCTCCTTCCCCGTAGGAATCGTGCATGTATTCGGCGCCATTTCCACTGTATACGTTGTTCCCCCCATTCGAGTGTAAGTTTCTGGAGAGAAGGGACTTTCACTTTAGTCTTTATACCCCTAGAGTTTAGCCCATGGCCCAGTTCTCGTGGGAGGCGCTTAGGAAATGCGTGTGGGGTGAATGCTTGCCCGGAGTCAAGGGAAAGGGCTCAGAATGGGGGTGGAAAGGCTTGTTTTCGAGTCCCGGCTTCAGTCACAACGAGCCCTGGCGCTCCGGGACGATCATCTTGTTATCTGAGCTCCGGCTCTGAGTGTGAATCAGGGACGATCCCGTGGGACTGGCAAGAAAGCATTTTGAAAGCTGCAGATTCGGGAAGTGTGGCCTTTTCTGGAACTTCATTTCAGGGAATAAGAGGGTCCGGTAGGGACAGAGAAGGCTAAGGCAGATGGAGTGGTCAGAGTGAACCCCTGAAAACTCTGAAATCCGAAAGGAACCAAAGGGAAAGGCTTCGCTGTGTGGTCGTGGAATCCCCCTTCTGGGGAGATAAAGGCACCAAAAGGTGAGGCTCGGCTGCGATCTGCATCGGGGAGGGCTAGCACCTAGCACCAGCAGATTCCCCGGGCCTCGGGTCTGGAATAAGCAGCCTAGCCCAAAGCGCCTGCCATTTCTTCTCCGCAGCCTTCCCTCTTCGAGAGCTAGAGGGCGGCGGGAAGAGGGCAGCCAAGCTCTTTCCCCTGGGGGTGTCGGTCTGTCTCCCGCATCTTTCAAAGACCCCTCGCTGCACCGAGAACAAAGGTGGCAGCTCTGGGCCTTTGTTTCGGGTCTCGTCCCCTGCCCTAGCCCTGGGCCTTCGGGATGCTCCATGAGAGAGAAGGTCCTGGTTGGGTCATTATCAGATAAACATAATTGTCGCAATTGAGACTTGTATAAAATGTGCTCCTGCTATTCTAAAAATCCTGTGGCTTCTGGTTTCCTCTGTCGATTGTACTTAGAAAGATAAAAGGTTACGGTCGTAATGTCGTAGGGACTTTCCAAGGGCTGCTGATGCGTTCAGATTTGACCACCAAGATAACAGGAAAATGTGTTTTGTATAACTTCGCATTCATATTCTTGCCTTCTCGATAAGTGGGGGGAGGGGAGGGGGAGAGACAGAACTCGGAACTACCATTAAACTATATCCAAAAGACCAGGTAGCTTCAGGTAGGAGTATCAAGATGTAAAATTCAACCTGGAAGCATTTATTCCCTTCCCACTTTTTGCCAGGAATTATGCTAGCTCTGCGGATACGGACAACAAAGTCTCTACCCTCGAGAAGCTTACGTTCTGTGGGGAAAATAACAAATACATGTGTTTGTACAAAATAAATTGGGGGGGGGGGGGGGAATGAGATGATTAGGGATGGAGTGGAAGAACTAGCAGCAAGGGAACAGAGAAGGCTTCATGTCAGAAGCCAGAGCTATCTTCTTTTAAATAAATTCCTACTGCTATTTTTCTTGCTTTTTTGTAACATTGCTTGCATTTTCTCTTGTATCCCACCCCCTTCATGCTCCCATAGATCTATGCCATATAAAAATAATTTTAAAAAAGGAATAAGCAGAGAAATAATCAGCAAAAAAGTGATGAATACTTAGAAAAAAAATCTGAGTGTATTTCATACCAGTAGATTTCCAAACTTCAATTTCTGAGGGGAAGTGTGCCTTCATACTTCTTTTAAGACAGTCCTGTCCTTGGTAATTTTTTTTTTTTTAACATTCTCTTCCTATTGCTTTATGGTTGTTCTTTCTATTCACTTTGTTGTAGTCATTGTGTATGTTTTCATGGTTCTGCTTACTTTGCTTTCCATCAGTCATTATCCATTTTACCATGCTTCTCTCTATCCATCATATTGCTCATTTCTTTTTTTCCCCCTCTTTCTGGTCCATTTATTTATTTATTTTTATTATAGCTTTTTATTTACAAGATATATGCGTGGGTAATTTTTCAGCATTAACAATTGCAAAATCTTTTGTTTCAATTTTTCCCCTCCTCCCCATTGTCTCCTCCAGATGGCAGGTAGAATATTGGTCATTTCTTACAGCACAGTAGTATTCCCCTCCATTCATGTGCTCCACTTTGTTTTGCCATTTCCCACTAGATAGATATCTGCTTTATTTCTACCATGTACCACAAATGCGTAGCTGAAAATATTTTGTTGTATATTGGATCACTTGTCATCTCTGGGAGGGGGTGGGGGAAGAAGGGGAAAACTGGAACACAAGGTTTTGCAAGGGTCAGTGTTGAAAAACTGTCCATGCATATGTTTTGAAAATAAAAAGTTTTAATAAAAAAAGGAAAATATTTGTGTTGTATATAGGGACTTTTTCCCTCCCAACCTCCCAGTGAGGAGTATGTCTAGGGGTGGAATGATTAGGTTAAAGGGTGAGGGCATTTTTGTCACTTTATTTGCATAAACCTAAATTGCTTTCTAAAATGTTTCTATTGATGTGCCTATTTTCCCACAATCCCTCCAACATTGATTGTTTCCTTATTTTGTCATCTATGCCAAGTATAAAGTGAAACCTCAAAGTTGCTTAGATTATAGGAATGGATCGGAATCTTGAAGAAAATTAGCAATTCTCATAGATGGAAGTGATGGGGTCAATAAGACCCCAGCAAAATAACAGATCCCCATTAGCAGCCCAGAGTCTGGATGGACCATAGGGAGGGGCTCCAATAAGATTATCTTGTCCCTAAGTGGGTCTCTGTTTACTTTCATTGACAGTTATCTGGGCCCTAAGTGGGCCTTTGTTGCCCTAAGTGGACTTATTGGAAGTGGACTCTCATTGAATTTCTTGCATTGACAGGATTATTTTGAGCCCACAGTTAACTGTTATACAACCAGGAAGTTAAGCTATAGAATAAGTCAACCTCCAAAGTGGTAAAACCTACCTTGCTTTGAGTCCCTTCTCATAAAAGGTCCCATCTTCCCCATGTCAAATGGAGTTCTTTAGGAACTTTTGGAGCTTGCTAAATGTCCAAATAAAACTGTTTCCCTTGACTTGAAGATAGGCTTGAATCAACAGACTTTGCTCACATGGGACACCAAATGAAGAGGTACAGAAAGTCAAGACTGCATGGAGTTAGCTGTAATGAATTCAGGGACTCAAGTGGGAATGAATAGAGGATAGACTCAAGTCACAGGCTGAGGAGGGACAGACCAGTGAGGGCTGTAATCAGATGATGGAGTCTCCTTCCAACCTGGTTACCCAGGCATGGGAAAGCACGAACATGAACTAAACATTTATTAAGCCTCCAAGAGGTGCTGAGCACTATGTTATATTTGGCGAGCTATAGTTGAAGAAGGCAGGAATTCATTTTATCCTCAAGTACCTTAAAATATACACTTAGTTAAAATGGAAAAGGCGAGCTTTATGAAACGAGATGAGCATTTTGTGCTATTTTGTTGCTATTGAGAAGAATAATTTTTAGCAAATTAATTTAAAAATCAGAAAGCCAGCCTATAAATGAAGGCAGGGCATTATTTTTCTAAATTTCAAGATGGCGACTTTTTGAACAAATGTTATTTTGACTAGTTAACTAGTAATGTTCTTGAATAAGTTACTTCTCTGGGCCCCGCAGGACTGAGTTAAAGTATCAAAGACAGTCTGGTGAAGTAGAAAGAGTACTGGATTTGGAAGACAATAATACACACTCAAACCACTTGTTTGATTGAATTGGACACTTTTCCTCTCTGACCCTGTGTGTATTTATAAGATGAAGAGATTGGACCAATAGCTATTATCTACAGCTCTAAGAGATCTTTAGGAATATCATCTCATTTGATCCTCATATAAGAACCTTTGGAGATAGATGCTATTGTTGTCTCCATTTTAAAGATGAGGAAATTGAGGCAGGCAGCAATATGCCAGTGTTATTGACTTGTTCAAGTTCATACAGACAATAAATGTCTGAGGATGAATTTGAACTCCCGACTTCCAGTCTAACACTAGACTAAATAATTGTAAAGTCCCTTCCAGGTCTGGAGAAAGGTGGAAACAGGCAACATCTTCCTTTTTAGAAAGGCACTTAAAGAAAAGAAACAAAATCTCTCGACAGCATTCTTCTTAAAGGCGAGGACCATTTAGGATTATTTTTTGCTTTTTATTCTTAGATTTTTTTTCACATAATAGATACTTGATAAATACTTGTTGAATATTGGATCCTCAACTTCTGAATACTATTAAAGTAGTGTACAATTATGACTCATTGATTTCAATGGAGAATATTCTCTATAAAGGATGAGAATCATAATTTGAGTAGACAAATATGCCCAAACGTATACTGATTTGGCACAAATACTCAAATGGGGTGGGTGTGTAAGTGTATATATTGTGTGTATGTTGATATGTGTCTGTGTGTCTGTGTTGTTGGGTATTTGTGTGTGTGTGTGCGTGTGCGCACTAAAGATGAGGTATTAGAAGTCAAGAATTTATGGAATTATCGATAATGAATTCCCAGACTCAAACTTGTCTTCGAGTCAAGGGGAATCGCTTTATTGGGACACTTAGCAAACTCTAAAAGTCCAGGTAACGAGCTCCGATTAACAAGGGGGAAGGTGGGAGCTTTTATGAGAAAGGACTCAAAGGACTCAAAGCAAGCCTGGTTTGCCTCAAAGAATAATAATCTTGGAGGCTGACATCTATAGCTTGGCTTCCTGATCATATACAGTAACCCTGGGCTCAAGATAATCCCATCAATGCAAGAAATTCAACAAAGACTTAAGGCCACAGAGGCCCAGTTAGGGCCAAGATAATCCTGTCCATGGCCCTCCCTATGGCCCACTTAGACACTGGGTTGATACCAAGGACCTGGTCTTTTGCTGGGTCTTATTCACTCATATGTATGTATGTTCATATATACACACACATATATATGTAAACATATTCTCTCTCTCTCTCTCTCTCTCTCTCTATATATATATATATATATACACACACACACACACACATATATATATATATATATATATATACATACAAACATATTCTCTCTCTCTACACACACACACACACACACACACTATCCCCACATATATACCCAAGCACATACATAGTGAAAACAAGTTCTGCAAGTGTGCATGTGTGTATATTATATAAACAAACAGAAAAACAAATATTATTGAGACTTTTTTTAAAACAAACTTAAGTACTACTGTAGCAAACCAGGTCTCCCAGAGCTAGTTGTATCTCCTTATCAAGTCCTTGGAATATCTCTGAGATGGTCCTGGGGTCCTATGGTGCTATTGGTTTGATTTGGGTGTGTTCTCTCCGCAAATCATTCACCAGTTACAGTTAGTTATTTCCCTTATATGATTAGTGTTCTTTAGTGATTAATTTTCCAGTATCATAAAACCAGTGAACATCGATTATTTTTTAAAATATATTGCATTTCCCCCCTTTTGCATATTAAAACAATTTTCACCATCTGTTTTTTTCTTAATTTTTCAATTCCAAATTCGATTCCTCCCTTCTTTTTTCCCTCCACCCTTTCTGAGATAGTAAGCAATCAGATAAGGTTATACATGTGCAATCATGTAAAACATCTCCATATTAGTCATTACATCAATTAAGTTCTACAGAGAGCTATTTTTTGAGAAGATATCACAGGAACAGAAATCCAAACACTTGCCCTCAACATTCTCCCCTCTACCACCTCTGTCCCTGAGAATGGTGGACTCCAACTTAAAGCATTTGCCCAACCAAGTTAGTCAGTAAGCTTTTAAATCAGGTGCTTTGTGTGTTGTGCCTTGTGTTAAGCTCTGAAAAGAAAGAAAGGGGGAGAGAGAGAGATAGGGAGGGAAAGAGAGAAAGGAAAGAGAGATAGAGAGGGAGAGAGAGAAAGAAAGAGAAGGGAAAGAAAGAGAAAAAGAGAGAGAGGGAGAGGGAGACAGGGAAGGAAAGAAAAAAGCAAAAGATATAAACCTGGATAAAGTTACTCCCTTCTTTTTGTCTTGTTTTTTTCTCCTGGTACTTTGGGTGCAGGTCACCCATGGCTGGATCGGTAGCATTAACTCCCGCAGGTTCCGCTAGGAGACCGGGCTCCCAGACTCAGCTGGTTACAAACTCTTGCACTCCCATCCCTGGACCTCTGTCTGAATCTCTTGACTTTTTGAAACCCCAGAATGGAAGCTCCCTTCATTCCAACTCCATTGCTCTTCAATCTGAGGCAGGAAAGAACTGACACAAGCAGAAGTTATAGAGGGCCAGGGACTCCTGATTTGGCAAAACCCTCAGTGGAGAGAGTAGCTTGCTGGTCTCCATTTTCTTTCCCCAGCTGGAGGCTTACATCATTGTTTTCCTCTTCACTCAGATGCAGAAGGGCAGGAAAGGAAAGGAGAAAGGCTCCATGTGGAAGATTAGTGTATTTTCAATGAACACCCAGGTCTTGTGCATCAGTGAATCAAAGCTCCTTTTCTTTACCACAAAGTAAGCAGACAGAACACCGAGTCTAGAATTCACATGCTCTGAAGTGGGTAGCGGGACCATTCTATGTCATTCAGTGCTTCTAGAAGTAAACTCGGCAAGCTCCTCCTTGCATGGCTGGGCAGCAGGCAGAACTTACACTGTTTATGCTCTCAGAATGGGGCTCCCATGGTCCAGTTCTCCATGACTGAGTCCACTGAAATATTTCCGTGGAATATTGGAGATCTCCCTGACGTTTTTATTTCCACGCATTCCACTTGTTCCTTCTCATTCTATACAATTCTTTTCCATCTTTTGCCATAAATCTTTCCAAAAGGATAATTCTCTTGTGCTCTAGGGCTTCCTTTAGACCATCTTCCTTTTCAGAGGGGCTGGTGGAAAATCCTAACTATCCATCTGTTGCCTCCTGGCTGGCCTAGATGCTTTTCCGATTATAGATCTTCTTGACATCCAGAAAGTCTGCTTCTTGTGTGTACATTATTTAAAAATAAGCTGTAGCCTGTTTGTGCCTACTTCTGCCTCTGCTGTCATTTGAATCACCCCTCATCTTTAATTCCTCAGAGATTGTGCTGATTTATGACTCCACTTTTTCCGTTGGTTTTAAAAAATGGACCTTTGTGATAGGAATTTATCAAATAAAATTCCTGAAATTTCCCAAATACAATTCTCCCTTCACTCTTCTTTCTCTTCAAATTCTGGACCAGTTAATTGTCCATCTGCAGCATCTATTTCAGATGTATGTATCAATGGAATAATTTGATAAAATGGCTTTTAAGCTTAATGTCATAGATGAACCACTATGTATTTTTCAACCATTTTGTTTTTCTTGAATGGATTGTTAGATAATTGCCTTAAAAATAACTTTATATTTTACTGAGGAAACCTTTTAGTGTTCTGGGTCTTCATGCAATTAATATATCTCATACAAAAAGGATCATCTTTACTGTTAGCTTTGTCAAGAAATTGTATCTGATCTTAAGTTATCTTGAAAGACTTGGTTGGAGGAGAGTCAATAAGGCTGAATTTTATTCTATTAGTTTTAAAAAAGTTGTAATTAAGGGGGGGAAAGTATTGTGGAGGATACTGAGAAGGAAGGCTCCCTGTATATTAATAGTTGAAGATACATTGTGACATCTGTATGTGCATTTGCAGAGGTAATCAGCCCTACCCCTCTCCCCAACTACCCTGACTAGAACACTCTATTGGAGCATGTGGGTAGCTGCTGAGTCCAATTGGCCTTTGACTAGGGGTTCAAGGATTGGATATTTTGGGGTGACATGAGACTCTCTCAGTCCCTGGGTTACTAGCCCAGATCAGTTCCACTATGCCCTAATGGGATGTCCTCTGTCTAGAGAAGATGTGGGGAAACCCTAATGCTCCCATTATAAAGACACACACAGAGACATGTAAAAACTAAGGGCAGATCAAAGATTAGTGTCAGGAACTTGGAAGTAGGATTAGGAAATTTACTATATTTACTTTAGCTTGACCTATAATTTTGTGTAAATTTACGTTCTGAATTACTTCAGTAGGAAACTAATCCTTGATTATAGTAGGCAAGATATATACATATGCATATATTTATATATAGTATAGTCATTGAATTTGTCCTCATGCTAGGGAATTTTACAGAATGGAGAACACACAAATATACTTAATGATGTCAATGGTGGTAGTTCCTTTCCCCCTGAAGTTTTGATAACAAATGTTTTGTGACATATTTTTTCATAAATTTTCCTGATAAAGATTTTAATCATCCTGGAGATATTAGTTAAAATTAAGTCTTCAGTCACAAGCTTGGGTGTATATATGTTATTATGACCACATGCCATTTCAGAGCAACTGATTTTCAGGCTGAACTGAGCTTAAGCCAAGGTTCTGAATCAAGTTCCCTAATTTAACAAATATTTATTGGATCCTATTATATTCAACTTCCCATGTCAAATGCTATCAGGACACCAAGACTAGTAATAGCCTTCTGAGCTTATTGTGGAAGTAGGGAATATATATACTACATAGCCACATAGAGAGAGAATAAGGCAACCATGTGTTAAATGTTAGGAGAATGGTACAGACAGTAAATACTACACTTATTCTGGGGGAAAAAAAGAGGAAATCTCTTCTGAGTGTGATCAAGGAAGGTTTTGTAGAGGCCTTGAAGGATGGGTGACTTGCTTTAGTTTTAGGAAATATTCTTACAGAGGCTCTTAGGTGGATGAATCTGAGGTTGTGATGAGGGTCAAATGAGATAATATTTGTTAAGTCCTTTTATACTGATTCATGCGTTTAGTAGGTGCTTAATAAGTGCTTGTTTCCTTCCTTCCTTCTTTGCTCCGGAAGGCATCATTTGTAGAATGGGGTTATCTTTTTTTAGAAAGAACTATTGACATATTTCTCAAACTGAGACTACAACCTCTATTTGAGAGCTTATAGCTCTTGAGAACTCTGATTTTTATCTTGAATCTGATACATTTCTTAAAATAACAGTTGAACAAATTGTGGTACACGATTGTGATGGAATAACACTATGCTAAAGAAATGATGGGGTCAATAATCTTAGTAAAACATGGAGAGACTTGCATGAAACAATGGAGAGTGAGATGAGCAGAACCAAGAGAACATTATGTGTTGTTTGATTGTTTTAAGCATGATTTTGAGCAAATACGTTATTTGAACTACTTATCAATACCCCAATTAGCTAAAAAAGACATGTGGAGAAAGGTGCTCTCCGCATCCAGAGAAAGAACAAATTAACAGCTGTACGTGTAGAATAATCTTACATTTTTGTGTCTAAGGATAGCCAGCTGGGGGGGAGGGGGGAGGGATGGAAGAAAAAAAAGGAAAAAAATGGACTTGATAAGTTTTGTAATATATTTGAAAAGAACAGCAAGTTGGGATTTACTGTATTAAGTGCAATCATTTTTATTGTTCTGTTTGTTTTATTGCATAAATTAGAAACAAAATGAATTTTTTAAAATGGGAGAATCTGAAGGCCGGACAGAACCTTCAGTATCCTCCCATCCAACCTCCTCTCTGAACCTCCAAGGCCCAGAGCCAGCTTTGTGACTTGGAGAAAGCAAAGCAAGCCGTTGATTGCTCGGATGCAAAATTCAGAGAGGCTTTTAAAAAAATTACTGCACTTGGTTTTCATGTTGCATCCCTCTCTCAGCCCACATCTCAATCCATACTGGAGGGGGCTTTTCCTTTTTATAAATAACTGAATGCTAGGGCACGGCCTCTTCTCTGACCCCATTGTGTTTCTTTGTTGACATGCGGCCACATGGGTTAGGGCAGCGAGGAAGCCTCAGTGCACAGAGCTCTTGGAGGCTCCCGGAGTTCCAGTGTGGCCTCGGACCCCTCCTAGCTGTGAGACCTTGGCCCGATCACTTCACCCTGTTTGCCTCAATTCTTCCTCTTCACAATGAGCTGGAAATGGCCAGTGCATCTGCCAAGAAAACCCCCAGGGGATTGCGGAGTTAGATCCGGCTGCGTGAAAGTGAAGGCTGACCCTCAGCGTGGGCAGGAAGCCTCCTCCGGGCTCCACGAGTGTCCAAAGCTCTCCCACTAGTGACAGTATCCAGCAACACATGGAATCGCCCTCTGGGTCAGGGCTGGAAGGCTTCCTGGCCAAAGGCGGCTCAGTCGGTGACTGAGGTAACCTGGAAAAGCCCATGGCCCCTGAACGAACAGGTGCCCGGCAACATGGCGGACGGTGGAGAGGCTGCCCCCAGACCGGACAAACTGGGTCCGGGCTGCAGAGCTGGGCCGGGTGTTCAAAGGCTCCTCCCCGGGCCACCCTCTTGTCCCTGTCCTGTGGCCAGGATCGTTTCTAGAGCCGACAGGCTGTTCTGAACCGAGCCCTGGGCCTGAGCCAGAAAGATCTGAGTTCAAAACGCTCCAAAGACAAAGTTTGCCTGAGGTTCCTCATCTGACAACGAGGGCGATTATTTAGCATCTGCCTCCTTCCTGTCGCTGTGAAGCTGGGATGGCTCCCAAAGCAATCAGCGGAGTCCCCGGTGGGGGAGCGTCCTGCCCCTGGCTGCCGGCCTTGTTACTAGGGCCCAGGATAGAACAGTAAGGGTGAGGAGGGGCTGAAGCCCGGGATGGAAAGGTGGGGGCTAGGCTGGGCTGCCCGGGGCCTCACCAGGAGCTCCTGGCCCCCGAGACGTCACAGAGGGAGTGTGGGGAGGAGTGTGTCTCAGACACGCACAGACACGCATTGGACACACGCGTGTACAAACTAGACATACGTATACGGTGTACAGCCAAGCACAATGTACATACAAGAGATACTGCTCCGATGGATCATATATATACACATATATACAGATGTGGGAACTAATGTCCATGGTCATCATATCTATAAATATATATATTTATACACACACACACACACAGACACAGAGAGAGAGAGAAAGAGAGAGAGAGAGAGAGAGAGAGAGAGAGAGAGAGAGAGAGAGAGAGAGAGAGAATAGAGCAAAAACCTGGAGAGAACATGGGAGTGTATAAGCTCAAGGCTACATATAAAAAAGGTTAGCCTTTCCAAGAAGGAAGTCCACCTTGTCCTCTGAAACTGGTAGGAAGGAATAGATTTTAATTTAGGGCATATTTCTTTGTGAGTTTTTAAAAAAAATATCAATAATCAAATCCGGTCTCAGACACTTCACACTTCCTGTCTGTGTGACCCTGGGCAAGTCACTTAACCCCAATTGCCTCAGGGAAAAAAAGAGAATGATATCAATAGGAATGGTAACTATTATTCCTACTTCTTTGCCTCTCTACTTGTCCCACTCACTGCTTTCCCTGGTCCTCCTGTATTTACAATGTTGACATTATCTCCCAATCTCCCCTCTCCCTGTGAACTCTGTGAACAGCGCTCACACCTGTTTCCACTCCCGCCCCCAATGCTCCAGTATGGACCCTTATTACCTAGCACCTGCAGACAGGCTATAGGGTTTTAGATTTAGAGCTGGAAGACCTTCGAGGTCCCCATGTGCAACCCTCTCATTTTAAAGATGCGCAAATTGAAGACAAAAATGGTTGTGACTTAGCGAGAATCACACAGCTCATCATGCTCAGGGAGGGATTGGAATCCTGGTTCCGTATCCAATGTTCTATGAACTATATTCCAGCCTCCATTCTCTCTTCCTGTAATTGAAGCTTCGTGCCAGTGCCAGAATAACACGGTCACCTATTGCTCCTTTGCTCAAAGATATTCTATGACTCCCTATTGCCTCTCCAGTAAAATTTAAATTTTTCTTCTTGACCTTCAAGTCTTTCTACAACCAGGCGGCACTCTACTTTTTCCCTTAATTAGTTCATATTCCTCTCTTCCATGTGAAATGGAGCAACTCTCTCTCCCCTGACCCACGGCTCATAGCTCTGCTGCATTTGCTCATCTTCTTCCTTACGGTGGGAATATTCTCTATTTTCACCCAGTGAATTCCTTGCTGCTGTGCAGTCACTTCATCCCTGTGCGACTCTCTGTGATCCCATTTGGGGTTTTCTCTGCAAAGATACTGGAGTGGTTTGTCATTTCCTTCTCTAGCACATTTTACAGGTGGAGAAACTGAGGCACGCAGGGTTAAGGGATTGAGGTTGATTTGAATCCAGGTCTTTCTGGCTCCAGACCCAGCACTCTCCCTGTGGCACCACAGAGCTGCCCCTTCTCAATTTCTACTCCTCCTGTTTCTGATCCAGCGCTTTCCCCACCATTACAAATGAATAGTTTGGAGCACAGACTATATGAGGGCCCTCCTGGAAATTTTATTCAAGGCTTCCCAGGTCTGACCCCAGGGGATGAAAGGTGTTCCTCGGAGGAGTCGATTCCTCAGGCCTCACCAGGAGAACGCTGGCCCAAGTGAAAGAGAGCTCGAGCCACCTGGGAGCCAGCCGGGTTTCTGCCTTTTATTGACTGAATTACCCATTGGGGTTGAGCGGGCTTGGAGTCTGCAGAAGGATGGCAGGCCGTGGGTGATCACGCTAGTGCTGAGGCGAGCTTGTCCAAACCTGTCCGGGGACCAAGAAAACGCACATTCACACCCCGGGCAGGGGCCTACTCAGATCCCGGCCTTGACGGAAGCCCCGCGATAGCTTCTTATCATCTTGTCCAAGCTCCTGGGCCTGCACTCGCAGCCCCTTCCCAGTGCGCCCGGAGCTTCCCTTCCAATCCTCTTTAATCCGATCCCTTTTCCCCTTCACTTCCAGCCAAACTGGTTCCAGATGCTGTCTGGCCCTCCTGCCTCCTGCCTTCCTGCCGTGGTTCCCTTTGGCTGCCTGCAAGGTAATTTCCCCTCTCCTCTACCTGTTGAAATCTCTCTTCCTTCAAGGTGGGAACCGGGAACTCCTTGGAGCGGCCCTCCCTGCTCCCTCCACATCAGCGGGGACTCTCCCCGCCAAACACCGGCCTTTGTGCCCGTCACATTCTACTTCCAAGTATCTGCATGTTGTTGATGTTGTGATGACAATAATAGTGGACGTGGTCATTGCATCCCCGGCACCAGGTAGGGCAGCTAGGTGGAGTGCGGACAGAGCCCAGAGGGCTCTCAGACACTTGGTGTGACCCTGAACAAGTCCCTTCATCTCTGCCTCAGTTTCCTCATCTGTAAAATGAGGGTCATAATAGCACCTGCCTTCCAGGTTGTTGTGAGAACCAGATAGATCCTAACTGCAAGTTTAGCACCTACTGTGTGCTCTGTACCTGTCAGCTGACCTCCCTCCTCCTCTTCTCCATCAGCAAATCCCTCGGGCCCAACACTGTTCGGTTTTCTTTTTCTTTCTGCTTGCTCCTCAGCCCGCCCCCTCAGCACGCCCCCTCCCCACGCTTTAGCCGCATACACCAGGCGCTCCCTAAATGTTTCTTTACTCGGGCCGGTCCCGTGGGGCCGCTGCAAAACCAGCTTTTTGGATTAGCAACATCTGGTCAATTATGGGGAGCACCCTGGGCGTCTGGCTGTCTTGCCGAGAGTAAGCCAGTCGGTGTCTCTGCTTTCCCGGGTTCCATTTCTAGGCGGGGGAAGAGCCACCCCGGTTAAAAAACAAAAATAAAGCCGGCTCGGGGAGGAGAAGGAGGGAAGGAGGGAAGGGGACGGGGAGAGGACCCGAGAAAGTGGAGGCTGGGGGAGGAGAGAGAGCAGGGGAGAGGTTCAGGGGATGGGGGAATGAGAGAGGACCAGCCGGGGAGGGGAGAGAGCAGGGGAGAGGAGAGGGAAGGGAGAGGACCAGGGGAGGGGAGGAGGAAGGGCGGAGAGAGGGCAGGGATGAGGATCGGGGAGGGGAAGGAGGGCAGGGGAGAGGAGCAGGGGAAGGGAAGCAGGAAAGGGGAGAAGACCAGGGGAGGGGCAAGGACAGGAGAGAGGGACGGACAGTGTGAGAGAAGAGAAGGGAAGAAGAGGAAAGGGGAGGGGAGAAGAGGAGTCCTCTCCGAGGTTTGGGAAGACTAGAGTCGGGGGGCTACTGGCAAAGCCAGAAAACCAAACCGGAGGCGGGAGACCCGGCGAGGAGAGGCCGGGGAGACCCAAGGAGCAAGGCAGCGGCCCGAGCGCCTCGGCCCTTCCACCCGTGGGGTCGTGAGGTCCGCGGAGCCTCGGTGGGCGCAAGGCGCAGGGCGGACGGCGGCGCCCGGGACAGGATACTGAGCTGGGCCTGGCTCGGGGTCCCGCGGCTTGTTGGTAGCGGAGCCCGCGTTTGAATCGAGGTCTCTGGCGCAAGGACTCGAGGCCGGCGGCCATTCGGGGCCATCCGAGAGCGCTGTAGAACAGGCCCCGTAAGGGAGGGGGAGTTTGGGGGAGCACTGCCCCGATCCCGGGAGCTCGGGAGGACGCTGGATCATGGGGGGCCCCAGCTGACCTCGCCATTTCACAGCTGGAGGAACTGGGGCTCCCTGCAGGGCCGCAGACGATGGCGCCTCGTCTCGGTTCCGCCTTCCCTAGAAATGGCCCGACGGGCCAAGCCCGGGCTGAAGTGGCTTCCCCCTTGGCCTGGACCCCGGGTTCTGGCCGGAGCCGGAGCCTCCCCGGGGCGGGGGCGCCGGGACCGCCCTGGGCTCCCAAGAGTGGGCCCAGGCCGGGCCGAGGGCCCGCGGCCGCCCCAGCTGCTCGGTGCCGGCGGGCCGCAGGCCCGGGGCATCGGGCTGCCCTCCTCCCGAGCTGGGGGCCAGGCCGCCGAGTGGCCAGGGCTCGCCCCATTGCAGCCCTCCCCGGCTGCGGCCTGAGCGCTGGGCCGGGAGCTCGAGCCCCTCGGCTCGCGGTGGGCCGTGCACCGCCTCGCCTGCCCCGCCGCTCGTCTCCGCGGGCCCTGCTCCTGCCCGGCTCACGGAGCGCGGAAACCGAGGGCTTCTCAATCCCGGAGCCCTCGGGCAGGGGCGAAAGCTGGAGGTTCTTCCCCCGAAGAACGCCGGGAAAGGCCTGAAAGATGCGCTTTGGAAAAGCAGCCGAGGAGGCTGGAATACAGTGACCAGCACCTACTTTCGGAGACTTCAGGTGAAGATCCCCCGGGGCACAGGGCGAGGGCCGAGTCCGGCCTTCGGCCTCCCGAGCACCGAGTCTCCTTCTGGCTTTAGAGATCAGGGGGCAGCCGGGGCAAGCTCCCGCCCGGAGGGAGCATACAATGCTTCTTGTACACACACACACACACACACACACACACACACACACACACACACACACGCAGTCCGTGACTCAGCCGCCCCCCAGCAGCAGCGAGGCAGGGCCGGCCTACGGGGACCCGGGGAGAAAAGGGCAAGTCCCTCCGGGGAGTTGGGAGACAGAAGCCGGCCCCGCAGGAGGACTCGGCCTTGGACCCTCCCACCTGTGGGGAGGCCGCGGGGCCGAGCGGGCCTAGGCAGGGAGAGCCCGGGATCCTGGAAGCGGGGCCACTTCGGGGCTGCCCCGAAAATGCACTTCCCCGAATGCGAGCGCGAGCAGGCGGGCAATGAGGGGGGATGCAGAGATGATCCCTGGGTGCTGCTGCTCAGACGCATTTGCATTAGCATTCACTGCCAAGCAGAGAGAAGCGCCTTCCCTTTCAGGACTGAAAGCGGGAATTGTGTGCCAAGGGCGCCCCTGGGAACGGTCCTAGGACGTGGAACGGGGAAAGTGGCTCCGCCTCGAGCAGGATGTCCCCAAAGGGGGCGCCCCCAATGCCCCCGTGTGGCTCCTGCCCTGGATCTGCCATCTCCTCACCTTTTTTTCCTTAAGCTTAAAGATGCTTATGAAAGATTGAGGGGGAAAATCTCTGCAGTCGCCTTTTAGTTCTAGAAAAACAAATAAACGAAGCAAACCCCAAACCTCAGAGTTTTATGTCGGTAATAATGAGAACTTTAAAATTCAAGACTTTCCTCTCTTTCCACCGCTTCTCTCCACCCTCCCTTTTTTTTATAACTCAAAAATGCCTGAATTTTACAATTCCAAACTTGGTGTCCGATCGGTCCTCAATGCTGCCTGTTGGGTGAATATCCTAAAAGCCCAGAATAGCTGGCAAAGGATTGGGTTGCATTGGAAATGCTCTTTTTACTCTTCCAACAACTTAAGTGACTCAGTGATCCTGAGCCCCGTGCTCTCTGACAGCTGGAAATCAAGAGAATTACACTCTTCTCATTAGAATATGAGATGGGAACATTCGGAGTTTTCTTATTCATATTTTTCCTCAGCGTTTTAGGATTGCCACTCGATACAAAAAGAAAGGCTCTATTCATATAAAACACTTTGCAAATTGTTAAACTAACTGAAATACAGAGACTGCAACAATTAAGGAACTCATATAGCATGTTAATTAGCCCACACTGCACATGCAGATATGTTCTACATGGCATTTTTCATTACTACATGAGCTGTTAAATGTATAAAGTAGGTACATTTGTGGGCACATTAACACACCATGAGAACTTTAACTTTTTCATTTCCTGGCTTTTATGGGCCTGCTTGGGCTGTATTTGTATGCCTTACGCAGCCATTGAACTCCCACTGACTTCTTTGGGAACCCTGCATCTGTCGGGGGTTTGCAGAAACTAAAGGATCCAGCTTACATTGTCCAAGTGGAAGTTTTCCTCACAGACAAACCTCGCGTTCTCTCCTACAGCGTCCCTGGCACACGGGGCTCTTCCATGCCACAGTAAATGCTCTTCTAGTCTCTTCTCAGTGACCAAAGGATTTTTTTTCCCCCCGAGGCCAGATGGTGAGCCCATCATCATATCTGGGGGATTCAATGACTATATTTGCCTATATTTTAGCTATTTATCGGACCAATGTGGAAACTGCATTGAAGCTGTCTCGGTGGATTGCTTAGAGTCATAGAATTTCAGGATTCATTGAATTCAGCAATTCAAGTAAGAATTTACTTAGTCTTTTTGTCAATTCCAATACTAGCATCCTGGTAAAAATAATTCCCCAACATACAATGAGCCCCTTATTGCTAATCTATTAATGTCTACAGCCATTTTTTCAATCAAATTTAAAAATAATTGAAATAGACTAATGAGGTATCTAGAAACACATCACTCCATAGAAAGGAAGTTTTTAAAAAGTTCAGAAAAAGAACTGAAAGAATCTAATTATACAAAAACAGATTATTTTGCATGAGTTGTAAAGGAAACAGCTGAGATTCACAGAGTAGCTTTAAGTTAGAAAAGTCACTATTTTAATGAAGGATTGGAATTAAATGTAAACATTCAAGACTTCCCTCCTTCCAAACTTTCATATCATTTACCCTCTTCTTTCTTTTTCAAAACAAATTTTATATCCTGAAATTAATAAACATATAAATTAATAAGCATAAATGTTTTCATATGCAAACTAGAAAATAAAAATGATTATATGGAAACCATGAATTCTGTTGCATAATTTGCTTTTTAAAAAAGGATTTAATAAATTAAAAATATTATTTTTCAAAACCGTCCTGCCTCTCTGCCTTTTCTTCTAAACTTCCTTCTATTCTTATCTGTGCAGTTTATTTTATTTTATTGTGGTTTTAAAGGCATTTTTCAATTCAATTTTACTGTGTGTGTGTGTGTGTGTGTTTTTTAAGTTTTGGGCTATCTCCTTCTTTTCCTCCACCCTGTCTTCCTAAACCACACTAGAAAAGGCCACCAGATATACACCCATATATAAAACCATACTATGAATACTTCTATTTATCAGCTCTTTCTCTGGAAATGGATAACATCTTCCTTAATAAGTCCTTTGTAGTCAATTTGAATATTTATAATACTAAGAAAAGCTTAGTTCTTCACAATTATTCTTTGAACAATACTGCCGTTCCTGTGTACAACATTCTCTGTTCTACTTATTTCGCTCTTTGTTATTTCATACAAGTCTTCCCATGTTTTTCTCAAAACAACCTGTTCTTCATTTCTTATAATACAGTAGTATTTCATCACAATTATAGATCACAACCTGTTTAGCCTAATTGATGTCATTCCCTTATTTTCCAGCTTTCTGCTACCAAAACAAAATCTGTTATAAATATTTTAGAACATAGAGGTTCTTTTCCTTTTTCCCTGACCACTCTGGGGAATATACCCAATAGCGGTACTGTTTACACACTTTTACACCTCTTTGGGCATAATTCCAAATTGTTCTCCAAAATGGTTGGATCAGTCTTCAGTTTCACCAACAGTGCATTCGGGTCCCATTTTCTCCACATCCCTTCCATCATTTGTCATTTTCCCTTTCTATCATTTTTAGCCAATCTGATAGGATATTTTAAAGTTGTTTTAATTTGCCTTTCTCTAATCAATAATGTTTTAAAACATTTCCCCCCACATGGTTACATCTAACTTTGATATCTTCATCCACAAATTATCTTTTTATATCCTTTGACCATTTGTCAATTGGGGAATGACTCATATTCTTATAAATTTCACAACATTCTCTATGTATTTGAGATATGAAATTTTTATCCAAGGAACTGTCTGTAAAAATGTCCCCCAATTTTCTATTTTCCTTCTAATCTTGGTTTTATTTGTCCACGAATTCTTCTAGCATTCTAAAAAAATCTTCAATGAAGCTTTTTTTTTTTTGGCCACATTATTACTAGCTTTTCTTTTCTCTCACTTCACATTCCTCCCTGAACTTGGAATGGGGAGACAGAGAGGGAAAAACTTTGAAATCAACAAACATAGTGAATCAAAACAAATTCATACACAGCCTGGAAAAGTATGTCTCATGCTGCACTTCAAATCTGCCATCTCTTTGTGAGGAAGTTCATAGCATGCATTGCCTTTGGTCTTCTGGAGTCATAGTCATGGCATTGATCTGAATTCCTAAGTCTTTCTGAATTTTTTATCTTTACAATAGTGTTACTCTCTGTATGGTTCTCCTGATTCTGTTCATATCTCTCTGAATCAGTTCACACAAATCTTCCCAGGTTTCTCTGAACCTGTCTCCTGTTGTCATTTTGCATTTATTGCCAACCCCCTTTTCCCAAGCTACCACTGATAGATTAGTACAGTGATAAAAGAACTCTAGCCTTGCTGTTCTCAATAATGATTAGTTGATGTCTATCTTAAAGATTTTTTTTAAATGAATGATTTAAGTGGATTTATGAACACTACACAACATCATCTAAAAGTAAAGGCTGGTACCAATGGATCTGGAAAATGAAACTTTTTTATTTTTTAAAGGTCTGATATAGTACTGTCATATGCTGGGAAATATACATCTTTTTGGAACATGATACATCATCCTTTGTTATTTTTAAAGTATTATAGCATATGTGTATGCTATATATGTGTATATACATATATGTATATATACAAGAAAACCATCTATGCAAACATACGTAAATTTCTTAGAAATAGAGAAATGGTCATTTTATTCTATAATTTGGATTAGGAGTATATATAGTACAAAGTATATATATATATATATATATATATATACATATATATATATACACACACACACAGGAGCATATAGTACAGAGATACACTTTCCCCCTGCAGTTGATGATAGATAGCAAATTGAATGTCTCAGGAGGAATCTGGAAATCCCTATAGAAATGAATTCCATTTTATCGTGCAAATGACAGAGACTTTTTTTTTTTTTATTATTATAGCTTTTTTATTTATGCATGGGAAATTTTTCAACATTGACCCTTGCAAAAACTTCTGTTCCGATTTTTCCCCTCCTTCCCTCCACCCCCTCCTCCAGATGGCAGGTAATCCTATAAATATTAAATATATTAAAGTATAGGTTAAATATATGTATATATATATTTATACAGTTACCTTGCTGCACAAGAAAAATCAGATTTAGAAAGAAGGTAAAAATAACCTGGGAAGAAAAACAAAAATACAAGCAAACAATAACAGAGAATGGAAATGCTATGTTGTGGTCCACACTCATTTCCCACTTTATTGTTGACAAAGACAAAATACCTGCCATAAGAAGTGGAAAATTTAATTTCAATTCAATTCAACAAACTTCATTTTAAGTACCTACTATTGTGCCAGGGCCTTTGCCAGGGACTAGTGATACAGAAACAAAATCTGCCTCCAGGTAGCATACACTCTTTTGTGAGGAGAGTTTGGGGCCCCTTGTGTGGTTTCCTTTAAATACACAGCTCCAGATGAACACATTTGACCACCAGTTAGGTGGGAGTGAATGGGAAAA
Organism: Sarcophilus harrisii; assembly: GCF_902635505.1. NCBI lineage: Eukaryota > Metazoa > Chordata > Mammalia > Dasyuromorphia > Dasyuridae > Sarcophilus > Sarcophilus harrisii. Next base: position 5,382,316 of record NC_045431.1, on the reverse strand, counting down.
TCTCAGAATGATGACCAATTATGTAAAATTGATACCTAGAACAAAAGCAGCTTCGAATGAGCAATCTTCTTCCTAATCAGACTATGCAAGTCAATAAAGAAAGCTTCAATGTTTAGGACTTTGAAACTGGTAAAAACGTTTCTAATTTTTACCACAGGTTTGCACCTCCAAAATATGACTTTCCAAATCTTAGATCACTTGAGGAAAGATGTAGATATTCAATGGAGATTTTTATCATCTGGGTGTTTTGATGTGCAATACACAGTCTATGACATATCAACTTGTTCTTGGAAACCGAATGACTCTGTCACACAGGCTCTCTGTCAAGGCTAGTTGCTTTGCAGTTGTCCTAATAGGCACTGAGAAAAGCAGCTGGTCTTTGTGAAATGAGTCCTACGGTGGCCTCTTTTCTGGCTTGAAAATGCTTTCCTTCCCAATTTCGTTCTGAAAGTGATATTCTTTTGGGGCCAACCAGTGGTAAAGTTTAGAAATGGATTTGCAAATTGCAAACTCCTCAACATGGAAGCTTTTAAAAAATGGAGTTTTTCACTCCATCAAGAAGACAATGCCCCGTTTGGAGGGCCTGTTGTTCTGCATATCTGTTTACATACTTGATGATAATTCTCCTAGAGTTAGAGTGACATCTGGAGCCTCTTAAAGACTTTTCTTTTAAAATTTATGTTTGAAAAAAAAAAAATGACTCCAACAAGCAAATTCCCTGGCTTGTGTACTGAAGATATTCAGAGTTTTGAGTCTAAGAGGAACTGTGAATTAATCCCTAAGAAAAATTCCTTCCATTTCCAAGCCTGCCAATGCGGGATTTTCAGAAAGGATAACTGACCAGGGAAGTTAAATTACCTTTTGCCATGCAGATGGTGAGAGGGGAGGAAAAGCCCTTGAAAGGAAGCCTATAAAATGGAGGGATTTATTCTTTTTGTATAAAATATATTTTCTTCATAAAATAGTTCATTTTTTAAAAAACCAGCCAATTATAAAAAATGAATTTGTCTCCAATGGAAGATTTCACTTGGTTGGCTCTTTGAGTCCTGGTCATGGCACATCTTGCAACACTAAGCAAAGCATTGTACCTTTCTGAGTTTTAGTTTTCACATCTATAAAATGTACCTAATAACACCAGTCTCACAGACTTGTGACATGCTTTGAAAATGCTTTGAAAACCAAAAAGGGTGAGCTAAATGTGAGCTCTTATTCTTACTGACGCTATATGTTATTGACTATTTATAAGCCATTTAGAACACTATTTAAATAGACACTAATGTTTGAACTCAATCCCTAGGGGAAAATATCTTGTGATTTTTTTTTTTTTTTTTTACATTTCTGTCATTTCTTAGTAACTGTCTACCTCATTAAATCCTTCTATGGAAGAGAAACAGTTGAGCAAAATAAACTACTAACAACACATGCAACTTTCTGCAGAGTCTACCAGCCTATTTTATTGAGAACCTTACTCTCCAAACTTAATCTTCTAAAATTCAGGGGAAAAAATCCTGAAACTGATGCATAGCTTTGCAAGTTAGGGATTGATATTTTTGTCCTATTGCTTATGTTGTATGTTAATCACTTTACTATCCTTTGAATATGAGTAATGTTATTGATCGTCTTCAATGGAACAGAAACAAGGGTGTATCTCAAGGGCTTATAAGCATTAGTTTTAAGTACTTGGTCCTGATATTGCTGCTCATCTCTCCCTAACTTGTAACAGGCAGGAGGGAGGGAGTAGGGAGGAGTTGGGACATACAACTGCACTGATCTCAGTATTACTTTTGATGCTTGGAGATAGTTTATCTTGAATTTAAAAAACCAAACAGATACAAATGTACAAAGTAATTAAAGTGAGTCCCCTGCCCTGAACAAGTTTTCCAAACCAAAATTATGTCACTGCTAATTGTTATGGTTAGCAATGGAAAGGGGCAACCGTGGATTAAAGGAAAGTAGAGCACCTAATCTGATTCTGCCTTTTTGTTTTTTAATTATGGGGGAAAGAATTCTCAAATCTTGCCTTGACTCTCAACTACCTAATGGAGTAGCAGGTCCTTGATTAGCTTCATCCTCCATCTCATGGCTTCCTCGGTGTCTTTAAGTCCCAGTTAGCATCCCACCTTTTTTTTTTTTTAAAGAAACATGACTAGGTCCACTAACAGTAGCACCTTTCCAATTATCTCCAATTTGTCCTGTGTGTCGCTTGTTTACACATCGGCTTCATATTGTTCCTCTCATTAGACTGTGCGTTTCTTCAGAGTAGGGATTATCTTTTGCCTTTTTAAAAAAATTTTCATTTTCTTCTTATTTTTTATTATTATAGCTTTTTATTGACAAAACATATGCATGGGTAATTTTTCAACATTGCCCCCTGCAAACACTTCTGTTTCAACTTTTCCCCTCCTTCCCTCCACCCTTTCCCCTAGATATCAGGCAGTCCCATACATGTCAAACATGTTAAAGTATATGTTAAATACAATATATGTATACTTATTTATACAGTTATCTTGTTGCAGAAGAAAAATCAGATTTAGAAAGAAGGTAAAAATTATATGAGAAGGAAAACAAAAATGCAAGCAAAGAACAGAAAGAGTGCAAATGCTATGTTGTGGTCCACGCTCATTTCCCAGTGTTCTTTCACTGGGTGTAGCTGGTTTTGTTCATCACTGATCAGTTGGAATTTTGCCTTTCTTTGAACCCCAGTGGTACATAACAGGCCCTTAATAAATGCTTGTTGACTGACAATATGCCATTCTATGTCTATAATAACCTCCAAGTGTTCCCTAAAATACAAGCTTTCTCAGGTGGCAATTTCAGTGAGCAAAACATAAAAATGTGTGCAAAAATGATTGAAATTGACTGGCTCAACATAAAATAAATACATCATGGTATATTGGGAAGAACTCTGAGTCAGAAGTCAGAAGACCCTAGTAGGTCCCTACTTTAATACTTCCTGGCTATGTGACCTTAGGGAAGCTCCTTTGGGCTTCATGAGATGGACTAGTTGGACCAATGTTCTTTCTGGAACTAAAATTCCACCATAATTCTATGAATAGGTAGTTTTCTTTTCTTTAGAAACATTTCACTCTACCTCTTGCTTTTCCATTTTTGACATATATATTTGTTCTCACCCTTCAATGGCTGACATCTATTAACAAAGACTTTAACTGACCCACCTTGGCCATAATCAGCACAGAGAATTAATGTAGTGGCCAGTATCAATCTATGTGTATCATAGGTCAGTGCATACATACATACATACATACATAATTTTTTTTTTTCAGGAATAATGACCAAGAAAGAAGGACTTCACCTGCTTATGTTTTCAATTAGTTTTGTAGCAATCTGCAGCTTTACCAGGCGTATTCATGCCTCACATTTCATTTTAAAAACAAAATCTTATAGTTTTTTAAATCCTTTACATAGGCTGATACTTAAGCTTGAGGAGTAGACTCTGAACTGAAAGTTGTTGAAAAGGCAGACAGGCCCATTCATTGTCTAGTATTAGAGCGACCTTTCTCAGTCTTTAATTGGCCTAAAACTCCCGGGAGGCCCTCGCTGAAATGAAATATTTCTTGTGTGGCTATTCCTTTGAGCATAAAACAAAAATACGTTGGAATCAAATAGCTAAGAGGGAACAGCACAAAATGAAGTATTTTCTTGTAGTTTTCCTGTTTCTCTCTGTGTGTCTCTCTCTCCCACTGCATCATTTAAGAGAAAAGAATCCCCAAACAAAATGCAATTTACAGGTGCTAATGCATCTATGCTCGATTATAGTCCTTGGCTTATTATTCACTTTTCAAAAATTATTTTCCAGTCCCTGCAAAATTAGGGCAAGTCAGTTCCTCCCTCAAGGCTGCTGGGGGACTTGATTTATAATTGCAAAATAATACAAAGAATACTTGTGATGGGACCATGAAAATATTATGAATTGGGGTAAGTTACTTTAGTTTATTAAATAGTGATTATATCTGGCTTTTACAAGAATTCTAGAATTAGAGAGGTGCCCGAAATGTGTGAAAAACTAGCAACTTGTAATATGAACTTTGAAAAACTCAATTAAAAAATTCAAAATGAAACTGAAGTGCGTGACTAAGCTCGTTGGTTGTGTCGAGCACCAGAAGGAAGGACGTAATTTTCAATGAACACGTAAGTCTCCATTAATTTTCCATTTTACTTCTGTTTTTTTAATCTGACTTGAATATTAGCTATTCAAATACATAATATTCTTTATTGAGAAGCAATTACAAGTTGGCCTTCATTTGAAGTTTTGAAACACTAAAGTAACATCAATATTGAGAATCAAAATTAAGGGAAGAAAATTCCTGAGGCTAAATCCAGAACACATTATGCTGATAGGGAACAACCTTAAGAACAACAAACAATTTTAGAGGGAAGTGTAGCATTTTCGAGGATGTATGAATAAATTATATGGAACAAAGTTTCTATTGGTCCTTTCACTTCCACAGAGAATGAGGAAGTGCTTATAATTTATGACTATTAAGGAAGCTTTATGAATGGTCTTTCTCATATTTCCCCCTTGGAAGCCATTAGATAATCTGTTTTTATTATTCAGAGCCAAACATTTGGTTTAATACTATTTCTTAGAACAGACCACAAAATCAGAGGGATATTAGCCATCTCATAATTTTTAGGGGTGTCTTAAACCCATGTACATTATTCCCATCCTGAGAGTTTTCTAAAGTTACAGTCTTTAATCCTCGTTCTCCCCAATTCTGCCCCTACCAAATGTTACCCAAGATACGTGTAAAACAGGCATTAAAGGGGTTTCCTACCTCATGTTTCTTCATTAGCCATCTACCTTACCACCCACCAGTGTTGTGGATTTAAGAGAGTCGACATAATTGAGTAAGTAAATTAACAAAAACCTAGTCAGCTGCTGCAGGACCCAAGCAATGGATGGGACATTGGCCCTAATGTTCTCAGGTTTGCACGTTAAACAAGCAAAGAGGGAGCTCTTAATTGTGCCTTGTTTTATGGGAACCTGATAAATTCCTTTTGTTGACCTTCCTGCAAACTCAATGGCTTTTTTTGTGTCCACGCTGAATTAATAGATATCAAAAGCCTTAGACTGAAGGATTACTCTGAGTATTTAAGAACCATTGTAAGTAGGTAGTAATGAACCTCCCCCCCTCCAACTCAACCAACCCAACCTGCTGTTCAGCGTTCTAAAGTGCCCGTTATCCAACATTTCAGACTGACAGCTTGTAAATGTAAATTTTATTAAATGCACAGTCATAAAAATTTGTAGGTTTCTGTCACTTTGAATTTTAGAGGCTCAAAATGAGGCCTTTGGCCTTTTAAATCACAGCAGGTACAAGTGCGGCTCTAAAGCAGTCAGCATTTGAAAATAGGCGGCTTTTAGATTTCATTGCACAAATTCATTTACATAATGATTCGGTTATCGACGTGGTCTCGCTGCCCGCTGCTTTTAGGTCAGATTTGGAAAAATGGAAAACCCAGAATGGGCAAAAGGGAATTAAGAGGAAAGCATCATTCGGGGAGCCACAAGAGAGCAGCCTCATTCACCCAGCGGTGCTAAGTAGATCCAGAGCCTAGAGTCGGGATCTGCTGTGTGCAGCTGGATGCTGGAGGGCGCCGGGGAATGCCCGACGCCTATTTGCTTCTTTCTTGCTCAGGTCCAGGAGGTCTGGCCCCTCCTTGGGTCCAAATTGCCGTGTTCCGGTGTCTCTGCCCTCACTTGCATTCCCACTGTCCTGCTGTTTTCTGCCTGGACTCCCCAAGCCTTGACTGTTTTCTCGCTCTGTGAAACAATCCCTCGGGTTGGTCTTGAATAGATCGCTTTTCTGAGCCACTGGATGAGGAAAACCTAAGACATTATGAAAATGTGAGTTATCATATGATTACAATTCAGTCCTTGCTTTGAGGAGGGTCCTGTTATCAGACTGCTATCTAAGATTAGCCTAGCTAACCAATTAGAGAGGGCTGGTCATTCATCAGATCATGAGAGCTTTACCTTCGACAAACCCTGAAGTAGGGAAAAAACAAAAAAAGAAAAGAAGGAAGGAAGGGATGAAGGAAGGAAGAAAGGGATGAAGGAAGGAAGGAGGGAAGGAAGGAAGGAGAAAAAAGAAAAATAAAAAGGAAGGAAAGAAGGAGGGAAGGAAGGAAGGAAGAAAGGAGACAAAAGAAAAATAAAAAGGAAGGAAAGAAGGAAAATTATCCTTATTTTAGATGTGGGGAAGCTGAGTCCCAGAACAAAGAAACAGCCTTTCTAGGGTCACACAGCTGGTAAGCCCCATGTCTCTTGACTCTAAATGAAGTGCATCTATGTCAAACGGCCTCACTAAGTTGAAGTCATTAAAACAACAACAACAACAAGGATGTAATGGGAAATATTGCTAAAAGAAATTGTCACTTGACCCGTTAAAATTTATGAGAGTTTCTCCCAAGACATCCACGGAATCATGGGAGCGCCCACGGAGTCATGGGAGCACCCACAAAGCTGGGCTCAGTTATCGATCCAGAGTCCCATTGATTTTGGCCCTGGTGCTGAATCAAATAAAACCACAATGTGGCTTAGCTTTGGCTCTTAAATAGCCCAAAGGTTTTTATTTCTATCTTTCTTTTTCTATGGAGGAGGGACTTTAATTGGTAGTTTTAATTGGTAGACAAGACCGTGAGGATTTAGGAATGACAATCAAACGTATGATTTGCTGTTTAATATTACTTTGGCCTGCTGAATACAGTTGCTGTAAATGAGTGTTTCTGATGAGACTTATGAGTTAGCATCTGGCCACCTACAGTTGTTAAATATCCCCCTGGCACTTTTCTAAGAGTTGGAGCACTACCCTGGTGTTTTGGCCACGGTCCAGAGAAGGTTAATTACATTCTCTGCCTTGCTAAGTTTCCTCTGCAGTTTTAATTGGATATGATCCCTTTCTTCACTCGAAGGCCAGGTTGTTGTTTTTTTCCCCCATCTCTCCCGCAGCAAGTGAAGGGATGAATATCTCCCTTTTCTGTGCCAGATTACTGGACGTGTTTGCAACAGTGCCGTGCATTGTCCAAATCTCTGAGGGTCAGCTGAAGCCCTGTGCGTGCTCCAGTCCTAAGTGTTTTAGTGTTTTTAAAGGGTGAGTTAGACAATGTTACTCAGTGTAAGCATAGCACCTTTCATCAAAAGGCCTCACAAAAATGAGAAAGCTTTACAACATGTATTTCTTCCCTTCTCGTTCCTCCTTCCTTTCCCTTCTTCCTTCTTTTCTTCGTTCTCCCTCCTTTTTCTATCCTTCTCTCCTGCCTTCCTTTCTTTTTTCTTTTTTCTTATTCCTTCCTTCCTTTCTTTTTCTTTTTTCTCCTTCCTTCTTTCCTTCCTCTTTTTCTCCTTCCTTCTTTCTTTTCTCCTTCCTTTCTTCTTTTTTCTCTTTCCTTTCTTTTTTTCCTTCTTTCCTTCTTTTTCTCCTTCTTTCCTTCCTTCATTCCATCCTTTTTTCTTCTTCCATTCCTTCCTTCCTTCTTCTCCTCCTTCCTTCTTTCCTAAGGAAGATCTCTAAAAAGAGATGTTATGAAAAAAAAACTAAATCTAAGGTGTGCTGGAGCTAACTCAAACTTTCTCAGGAGAGCCAGTTGTTAAATTTTCAGTGTAAGTATTTAACATCTCAGAAATCTACAAGTCCAGATTTGTTTTATCATTTTATTGATTACACTTAAGAAAGGGATAGAAAACATTAACAATGCAGATAAAGCTCAAAAGTGTGGCTAATATACCCTCCTCTCACAGTCTGCTGTTATTTTCATGAGATTTGGACTGGAACATGATCTAGTTCAAATCCTTCATTTTACAAACAAGAAAAGCAATTGTTGGAGAAATAAAGTAAGGCCATAGAAGTATTAAGTTAAATAGAGCTAGGATTGGAACTCAGGTCCTTTGACTCCTAAATCCAACCCCCCGACCCCTTTTTAACCATCATATTTCAGCCCTCAACCAAGTTATTGTTTAAATTAGTGGAAATGTTGGCTCCGACACCATTTTTCACGTATGTAGGGGAATGTATTTTCCTGGGGAAATATAGACCTCGCTTTGTGGAATACAGCAGGCAGTGATGGTAGCTGAGTTTGCTGGATGCCTGGGTGTGTGTGGGGGGGGACTGAGTGGGAGGCACTATGAAAAAGATAGGATTTGAGGACGAAAGCAAAACAGCTACGTGGGGAGCCAAGATGTCACCAAACCACCTCTGGATGCTGCGAGAAAGCTTTCCTTCTTCCGTGGGAACAGCCAGAAGGGATTCTTCTCCCTGGAGTTTTCATTTTAAGGAGTATTTTTTGCAAAAATACTTTGCAGATCCAGTGCCACATTATTGAGCCTGCAAGGTTCCCGGGCTTGATAACATCCTTTCCCCTTCCCCTGGGACACTGTGTTATGCTGATCTAACCATTTGGGGAGCTCTTACAGAGTGGATTTAGAAACTTGTTTTTACTCTTCTACTAAGTTACAGTGGTGGGCAAAGAAGCCAGCAGGGAAACTGAAGCCAAAAGGACTCACAGCCAATGTTTCCTTGAAATTGTAGGTTGTGAAAAGAGTGGTGAGTGTGAGCACTGTTTTAAACACTTATAATAATCCTTGCATTGTTTCAATATTCCTTTTAACTGCTGTGATGTTATCATGGGATTAATTCTGTCCAGGTAGAGAAGAAAATGGGGGCTGGAAAAACTGTGATGGAAAAGGGGTTAAATCCTTTTCAAATCATTTTTATTTGGAAATTAATAAACACAAAATAAAATGGTTATTGCCACATAGTAGAAATGGAAAAGAGATTCTGTGTGAAATTATGGATTTAATCTCTATTATATACCTTGCATTTAAAAATATGTATATAATAAATCCAACCCTTAACTTTCAGGGCTTTCCTGTTTGTCTGTGATTCTATCTGGCTTTGTGCTCATTGTTGATTTTTTTTTTTTTCTGAGAGTAGCTCTCCCTATCTCCTTTAGGGTTGGAAGTGCAGAAGCCACATGCGGGTCTAGTCCCACTACCAGTGGGCATAGATGCTCTTTCTGACCTAGCCAGATCGCTCCCCATTAGACAGCCTGGCAATCCCTGTTTTTGGGGGGTCAGCATGCCACCATTTTGCTAGAGGATTCAGTGTTGATATCCAATGAGCTTTATCCTACTGTACTTCAGGATTCTCAAGTTCAAGTGATCTGTCAGTCTTAGCCCTCCCCACTATCAAGGATTATGGTAGCAGTCATGTGGCACCGTGCCCAGGATTTTTGTGCATTTAAGAAATATTCTTCAATTAGTCTTTCTATTTTTTTTTCCTACCTTATCATCATTCCTTCTCTTCTTCTACACCCTGCCATGGGGGAGAGGAGAAAACATGCCTAGTCATGAAAAACAAATTGTTACAGTACCTACGCCTGAAAATATATGCATTATTTGCATTTTGATTCCATCAAGTCTTTCAAGAGGGCGGCAGCAAGCTTCATCATCAGTCCTCTAGAGTAATAAATGGATATAGAAATGATCAGAGTTCTCAAATCTTTTGAAGTCCTCCCCCCCTCCTTTATAATGCTAATGGATAAATTATTCACTTTCCCCTCATTTCATTATGCATCCTTTTATACAACGCTTTCCAAATTTGTCTGAAACCATCCCTTTCATAATTTCTTACAGTACAATAGAATTCTGTTATAGTCATATATCACAATTTGTTTAGTCATTGTTTAATTGTTGGGTACTCCCTGAATTTCTAGTTCTTTGCTAATATAAAAAAGATTAAAAAAACAAAACAAAACAAAGAATTTCCCCTTAAGAAAACCTACTCTACATATTTTTATATCCTTTTCATCTTTGATGAACCAATTAATAGCTCCACCAACAGTGCACTAGTAGTGCACTATCACTATCTAGTAAATAGTGATTTTTAAGTGGAATTTCTCTTTATATCTTTTCCTACTGAGTTTTATTGGTATTATCTAGAAATACTGGTGATTTGTGTAGATTTATTTTATATCCTTTAAATTTGTTGAACTTATTGTTTCAGTTAACTTTTAGTTGACTTTTCGGAGTTCTTTAAGTATGCCATTGTCATCTACAAAAAGTGATAATTTTGCATTTTCAACTTCTTTCTTCAATTTCTTTTCTTTATTTTATTGCTAAGTTAAATAGAAGTAATCATAAATAAACATCCTTTTGTCACCTATAAATTTTTTGGAAAATATTCTACTTTATCTTCATTACAAATTAATGCTAATTCTTGCTTTTTATTTATTTTTTTTAAATAAAAAGTTCATTAATTCATATATTTTATAATTTTTTTAAAAGACAGAACTAGATGTTATATTTTGTCAAAAGTGTTTTGGTTGCCTGCTTTCCTTCAGCTCCTCAAACAATTGCCATTTTCCTAGTTTGTCATTTTTATCGATCTGATGGGACTGGGGTAGATTCTCAAAGTTGCTTTAATGTTCATTACTTGGAACATTTTTAAATATGTTTTTTTTTTTTCCCTTTGAAAACTGCCAGCTTATGCCAATTGACTACTTATCAGCTGGGAAATAGTTCTTATTAGACGTTTGAATCAGTGTCTTACATAAGTTAAATATGAGATTTTTATCAGAGAAATTTGCTGAAAGTATTTTTTTTTTTCCATGTACCAGTTTTCCTTGTAATTATAAGTGTACTGGCTTTGGTTGGGCAAAACTTTTAAAAGGGTTCACTTTGTTTTACTGTGATCTTTTCATTCCCTTGTCTGGTTATAAATTCATCCTTTATCCACAGATTCAGAACATAGTTTCTTTCTTGCTTCTCTAATTTGTTTATTATATCATGTGTTATGAATAATTCATGTACCTATTTGAAACCTGAGTTGGTATATAATATGAGATGGTGGTCTAAATTTGATTTCTGTCAAGACTGCTGTCCAGTTTTCCTTGCAGTTTTTATAGAATAATGAATCTTTACCTCAGGAGCTGTGATCTTTAGGTTTATTAGACATTTGGCTACCATGTTTGTTTGTTTCTGCTTGTTGTGTAGTATCTATTCTACTGAGCAACTTCTTTATTTTTTAGCCAGTTTCAAGTGGTACTTATCGTTTTATAATTTAGTTGGAGTTACGAAACTGCTAGACTGCCTTTACAACTTTTTCATTATTTATCTTGAGCTTCTATAACTCTTTTTCTACCATATGAATTTCATCATTTTTTCTAGTTCTATTAAAAAATCCTCTGGTAGTTTTTAGTGGTATTGAACTTAAGCTAATTTAGGTAATATTGTAATTTTATTGTATTGAGATGACCTACCCAGGAGCAATTAACACTTTCCCAATTATTTAAGTCTTTGTTTCTGTAAAGTGTTTTGTTGTTTTGTTCATATGATTCTGGATGTGTGTTGGTAGACTCCTAAATAGTGAGTGTATTCTGTAGTTATTTTGAGTGAAATTTCTTTTATCTCTTCTGAGTTTCTATAAACAGAAATGCCAATGATTTACACCGACGTATTCTTTACCTTACCTCTTTTCTGAAGTTATTATTGCAATAAATTCTTAATGAACTCCATTAGATTTTCTAAGTAGACCATTATATAATGGAAAAGAACAATAGTTGTGTTTCTTCTTTGCCAATTTTTTCCTTCAATTTCTTTTTCTTGTCCTATCTCTACAGCTCACATTTCAGTCAATCAGTTGATAAACATTTTTCGGTTCTTTCTATGAGCCAGTCAGACACTGTGGAAAGCACTGGGGATACAAAGAAAGACCAAAAAGAAAAAAAAAGGAAAAGAAAAAAGGCTGGCAAAGAGCCCACATTTTAGCACCAAATCAAATAATTGCAATGATAATGAACAACTTTGTTTTACCCCTGATTTTATTGAAAAAAATCTACTTTCCTCCATTACAACTTATATTTGTTCTTGGTTTTATATTTCCCCTTAAAAATGGGTATTTCTTTTGCATCCCATATGTAGGATGTTGTCTCCTTGTCATTTTCTTTGAAAAAAAATTCTGTTATTGCTGTGATTTTTGACCATCCAATTTTTGTTATTTAATTATGTTGTGGAATCATGTCAAAACTGTCATTCATGCACCAAAGCCTCATGCTTTGGATGAGGTCAAGGTAAGGATTACAAATGCAGTCACTTAAACAGCAGCTGATGAAAGTTTTTACAAAGTTCTAAAAATGATGAGGTGTTGGTTTAGCATAAGACAGTGATTATGTTTAAGTTTAATAAGAAACATATGATATTTTAAAAAATTAACCTTTGAAATGTGTTTTCTTCAAAGTTTGTAGCATTTATACTTCTGAAGTTATTGAAGGGTAAGATTGTATTAAGATTTTTGAATTGCTGTGTACTCTAGAACTGGATGCCCTATCGCATAGACTTTGGGGGATAAACAGAAACAAAAATAAATACATCACAAGTGTGAAAGTTCTTTTCTCTTTCTTGCTGCTATAACACTGATATTTTGTAATTCTGAAAGATCCTTGATTTCATTAGTGCAGATTTTCCCTCCATCTCCATATATGTAAATTCTTCAACACATTCTTATCCTGATTATTGGTCATTTTTCCCCTTGAGAAGCTGCCCCACGTGGCTTCCTTTTATTATTTTGTTATCTTGTGAGTAATTTGTGAAATGATCAAAATGATCCCCAGTCCTGCGACCACAAGGAGCCATAATTTAATCCCGTTTGAGTATTCCCTCCATTAACTTAATTGTTGTTTTAATTCTGATCTTTGAGTATCACTGTCAAAAAGCCAGCTGCGTGGTGAGAAGCCTTTTTGAATTTGGCTAGGTCAGGAATGGAAGAACTGAGTATATATGTATATTTAAGATGAGATGGATAGAATACTTTTTAGGAATAAAAAAGTCCAGGAAACATTAGTTGAAATAGGGAAACCCAAATACATTCTGGGTAAAGGGAAAGGAGTCTCTTGAATAGACTAGTAAATCCTCTGCCAAATAGATTCTTCTCTATGAGGTAGATTCCATCCTTTGTAAGAATTCATAAACTAGAATGTACTCAAGTCAGATTAAATCATGGCTCCTAGTGGTCACAGGACTGAGGATCATTTTGATCATTTCACAAATTACTCACAAGATAACAAAATATCACAAGGGAAGCATTTAGAGCAGCTTCTCCAGGAGAAAGGACCAATAGTCAGGAGGAGAATGTGTTGAGGAACTTACACAAATGGTGGCAGAGGAAATACCCACACTAATGAAATCAGGGAGCTTTCTAATTAGCAAAATGTCAGTTGTAGCAGGAAGAAGAGGAAAGGAACCCTCAAACTTGTATCAGAAAACAGAAAACAAAAATTCTGTTCTGCCACATCATCTTCTTTTCATTTTCTGAATCTTCCTCCCAAAACTTGACCTTTCCTGGTAACAGAAGGCAAGTAACACAAACTTAATTATTTGATTTTCTACATAAGACTCCACAATAACTAGGGATATATTACAAGAGGGATTTTTTAAAATGACCATTATAATTTTTCTAATTTAATCTGGGTGCTCTTTTTAAGTATGGATGGGTTGGGGCAGCCAGGTTTCACAGTGGACAGCTTACCAGAACTGGAGTCAGCAAGATATGGGTTCAAATTCGGTCTAACACTCTTCCTATCTGTGGGGCCCTGGGCAAATCACTTAACCCTGATTGTATTCCTCACTCCCTCACCAAAAAAGAGTGAATCCCATTCACATCCTTCTGTCCTTTGTATGTCTTTCTATACATCCCTTTTTAGAGTGCCCAGCCAGTATATTTGGGACCTTCTTCTTTTCTTTTTTTCTTTAAAGTATGGCACTTGGAATACCAATAGCTCAATTTTGCTACATGAATAAGTTACATCCTTTTTCAAATCCCCTATGTCTTTGTTAATATCTTTTCTACTACTATATTTAAACCATCACCAGAAACATGCTGCAACCTGGTTATTCATTTCTTTCAGTTGCTCCTTAGGTCACCTCCAATTATCATCCTTCTGAGGTTATCATATTCCAAGCCCTCATCACATCTCACACCACTGAGACTCTTGTAATAGCCTCTTAATCGGCCTTCCTATTTTTGATTCTCTCCCCACTCCAATCCAACCTTCACATAGCTGCCAAAGTAACCTTCCCAAGGCACAGGTCTAAGCATGTTATTCCCCTGCTCAAATATCTTCAGTACCTTCCTAATGCTTGGAGAAGAAAATACATCTTCCTCAACCTGGTACATAAGCCCTCCCTCTCTCACATACCTTTACAATATGATTCTATATTATTCTCTTTCATATTCATCATGTTTTGGCCAAAATGATCCACTGGGAATTCATTGAATTTAGAATCCTAATCCCTGTTCTTGATAAAATTACATACACTAACCCTCTCCTTTACAAGATTATTTATATTCTTTTCTTCTTAAATTTTGAGTTTTAAATTCTTTCCCTATCTTTCATCCACTCCCTCACCCACTGAGAAGACAGACATTATGTTATCAATTATATATGTGAAATTATGCATAACATTTTTCCTTACTAGCCATTTTTCAAAAAAGAAAAAGAAAGTGAGAAATTCTACTTCAATTTGAACTCAGAGTTTAGTTCTGAAGATGGACAACATTTTTTTTTTTCTCATCATGAGTCCTTTGGAATTGTCTTGGATCATTCTATTACTCAGACTAGCCAAGTCTTTCACAATTGATCATTATTGCAATATTGTTTTTTCACAGTTGATCATTATTGCAATATTGTTATTATGGTGCACAATGTTCTCCCAGGTCTCATTTCACTTTGCCTCAGTTCATGTAAGTCTTGACATGTTTTTTCCCCTCCGCCCATCATTTCTTATAACACAATAGTATTTCACGTCACTTCTATGTCACAACTTCATTCATTCCCCAGTTGATGAGGAGCCTCTCACTTCCCATTCTTTGCCGCCACAAAAAGGACAGCTACAAATCTTGTACATATGGGTCCTTTTTCTCTTTCTTTGATCTCACTGGGCTACAGACCTAATAGTGCTTTACCTGAGTCAAGGGGCATTCATAATCCTTTGGGCATAGTTCCAAATTGTTTTCCAGAATGCTTGGACCAGTTCATCACTCCACAAACAGTTCCTTAATATACCTATTTTTTCCTCATCCTTTCAGTATTGTCATTTCTGATAAATGTGAGATGGTATTGCAGAGTTTCAAAAATTATCATCATTTTACTACGTGATATAGAGCACTTTTCCACATGACTTTATATAGCTTTGATTTCTTCTTCTGAAAACTGACTCTCCCATATCCTTTGACCATTTATCAATTGGGGAATAGTTTTTGTTTTTTTTTAAAGCAAATTTGAATATTCATATTGGAGAAATGGGATCTTTCTCGGAGAAATTTGCTGTAATTTTTTTATATTACTTCATTGTCTATGATACATTTTATCAAAATATAGTTCCCCTGATTCATTTGTTTAATTAAGTCAATTTTTCTTTTGCTTTGTCTGATGTCATAATAGATTCCTCTGCCTTTTTAACTTCAGCTGAAGCATATTCGATCCCACTCTGACCCTTTAACTCAGTGGATTTCTGTTTCAAGTGTGTCTCTTGCCAACAACATATTTTTTTTGGATTCTGGTTTCTAATTTATTCTTCAATCTGCTTCTGTTTGATGGGTGAGCGCATTGCATTCACATTTACAGTTTATGATTGTCATGCATTTCCCGCCATCCCATTATCTTTTGTTTTTCCTCTCTTTCTTTTTGTCTGTCACTCCTCAAAAGTCTGTTTTGCTTCTAAGAACCCCCTCCCTTAATCCACCCTTTGTCATCTTCCTTCCTTCTCTTATCCCCTTCCTTTTCCTTTTCTAGTTCCCTATTGGGTGAGTTACATTTTTATACACAATTGAAGCATATCCTCTCTTGGAGCTAATTTTCTGATAAAAGTGAGGTTCAAGCATTGCCTGCTACTTCCCCATGTTTACCTCCACTGTAAAACTCTTCCTTGTGCCCTCTTTTATGGGGGAAAATTTTCGTTATTCCACCTCTCCCTTCCCCTTCTTTCAGTGCATCCCTTTTTCTCATTCCCCTTCCACCTTTTTTAGACCATTCCATCCTAACAATGACAACATTTTATGAGTTTCATGTATCTTCCCAATCAGAAATGTAAACAGTTCAACTTTTTTGAATCCCTTCTGATTACTCTTTAACGTTTATCTTATTCTTCTCTCATGCTGAATGACACATTTTCTATTCACTTCTGGTCTTTTCATGAGGAATGCTGGAAAGTCCTCTGTTTCATTAAATATCTACTCCCCCCCCTAAAGGATTACACTCCATTTTGCTGGGTAGATTATTTTTGGTTGTAATCCAGATTTCTTTTTCCTAAATATTATATTCCAAGCCCTCCACAATTTATTCTTTGGGGCTTCCCAGGTGGTGTGATCCTGGGAGAGGGGTGGTCCCTGCTCCCCTGGTCTGAGCTCTGGTCTTTAGGGCCCCTGCTCCCCTGAAGCTACACCCACCGGCCCTTCTTTTTGCTTTAGTACTGTGCCCGGGCTCCCGCTCCCCTGGGCTGCCCCCCAGTGTATCTCTCCTCCCTAGGACTGCTCCCAGTATGGGCTATAGGGTTGTCAGTCAGTATCAGCTATATTCAGTGCCATCAAAGGATGCCTCTAGTCTCTTTCTTACCAGTCGTCCTACACCATCACTGTCTTGGTCTTAGAGCTCTGAAGCTGCTGCTGAGACCGCTGTGGCTCACAGCTACACGTGTAGCTCTGGACAGACTTCTACTAGGTGTCCAGTCTGGTGTCACAAATTTCTCCTTCCTCCCTCTTGTTTTCTTTTCTTTTTTTTTTTTTATAACTTTTTATTGACAGCTGTTTTCTAAGACCGAAGAAATATTGTACTCTGAGTTTTTGTCAGCTTTGCGACTCCAGAATTTGATTTGAGGCATTATCTTACATTTTTTGGAAGGAAATGCTGGGAATGGTCATTGGCTGCCTGCCCCTAATTTGCCATCTTGGCTTTCCCCCGTAGGCTAAGTGACTTGCTCCAAATTCCCTCCCCTCTCACATTTTTAGTTTCCTTCAAGATTGAGCTCAGGAACTGCTTTCTGTGTGAAGTTTTTCCTGGTCCCCTCGGTTGTTCCTGCTTCTCTCCTCAGTTAGCTTCCATGTGCCTGTGCGTGTAACAGGGAAAGGCTGAGATTTCTGCTTTCTGATGGCTACGTGTGCTGCACTCAGTGCTGCGGGGAACTGGGCACTCTGGGATGCCAACGTTGTCTCCTCATTTGCACTGAGTAGAAGAACTGAAGACGGGAAAAGAACTTCCAAAGATCAACGTGGATCTGATGGCCGATAAAACGCGTCTCACCCAGAGTCCTCTCTGGGTCACAGCTGCTGCTTTTGTTTTCCTTCTTTCTGCTTGTAGGGAACAAGAAGTAGCCATCAGATTGATTTTTCAGGCTTAGATATTTAGTGAGCTCAAAATACCTGTTGGAGCTGACAGGCGGCCTGGGGATTCCCTAGTGCTCTTTGAGATGATGATGCGGGTCATCGGAGACCAAGGTTTGCCAGGAGACAGATTTGAGCCAAATGGTGGAGAGCCTTAAATTCCACCCCAAGAAAACTGGCATTTTCCTCGCAGGCAAAAAGACCTCTACGATTTTACCCTCCGACTCAGAACTTTTGATCAGGAGAATGACATGGTCAGTGCTGGTGTTTTTTAGGATGATAATTTTGATATTTCTATTTTTTTTTTTTTTTTGGCCTGTGCTTTCCCAAGAGGAAAAGGACATGATATGTTCTTTAGATGTGTTTCCAAACATGGAGTTCTGTATCAGAAGTGTTCAGAATGCTTAGGGAGCTGTTGCTACTATGGCAGGAGCAGGAGGCAGGAGCAATCTGTGTTGCCCCGATTAGCTAAGACAAGTAAGAGATACTGACCTTTACCTTGGATCCAAACTGTCTAAACTACTGACAAGACCAGACCTCCTAGCAAGCCAGGGCAGGACGTAGACTCTCTAGCTCTTCCACTTGCGGCGTATTAATGGTGACTGTCATCTCCTCTTAGAAATTACGGCAGCAATCACCTCCTGCTGGTCAGCCAGTTGTTGAATTCATGAGGTTCCTGACAGGGATGCAAACGTCCATTTCTCAGGACTGCTGTTGGGTGACCTGAGCTCAGTGACCGAAAGAAACCCCAAGGAGAAGGGGCGGGCAGGGATGGGAGGTACAATTTCAGACCTGCTTAGGTAAACATGGACCCTTGCTGCCATGGGTGCAATTGCCACGGCTCCCTCTCACATCCCAGGCTGAAAGTACAAAAGGAACAGATTTTGTCTATGGCCCTACAAAGAGAGAACTAGAAGGTGTCTGGAAGCCATTTCTTTTCACTCTTTATCACCCCCAGAATGGGCAGCTCTTTCTGGCTCAACCACCAAACATCCATGAGGTAGCTCCCATCCACAGAGACACACAATCTCGCATCTCCTTTGCGTTTGACTGGTCATCTTGCACGGATGTCATTTTTCCTTTAAAATATTTTCACTTGGAAGAAATATATTAAATATTAAAAGATGAGAAACTGAGAAGTTAAATTCACTGTCCAAAGACATACTGGGAATCCATGATAAAGGTGGGAAATTTCCAAGGCTACAATAATGGGCATTAAATTTATATGTTTCTCTGAAATGATGGGTTTTTCCCTTACAATCTGACAAAGATTCTGCTGTTGGTTCAGTCTCCAGGAAAGGACGCTCATCGTGCATTCAGATCAGCACTTCTTTCCTTAAATAAGCAGAACTTTGACATCTTGGGTGATATCTTTAGAGGAAAAAGGCAGGGACCTCTCCTCTTTGTATGCTGGGAGGCAGAACACAGAGGCAGACCTTTCTCCCTCAAGTACTTTAGCGGTGACCTGAACTACTGGAGTTCAGTCTCAGCATAATTGCAGCACAGCATGGAGTCCCTTCTGGAAACCAGCTGCTTGATCATGGATTCATTTATCAAGAGGGTTATGACTCCAAACATTTTTCTAGACTAGGGTGGCCATTTAAAGAAAAAAAAAGCGAGGAGTCTGGGGAACTAATTAGGAAGGAGTGGCTCCCCTCAGAGTCTTGACCTTAACCCTACTGAGAAAGTAGGTGATTTGCTTGACTTAAGGAAGGAGTTGAATACTTGACAAAAATGCGTTTGTGGTATAAATTGCAATAAACATAGTAAAAAAAAAACCTGATATTAACAAAAATTAGAAACAAAAAAGCCATGAAATACCTCAATACTTTAAAACAAATAAAAAATTCTTGCTATAATGTAGGCTATCTTACTTTTTTTTTTTTTGTGGCTAGAGAAATAAAATGTGATTTAGATAGCCACGACTATTATGGAAAGAGGGAATGGCTAAATGCACTGTGGTATATAATGTAAAGATATTACTGGGTTGCAAAAAATAATGACTGTGATAAATGTAGAGAAGTATAGAAAGATCTACATGAACTGATGAAGAGTGAAGAAAATAGAGTCAAGAAAATAATATATACACACAGTAACTACAACCATGTAAATAGAAAGAACTATTTGAAAAAATGAAAAGTGAATGTTGTGAAATGATAAGAACAGTCTTGTCTTATTTTTAAGATTACACATGCACAGTCATGTTAAACCTATTTCCACATTAGTTATGTCATGAAAGAAGATCAGAACAAAAGAGAAAAACCTGAGAGAGAAAATTAGCAAACAAAAAAGTGAAAATAGTCTGTTTCCATCTGTAGACTCCTTAGTTCTTTCTCTGGGTGTAGCCCTTGGAATTGTCTTGGATCATTACATTGCTGAGAATAGCGAAGTCAGTCAGTGTTGAGCATTGCACAATGTTGCTCTTACTATGGATAGTGTTCTCCTGGTTCTGCTTATTTCACTCAGCATCAGTTCATGTAAGTCTTTTCAGGTTTTTCTGAAATCTACCAGTTCATCGTTTCTTATAGAACAGTAGTATTTCATTACATTCCTGTATCACAACTTGTTCAGCCATTCTCCAAACGATGGGCATTCCCACAATTTCCCATTCTCTGACATCACAAAAAGTGTTACTGTAAATATTTTTATACATGTGGGCCCCTTTCCTTTTTCTAGGATCTCTTTGGGATACACACTGGTGGATCACAGGGCATGCACAGTCTTATATCCTTTGTGCCCAGTTCCCAATTGCTCTCCAGAATGGCTGGATTACTTTACAACTCCAGCAAATAATGCATTAGTGTTCCAGTTTTCCCACATCTTCTCCAACATTTATTATTTTCATTTTCTGTCATAGTAGTCAATTTATTGGTACTTTGGAGTTGTTTTCATTTTCATTTCTTCCATTATTAGCTATTTAGAGTAATTTTCAAGAGTATTTATAGGTTCAATTACTTTTTCTAAAAATTTCCTGTTTATATTCTTTGACCATTTGTCAATTGAGAAATGACTTTTATTTTTATTAAATTGGCTCAGTTCCACAAAAATGGAGAAATGAGGCCCGGAGTAAGAATTTCCCTCCCATTCCTTCTAATTTTTATTGCATTGGGTTTTTTTATGTAAAATCATTTTAATTTCATTTTAATCAAAATTATCTATTCTATTTACCATGATCTTTTTTATCTCTGGTTATCTCAAGACATTGTCTTGTCTACCCTTATCCATAAATCTGACTGGTAAAATTTTCCATTCTTCCCTAATTTGCATATGATATCACCCTTTATCTCTAAGTCATTTATCCATTTTGAAATTAATAGCGTACAATTTGTGGCACATTATACCTAGTTTCTTTTATATTGCTTTCCATTTTTTCCAGCAATTTTTGTTAAATAGTGAGTTTTGGTCTGCAAAGCTTGGATCTTTGGGTTTATTAGGCACTAGATTACTATGGTCATTTCCTACTATTTACTATTTCGCTGATCTACCACTCTATTTCCTATCCAGTACCAGATTGTTCTGATGATTACTGCTTTGTAACATGAATATATAATATGCTTTGCTAATATGAAGACTGTGAGATGGAATCTCTGAGTTGATTTTAATTTCTCTAATTATGAATGATTTAGAACATATTTCTCATATGGTTATTGATAACTTGTATTTCTTCCTCTGAAAACTGCCCAGCCGTATCCTTTGACTTTTTCAATAGGGAAAAGCTTTTAATGAATTCATCTTTAGACATGTAAGTACACCACAAGTTAAAACTGAGACAGCCATGGAATATGTCCAGGAGAAGGTTGAAAATGGAGGAGTGAAGCTCCCGATAGAATGATTTCAGAACCAATGGGAGGAAGGGATGTGGTCTCTTGGTTTTTGGTCAGGAGAGGCCATTGGGTCCATTTGCATTTATATGCTGTTGTATTGTTTTCTTTCTGGCCTACTCAGTTTTCATTTGAATGAAGGCATTCTGTTCTTGAGTGAAGTTTTTCTCCAGATGTTCTAAGGTGCCAGATTTCTTCTCCTTTTCCATATAATGGGTGAGATCAAACCATTCCTAGTTATGATCATTCATTGTGTAAATCCCTCTATCCTATTGTCTTACACTTTTCTCTATTTTTACTCTTGCTTTCCTTTTTACAAAGAAGGATAGTGAAAGAGGAGACAGTGAGCTTTTCTTTTTTCCCTTTCTTTTCTTTCTCTTCCTTTTTCCAGTCTGTGTGATTAATCCCTCCCTGAGTTTATCTCCATCTTATTTTTGCTATTCAGGAAGCAGGAGCACTTCTGGGACAAAGGTTTGTTGAGCCCTTTTCAGGGCTTGCTCATTCACCTTTGGTGAATTCTCACTTGTGGCAGCTGCAGCCACACTCCGCTTTGTCCCATTTGCTGAGATGGTGACTCCGGAGTGTGGCTGCAGCTGCCACGGGTGAGATTTGAGCTCATTGTGCAGCTCTGCCTTAGTCTCCAAACTAGAGTGCTTTGCCATTTCCTTCTCCAGTGAATGAGGCGAATCGGGTGAAGTGACTTGCTTTCCACAGCTAGGGAATATCTGAGACCAAAATTGAATTCATGTTTTCCTGACTCCAGACTCAGTGGTGCAAGAATCACAGGCTGCCTGATTGCAATCATCTATTTTAGAAAACTCTTTTAGAATTTGTTATTCCCCAAATCCACTCTGGTTTGGAAGAGAAATGAATCTGAGTCAGAAAAAAAAGGTAAGTGAAAGAGGAAAAAATGATTTTTTTTTAACCCACCTATGCTAGTTCCTGTCTTATAATGACTATATTAGCAGCAAAATCCGGTTGCTTTGGTGCCATATATTGGTCAGTGAAATACTTCGGTCTGCTTACAAGCACACAGTTCATGGCACTCAAAGATGGGAAGCCTTTATAAGTTGAAGAGGTCACATAGAACTCCTAATAGAGTTTATGGGAAATCAGCACTTCCCAAGGATCCCTTGCCATCACAAGCCAGGGGAAGCGTTGCCTCTCCCAGCTCCTCAGGTCTCTGCCCCTCCAGTTGTTCTCGGGTATTGCCAACAAATGGTATAGGGCACGAAAGCTCACTGGGGATCCCAGGTTAATCACATTAGTCAGCCTGTTCTCCTTTGGTTCTCAGGCAATGCTAAAGGGAGAACATTTGTATGGGTGTCAGTGACTCAGAGGAGAGTCTTCCAGAGTTTACCTGTCTTGTCAGGAGATACAATTCTCCTGATGTCATAATTCTACAGCATTGCCAAGCAAAGGTGTCTGCCCTCGGGGGTCCCTCCTTTGTGCTGTCTCTTAGAAATTCATTTGGCAGGAATACACCTTCACCTGCCTCTTCCATCTCCGAGCTCATCTTAGTCCCTGACACCAAGTTTGTAAGATTATAGAAGCACACATTTAGGGAAGGGATTTTAGAGCTTACCTGGTCCAACACCTTTATTTTCAGATGAAGAGACTGAGGCTCATTGTGGGGAGAGGGGAAAGACAGGAAATAAATAGTAGAAGCAGTATTTGAAATGAGAAAAAAAGAATGAAGAAAAGGAAAGGAAAAAAAGGAGAGGAAGCAAAGAAAGAAGGAAAGAACATTTTCTTAACATAAAAGCTGATCAGATTGAATTGGATAGTGATGCTACTTTACTGGGTACCATTTTTGACTTTTCACTGCACCTCCATTTATATTCTTATTTATTAGTATAGTAGTTTTGTAGAATAGATTTGATTCCTGTTACTTTTAACACTTTAAAAATATAGATATCATTTCCTAACACCCTCCTCCCCCAGTAAAACTACTACTTCTAACAAAGAAGTACTCATTTCTTTTTCAATTTAAAGCTATCATATCCTTTAAGACTTTTCTTCTTAAGGTTAAATAAGTCCATTCCCCCAATGGATCTTCCTAGACGATGATCTTCAGTTCCACAGAATTATAGAAATTGAGAGTTGGAAGGGGTCTTAGTGGCCACGTTAACAACCTCTATATGAAAGGACACCATCCTCCTCCCCAACATGGCCAACAAGTGGTGGTCTTCTGACCGAAGATCTCTGAGGGAAGCCACCTCCTCTTGAGGCAGTTCATTTCACCTTTAGACAGCACTAATTATTAGGAAATCTTTCTTGTTTTCAAACCTTAATATGCCTTTTTGCAACTTTAACCCAAGGCTTCCAAGTTTGCTTCTTGGGGTCAAGCAGATTAAGTCTAACCTTTCTTCCAATGAAGATCCTTCAAGTACTTGACAACAAGGAGACCTCTCTTCTTCAGACTAAATGTGCCCAGTCCCTTCTGGGTACTGAGGAGTATGTGGTTTATCAACATCCTCCTTAAACAGTGGTCCCCAGAATTAAACAGCGTTCTGGTGGGACTGCGGTCTCCACTCTTCCTCACAACAATGTCCTTTGTACTCCAGCCCAAGACTGGGTTTGTTCACCGTGTGATTGGTTTCCAACGGACATGCTCCATAGCTTAGCACACCTCAATGAAACTCTTTTCATTGAGCTCCTTTGAGATTAATAAGGCATCTTTCTCACAGCTTTATCTGCCAGACCTAGGATAGTTCTGTCTTCAGGAACAACTAGGTAACTGGTCAAGTACAAAGGGATTCGATTCTTCAACAAATATTTAATGCTTATTGTGTGCCGAACCCTCTATCAGGGGCTGTGGAAGATACACAATTTAGATGACTAATAACTTCATGGAGCTTATAGTCTAATTGGGGAGTGCCCTCAACAAAGAAGATGTCTAAGCTCTGATATTACACAAAAGGCACAGCAGAGAACTCCCAAGCATTTTGTTCATTGTTTAGTCATGTCTGATTCTCTGTGATCCCATCTGACGTTTTCTTGGCAGAGATAATACAGCGGTTTGGCTTTTCCTTCTTTTTACAAATAAGGAAACTAAGGGTCAAGTGCCTTGTCCAGGGTCACGTAGCTAGTGTCTGAATCCAGACTAAATTAAGGGAGATGAGTCTTCCTGACTCTGGGCCCTGCCCTCTGCACCATAACCCTCCCATTGCCTTATCCACATTAGGATCTTTCTACTTTGCTTCCAGTTTCCCTCCCTTCTTGGAGTCTTTGGTCGGGCCAAATTGGCTGTTTCCCAGAACCTAGCATTCCATCCTTATGTCATGTCTTGCTTGGATTACTCCTCTGTTTCTATCGTGCACACCTTCTTCCTCCAAGATTCCTCCATAACTTGAGCTCAGTTCAAGTGCTGCCTGTATCATGAAATTATTCTAGATGTTTACAGGAGCTAAGAAGGCCTTCACCAAGAGTACACTGTATTTACTTTCTTGCTTACTTTGTATTTGCTCAAATGTGTACATATTATTTCCATGGAAGGGAGTAAGCTACGGGTTTGTCTTTGTATCCTCAGTCTCTAGCACATAGTAGGCGCTTTAAGTTTGTTGTTTAACTGGTTGAAACAAGGTACCGTGCAAAGCCTGAGGTGACTCAAAATCATATAATTTGGAGCTGACTGAGACCTTAGAGATAATTGAGTCCAGTGGTCCTCAACGTGTAGGTCCAGGGACCCTTGGAGGTTCCTTTTCAAGGGTCCTGGGGTCAATATGATTTATATAGCAATGTTTAATTTTTAACACGATAAACATTAACAGATACAGGCCCCATATGCAAAAACTCTTTGGGGAAAGAGCCTCAATAATTTTTCAGAATGTAAAGGGATCCCAAGACCAAAAAGTTTTAAGAACCATTTATATACCCCAATCCCTCTCATTTTGCAGTTGATAAATAAGAAATAAAAAAAAAATTTCTGTAGCTCTTTAAGGTTTACGAACTGCTTTCTTTATAATAATAAGATAGCCAAAGCCCTCTCCTCCCCATATAGCTGAGGAAATGGACTCCTGGAAAGCAGAAAGATTTGCCCAAAGATCTGCTCTGAGTCAGAGGTGTAACAGATGAAGGGTTGCTGGGCTTCCTGTCGATTCTTGCCTACCTTTGTGGGGAGAGCATGGGATTTGGACTCTGAAGTCTGAGTTAATCCTGAGTTAATCCTGAGTTAACCCTGCCATGACCTGGAGGGTAGACATATCTTCTTGGGAGAACATGAGTTCCTCAGCACTGTAAAAGGAGGCAGGTTGGACTTTGGGGGATTCCCAGCCAGCAAGGCAGGGATGGTTCACCAGGGCACATTTCCACCCAAATCCATAATGCCGCTCTTTAGGTGGCTTCCATAAAGCAGGCAATCTTCTGAAGACCCATGGTTAATAGAATACCAGCTGCTTTTGGGTCTAACAGAAAAAAGCCACTCTGGAAACCTCTCACCAACGTCTTTAGAAAAGGGGTTCTGCACTGGTGGCCTGGAAATCTGAGGCCAGAACCAAGCAGAAACCATGACTGGGCTGGAACGTTTCTGGCTTCACGGAAACTTTGAATCTCCCAAAGTGGCACAGCAGCATCCACTGCTTCATGAGTGTTCAGTAGCTGGGACATCTCTCTGAGTAAGTGACTCCTTAGCATAGAGTGCCTCTTCTGCAATCCAGGATAGATGGATTGTAGAAATGGGAATTTCTACAGGAGGAGCATGGGCTAATTAGCAGATTCTCCCTAATGATTCATCTAACAAAAATTTGTATGTTGGGTGGGGAGGCTTAAAAAAGCAAGGGGGTCTTAAAAAAGGTTTTTTATCTTTATTTTTTAAATCAGCCTTGTGATTTCACTGCTACAAGCACTGCACTGTCTAGAGCACGTAGAAACCAAGACACCTCACTCTGCCTGTAGGGGTCAGAGGCAGCATTTGAACCCAGATCTTCCTTTCTGGAAGTCACCATCTCATGAAGTAGGTACTTTAGGTCTTACATAATCCATTTTACAGATGGGAATGCAAAGTCTGGCATCGAGAGGGATATCAAAACCCCCTTTTTTGGGAAAAGGACCCACATGTGTAAAAATGTTTGTAATAGCCCTTTTTGTAGTGGCAAAGAACTGAAAATTGAGTCGATGCCCATCTATTGGGGAATAGCTGAATAAGTGATGGTCTATGAATTATTGTTCTATAAGAAACCATCATCAGGATGATTTTAGAAAGGCCTGGACAGATTTATATGAACTGATGCTAAGTGAAATGAGTAAAACCAAGAGAACATTGTACACAGCAACAAGAAGATTATATGATGATCAATTCTGATGGACCTGGCTCTTTTCCACAGCGAGGTGATTCAGGCCAGTTCCAATGGGCTTGTGACAGAGAGAGCCATCTGCACCCAGGGAGAGGACTGTGCAAACTGAGTATGAATTCACAGCACAGCATTTTCACCTTTTTGGTGGTTGTTTGCTTGCTTTTTTCTTTCTCTCTCACTTCCCCCCCTTTTTGATCTGATTTTTCTTCTGCCGCACAATAATTGTGGAAATCAGTGTAGAAGAATTGTGCATGTTTCATACACATTGAATTACTTGCTGTCCAGAGGAAGGGGTGGGGAAAGGGGGAGCGAAGAAAAAACTTCAAACACAAGATTTTGCAAGGCTGACTGCTGAAAACTCCCTATGCATGGTTTTTTTTTTTTTTTAAATTATAGCTTTTTATTTACAAGATATGTGCCTGGGAAATTTTTCAGCATCGACAGTTGCCAAACCTTTTATTTTTCCCCTCCTTCCCCCACCCCCTCCCCCAGAGGGCAGGATGACCAGTACCTGTTAAATATGTTAAAGTACAAGTTAAATACGATATATATACAAAGTAAAAAGGTTTAATAAAAGAAAAAAAGTCTTTTTTACAGAGGAGGAAATTGAGACTCAGGGGGTCACAGGAGCACACTGGCTGATGAATTTGAGAGCGGGACCTCTGAGCCTGGGGCGGAACGGTCCTCCTTCCTCACCCGGGTCAATGCTGCTCCAGCTCCCGCCGTCTCCTTCCTAGTCTTTAAAGATCATCCTCCGCCTTGGGGCCGTTACCTAGCAACTGCTCAGCTCGGCCCCGCCCCTCCCCTAGGCCCCTCCCCTAAGCCCCGGCCCCGCCCCTAAGCCCCGCCCCCGGCCCCCGCCCCCGCGTGCCCTTTCCCCTCCGGGTTCCTTAGTTACCAGCGCGCGGCCTCGGCGTCTCCGTCGTCCCCGCCAACCGGCCAAACCATTCGGGGCTGAGGCGGTCGCGGGCCGGGGGGGGGCGCGGAGCCCGGCAGCGCCCCCGGCTCCCGCTCCTCGGGCCGCCGCTGGCCTGGCTCTGCGTCTGAGTCTGCGCCGCTGCCCTCTGCCCCTCCCGCCCGCCGGGGCCGCCGCCGCCCGGTCCCGAGCCGCCCCCCCCCCCCCCCGCGCCGGCCGATGGTCCTTCCCTCCGTGTGACCTCGGCTCGCGCCGCGGAGGGCGGGGCCTGAGGGGGCTCAACATGGCGCCCGGCGAGTGACTCGTCCCGGATCCCGCCGGCAGGTTGCTGAGCCCCGGGGGGCGCCCCCGCCCCCTCCCCCGCCGGGGGCCGGCCCGCTCCCCGGGCCGCCATGTCCGACTCGGAGGAGGAGTGTCAGGACCGGCAGCTGAAGATCGTCCTGCTGGGCGACGGCACCTCCGGAAAGGTCAGTCCGCCGCCCGGCCCGGCGCCCCCGGCCTCCCTGCCCCGGCCCCCCCTGCCCCGGCCCCGGCGGGAGCGGCCCGGCCGGCAGCGCTGCCTCGGGCTTCCCGGGGCCGGGGCCCTGTGGTCCTCCCGCTGCTCCTCCCTCTCCCGCCTCTTCCTTCCCCCCCCCCCTCGTGCCCCTCTGCTCTCCCTCCTCCTCCTCCTCCCCCCTGCTCTCCCTCCTCGTCCCCCCTCCCTCCTCTTCCTCCTCCCCTGCTCTCCCTCCTCCTCCCCCCCTGCTCTCCCTCCTCCCCTTCTGCTCTCCTCCTCGTCCCCCCTCCCTCCTCTTCCTCCTCCCCCCTGCTCTCCCTCCTCCCCTTCTGCTCTCCCTCCTCCTCCTCCTCCCTCCCTGCTCTCCCTCCTCGTCCCCCCTCCCTCCTCTTCCTCCTCCCCCTTGCTCTTCCTCCTTCTCCTCCCCTGCTCTCCCTCCTCCTCCTCGTCCTCCCCTGCTCTCCCTCCTCCTCGTCCCCGTTTCCCCTGCTTTCCCTCCTCCTTGTCCCCGTTTCCATCCCTCCCCATTCTCTCCTCTCTACTCCCCATCTCTCCCCCATTCTCACTCCTTCACCCCCTGCTCTCCATCCTCCCTCCCTCTTCCTCTTCTCCCTCCTCCCCATTTCTCAACCCCTCTTTCTGTCCTCCCTCTCCAGCCTTTTTTCCCCCCTCTTCTCAGCCTTCCTCTTCATCTTCCTCTTTCTTCCCCCTTTTATCTTCCTCCTCCCCATGTCTCATTCCTTTTATTTTCTCCCTCCTCCCCATTTCTCTCTCTCCTTCCCTGTTCCGTCAGCCTCTTTTTCCCCCTCTTCTTTTCTCAGCCTTCCTCCTCATCTTCCTCTTCTTCCTCCCCATTCTCTTCTCCCTCTTCCCCATTTCTCACCCTCCTTCCCTCTTCCCTCCTTAGCCTTTTCTTCTTTTCCCTTTTCTCTCTACTCTTCATTTCTCACCCTTCCTCCCCACTCTCTCTTCTCCCTCCTCCCCGTTTCTTACCGCTTTTCCTTTCCTCTTCTCTCACCAACTTTTCTCTTTTTCATTCTCTTCTCCCTCCTCCCTATTTCTTATCCCTCTTCTTCTCCTTCCTCCCCTCTCATCTCCCTCTCCAGCCTTTTCTCTTTCCTTCTCTCCTATCCCTCCTCCCCATTTTGGCTCCCTCCTCTTCCCCACTCCCTCCTCCCCTCCCCCACATTTTCCTCCTTCCTAGAGCCCTCCTTGCTGCCCCTGTCAGTGGACCAGACGGGCCAGTTGCTGCCTGCTGCAATACTAGGGCTCACACAGTTGGAAGAGACCTTGGACATAATCCGGCATCTCAGGCTGGCTTTACAGTTGTGGAAATCGCGGCTGGGAGAGGCCGTTTGCTATTGGAAGCACTTCTGGCCCTGTGTTCTCCCAGACTCCCGGGATGCCCTTTATAATGATCCCTAAGTCCTTAATGCTCCTAAATCCTTTTTGCAAATGTTTCCTGACCAGTTATCTTCCTGTGGGCTGCCCTCCTCCCCCCTCCCTTCATGATAATTATTATGCCCCTCCAAGAATTTTTAAAAAAAGTGTTCTGGGGCTGATTGTGAAGTTTGCATATCGAGTTGCTCCTTGAAGGAAATTTTATATGCTGCAGGCCTGAGGTCTCCTTTCCCCTCCCCCCTTCATAGAAAGCCTAAAGGCTCCTAATTCCTAGATTACTTGGCCAGCCCCCCTCCCCCCCCCCGCCCCCCCGTGGGATGGAGATTAAGGTGGGGGAGGGAGGGGAAGCGGGTGATCCTGGGTGTGAGGTGCCCACTTCCGAGGAGACTAGGATCGGCTTCCGTCCATCTGATCTGTTGCCTTCCATCCCCTTTTCTGCTGCTCTCCTTAGTTTCATTGGCTGAGTTCCGGTTCCTGGGGGAGCATCTGCTGTGCGGTGGTGCTCCTCTAAGTCCTCCCCTCTGAGAGCCCTGGGAACGCAAGCATGGGCTTTTTGGTCTCCCTTATGTCCTAAACTCTTTAGGGCAAAAACTCTTCGTTTCATCTTTGTGCTAACATAGGAGCTTGCTGCAGAATGGGGCCCCAATCGCTTTCTGCTTCCCCAGGTGTTTTTCTAGTCTCCATGTCCCCTTAGGCCATTTTGTCTTTCTGCCTTTGGTTTGATCCTTTTTGGAAACAGGATGCAAATAATTGGGGAAAAAAGGTTATTCTGTATCAGCTTAATCCCCTTTCTGTTTGTCTTATCATTGCTCACTCTTCCTTTCTGAGCCACCAGCTAACTGCCTCTTAATGGCAGAAGAGTTAAAATTCAAGAGAAGCTTAGAGATCTGTTTAGGCCGGGGAGCTCACACTTTCCTGGAAATGTAGCATAAAGAGTTTAGAGATACAATCCTGCTGCACCGTCATGCTTTGACTTTAAACTATATTATCATTTCTTAAAGTTAAATTGCCCCCAAAGACACATAGTGTCTTCTGATTATTATTAGATTTGCCCCACATCTGAAAAAGGTAAAGCATCAGGTCAAACTTTTTCACTTATCTGTTCAAATTGTTTGAGAAAGAAGTTTATACCATGTCGAGTATTAGGGGAGTTCTGAGTTACGAATCACCATTCATAGTGGCGTGGAGTTGTGAGGAATCGACTTAGTCCAAGAGGTTCTTTCTTGGGAAATTGTCTCCCACAGACACGAACTCAGGAAAGGGGATGTCAAGTATCCTAAGGAATATTTCCTGTGCTCCCTAAAGTCTGTCATTTTGTCATTTCCTGCTCAGTCTTAGTCTAAAGTATTGGCTACTGTTGATGCAACTGTATGAAGATGGCTTTGGAGAGAAAGTCAATTGGTGTCTCTTTTTTGAGGGAGAAAAGGCCTTATACGTTGTTCAATATTTTGTATTTTTTGACCTGACAGGGGTGCTGTGAGTCTTAATAAATAGCTATAGTGAATTTTGAGGCCTTTAGATGAAAATGATATACTGTAAATGGAATTTTGATGCAAAATCAGTGTTGTTGACTTTTTCTTTAAAAGGCACTTTGGTTCAGTTTATGGTATTGAGCTTTGTGAAATTTTATATATTGTATATAAAATCTATATTTTTATTATGTGTAATCCATGGCCCAATCTATATGTATCTATCTATGAAAGAAATAATGATTGAGTTATTTTTCATTGAGCTATTTTACTGCTTTTTAGGTCTGTGAATTAGCCAATTTAATGATATAGTGAAAAGATAAATGAAAATGAAATATGTGTCTAAGGGATATTTAGCTTAATTCTTTTATATTAAATTCAGTTTTGATGATGTAATTTTTTGATTCAAGTAACAAAAATATGTATCATATTGAATCCTTTTTGATATCTAAAGCAGTGATTAATTTAAAAATAATTATTGCTTGTTTAAATACCTACAAAACTAGTAGCTTTAAATTTGAGATCACTCTTTTATGTTCCAAAGATTGTGATTTGCCAAATGGAATTTAAGGTGTGCTTGATTAAATGTAATTTTCAGGACTGAAATTTGGATGTTTTCTTTTTTTTTTTCTTCTTACTAGTGATGTACTTATATTGTAATTATGTATAATAAGGTCTATCTTGAATGTTTAGTTTCCTCTAATATAAAAGCTGACTATTTTTCTATTACTTTGGGGAAATGCCTCGTATGGAAAAGGAATTTAGTGAAACATTTATTTTGTTCTTTCCTTCCCATCATAACCCCTCCCTATTTACATGATAAATTAAAAAAAAAAATTCAAGTTGTTCCAACTGACATTAGAAAGTCAATGATTAAATTTCTTCCTGGATTTATTTCAGAAATATATCTACTAATAGAGAACCCCTCATACTTGGAGATAGCACATTATGGTTTTAAATTTGAATAAACATAGCTGTACATATATTCTTGTGAGACATTTCTTATAAACTGTTTACCACAGTGCCCAACACATAGTAGTTGCTCTCTATATATGTTGGCCATTCTTCTTAATTTACAGCTTAGGAATATTATACTCATTGGAAAGTGAACCAAGTAAAGAATGTTTGTTGTTAGATACTTGATTTTAAATTAAGTGAATATATTTTCTAAGCTTAAGGGTTTTTTTTTCCCCTTTTTAGTTCCCAACCCCCCCCCCCCGCCCCAAATTTAAAATTATTTTTATAGAGCCAGCAATTTTAAAGCATATTGTTTGTCATTTTAAATTGTGTTCATGTTTTCATCATATAAAAGATCAAATAAAATATTTATTTTCCATTAAAAATAAAGAAAAAAGATTAGATTTTTAGAGGATTTTTATATAAAGATTTTCCTACTCATTGTTTACTATGCTATCTTACTTTTTAGCTGAGTATGTCAGTTACATTCTTGGTGCCTTTAGAAATTATATTGTGAATTTTTTTTTTGTGGCACTTGCATTTATTTTATTTTTTTTAGCTAGTACTTAAGTTAAATGAGATTTATATCTCTAATCATATTCTTGTTTCCTCCTTTAATTAAATGTCTAGAATCCTATTTTCCTGCAAAGAGAAATTGGGTATTATCAGGGGACTTTTAGAGATTTAAGAGGCTCAATAGTGTTGTTCCCACTAATGCTGGCAAGTGAAATTTACCAGGTAAGCATTTAAGCTTGCCCTCACCCTGTCAATAATTAGAGATACTTAAAATCGCCCCTTGGTTTAACAGAGGCATAATTACCAAGATTGTTTAGTAAGATTTTGTGCAGAATCTATGCTTAGGATTTGAAAAACATATAAACTAATTTTAATTTTGTGCATTTACATTTTATTTCTTTATAGACCTCCTTAGCTACGCGGTTTGCTCAGGAAGCTTTTGGGAAACAGTACAAACAAACTGTAGGACTGGACTTCTTTTTGAAAAGGATAACATTGCCAGGTAAGGGACTATAATAGTGTCTCAATATTGAGAGAGATAGATGTAGTAGCATTTGCAAAGAGGGACATAAAGCAGAAACGTGTAAAATGGTTGTATTGCTTCTGAACAAAAACTTAAACATAACCAGAGTACTTAGTTTGGGGAGGCATATTTCATCAGCATTTCTTAGTTTGAAGACAAGCACTTTAGGAATGATTTTTAAGAGCTAGTTTTCTGTTTCTATCACATAGTGAAAATTTTGTATGTGTTATAGGATGAGAATTTGTGGCATTTTCAGAAGGCCATAGAACTCTTTATATATTTTTTAAAATAAATACTTAAAGAGTTCAGGAATACAAATTTGTGTGCAAAAAACATTGAGAAAGATGATTTCTTTAAAAATATTTTTTTATTTTAGGCAGTCTGTACTTGTATTTTTGGTTGGGGGATGCTGAAGGGGAAGTATAATGTAGCTATGGAACCACTGTGCTCTAATATGTGAATGCTGTTTTATGCAAGGCAGCATGAAATTGCTGGCATTTAATAGACCACTAAAATTTAGGGTCCCTAGGCACTCATAAAAATACAGTTTGAGCATTCAAGATGTTTCAGTTCACGACGCAGAGAAACTATTTAGATGCCAGTTAAGCACACCGTGTGGAAAATGCAAAGAAATAATAACAGAGTGGTTTCTGCTTGAAGTTTGTTTCTGAACAATTGGAGATTTAAAATGGACTATTTGTTTAGTTGTGATGGTTCAGTTGTGCATTTGAAAGTATTCCATTAAAATCTTTTATTTTAGTGAGCAGGGTAAACTGCATTCTCCTTCAACATATTAATGTTTTGGGAAGATTCAAGTAAAACTTGCAAATTTAAGCAGCATTTTTACTGTAGAGGTGATAAAATTGATATATTAATGATATTAAAAGTCAGGATCATTTGGCTAAAGTCCGAAAACTTTTTCTCTATTTAAAAGCTTAAATTAAATGTGTTGGATAACAAAGTACTGGACAGTTGGTGGTTTTCTATACATTTTGTTATTATTATCCTTCCAAAAAGATTTATCTGCATTTTCCCAGGAAAAGTAGGCTGAAAAAGAGAACTGTTTTCTTTCAGCTTTACTCTCGTTCCATTATTGGTCTGTAAGAGGTTAATAGAATTGTTTGAATATTTTGTTCAGATTAAAAAAAATTCTGAAAGTGACAATCTGATTATGTTTTTATTATTTCCACTATCACGGAGCCTAAGTACAACATTCATGGTAATTAACAGCAGTCACTAGTGGAATGCATACACAAATCACACAGTATGCCTGCTGTGAAATGGTATTTTTACAAAGGTTTCCCCCATCCCCCATACTAGCTGTTGTCTTAAGAGCTTCTATAGATAAGTATTTAGTTATTAACCGTTTTTGTTGGATTGGAGAGCTTCTTAAAGAGGCTATCCTTCTTGATCATTTTATTATTCCTTGAACTTTTTTTATATCTAAGAGTTAAAAAGAACAGTCATCAACTACCTTTAACAAAATACTTGAACGGTTTTTGCTGGCTTTTCTATTTTCTATATATTTACATATGTATACTTATGTAATTGAAAATGTCATATCTGTTCTACAGCATTTTTTGATAAAAGCATTTTTTTGGTTTGCTTTGACTATAGAAAATAATCTTTGACTATTTACACATTCGTAGTCTTCTAGTATGCATTTTGTGTCTTAGTGTAATATCAGAAAGTACATACCTTAAGAGCCAACTTTAGGAAATGTGTACTTGTAGTGAATCTATATTTTAATTTTCCTGATTAAGGTTTTGTTTTGATGGGCTAAGTTCCAAAGGGAGGAAAAATCTTGTGTTTTTTTTTTCAAAGCCAGTGAGTTTCATGCTACTTAATGGGTACAGATTTCAGCAGGAAAAAAAGTTTTCAATCTATTTTAATGCGAACAATTGAAATTAAATGGATATATTAAATAACATTAATATAGTTTGACATAATTAATTAAATTATTTTAAATGACATAGTATAGTTTTACAGTTTATAATTTTAGTTATCTTATCGGTATCAAAATTTACTTTTGATATTGTGTGATAAATGTTTTTGTTGTTTTGCTGAAAGTCCTGCAGGGCATAGAATGAAAATGATAACATAACTACGTATAATTAGAACAAAATAGAATGTTAGAATTCTGATAAAGCTTTTGACTTTTCCACTTGAAACTTTTTCAAGTCAGTTACTTTCCAAATACTGATCTATTTTAGTTTATTTCATGATCCAGTGTGCTGTATAGTCTGGATGCAGCCACTGTGCAGATCTGACTGCTTAAAATAGTCTATCTGTTCGTCAGAGGTTCAGCTGATAGAACTGCTTAAGAGCCATAGTCCAAATACTTTCAGGAAGGTTGTGGGTACAGTCCAGTAAACAGGGTTCTACTGTGAAAAGGATTTTTAAGGCTTCAGTACAAGAAGTGGGCAGCCTTGTGTTTTCAGTTCCATCTTGACTCTGTAGCACTTTAAGTAAGGTTAACCAAGGATCCTTTGATAGAGTCACTGTTTTATCCTTTGGGGGCCTTTAATTTAAATGGATCGAAACCTACCTGTCTTTTGTCACTCATTTTCTCAGTATGATTTCATACAAAAAAGAAAGAATAAAAAAATATTTTCAATTTAAATCTAATTGTTGGCACTTTCATCAAAATTCTTTATTGATGGACAGTTTCAGATTAAGTATTCAAGAAGTAAACCACTGAGGTTTTACTCTGTCTGCATAATTTAATTATTTTAATATTCATTTTTAGTTTTATAGTTTGGAAAATGACGAGTTAATAGAAGATGTTGTATGCATGTTACCTCCAGAATGAAAATTAATATTCACTTGAAACTCATCTTTTAAATTTGATTTTGACCTCAGAGTAATCTCTCCCTTCCCATTTTAGTGAGGACATGTTTTAGTTCTTTTAAAATGAGTAAATAATTTAATAATTTTAGAATGTGGGTTGATTGTGAAATTGAATATCTTTTACACTTACAAGATATCAGTTGATTATGTCTGCTAATCAGTAGCTATTCGTATTGAATTAATGTAAGATGCCATTTAAATGTTTTAAAAGCTTTGTCGGGAAAACTTTGATTTCCTTCCTTCCCCCAACTCCTCGATCAATTAGCTATGATATTAGTATTATTTTAAGTAATAGAAGCCTATGCATGAAGATGGTAATCCTCAAAGTCACTGCCTCATTTATTCCATTATTATTCATGTGTAATTCTAGTTCTGCTAATAAAAAAATATATATAACTCAATATTTCTGGGTGTGAGAATAAAGGAATAGGTATTTTTTCTAGTGAGAAAAATGTGACAGATTGAATATTTGTTAAAGCTGTATGTAAAAACACTTTTACAATTATTTGTTAATAAAATACCATTTTTCCCTATAAGATGGTATAAATAATTGTCAACTAGCAAATAATCGAGAGAATTCTTTGTTTTTATCTATGGGCTTCTGAGAGCACTGAGTTTGAGTAATACTAGAGATGGTTGGTGCTGTTTGATCACTATATTCATATTATCTGTATAGAAAAAAGTTTCAGCTTCAAGAAATGAAAAGATTGCTGGATTTTTTAAAGGGATAATTTTATAGATGGGGCAGTTAAAACCATTTTATTCCATGGTTTGGGCAGACTTCAATCTTAATGTAGACTTCCTCAGTCATAGAGTCAGCAAGAGCATCTTCATAGTATTTGGTTATTGCTCTATGCGTTTGAATATGTGTTGAATGTGTCTGTATGTGAGCGTGATGAAGGGTAATAAACTTGAGTAGCTCTTATTAATGCTAATGGAAGTTTCTCAGGTAAATCCTCTGCACATTGGTTAGGGAACAGGCTTGACTATGTCTAGAGAATGGAAATATTGTAATATAAACCCACAGCACTCAGAATTGAAGCTAAAACTTTGCTTGAGACTCAAATATTTTGATTTTTTAAATTTCGTGTTAGTATGAGTTGTCTGAAATTTCCATTGGAAATTTGAATATCATAATTTCATATTCTCAAAGCTGTTTTACATGGATAAATTTTTTTTATCACAGATTCATATATCATGGAATTTTGTGATAATCATTTAAAAAGTATAATTTTTGTATTTAACATACGTTTACTCTTGATTTTCTTAATTTTCATATGGGTCGGAACGATTCTTTTGATTGTTGAGGCTCATTTTGAATTTATGATTTGGAATATACTTGATTTTTTTTTTTTTGATAGATGCTTTGCCCAATTTTATTAAATGACGTAATTTAGTGAATAGGCAATTCCTAGATATATATTAGAAAAGAATTGTGATCTTGTACATTTGTTGTTTGCAGCTTTATATACTCAAATTTCCTAACAATTTCTATTGCAATAAAATATTGCTTTTCAGAACAGAGGCTGGACTCAACATAGTAGATGGAATATGCATATACAGTAGATATCTGATTACTAACAGCAGCCTTTTAGAGGCTCCATTCTATGAGATTTGATGATGGAAAGAAAAAAACTTGTAATTTTGTTTGTAAATTTGTAATTTGAGTGATATTGTTAAGCAGATTGTTTTATTATACATGAACTTTTGATAGTCAGATCAGTCATTTATTTAAAATCTTATGATATTCACATTAACAAAAAACCCATGCATTCTAGTACCACCGTAGAAACTTCTACCTTATATTTTTATAAAGTATTAATATTTAGTAATCACAGAAATGGCTATTTTGTGTATTCTCTTAAAACCTAAAACTTTCTGACAGTTTCTCTTAATAGAGTTGAGGTATATTACTGTTTTATTTGATGTTATTAAAGATTAAGGAATTAATAATTATAAAGTTTCCATTTTTATTTTCTACACAAGTGTCTTTCATATCATAAAAACCATGCCTTGTTGTATTGTTGTGTTTTTCTTTTTTGAACTTTTGTCTTGAGCTTTTTTCTGACATTTATAGGCATAAATAAATGAATGTCATCTGATTTTGTCCCATTTATGATTTTACGTTTTTTCACTAGGCATGAAATTTTGTGTGATATGAAGAACTTTTTAAAGAATTAAAATTTCCTTGATCTTCCTTCCCATTATTTTGAGAGGATTCAGCTTCATTGGATCGGGGCAAAGGTGGAAGGGTACAACTCCCTCCTATGATCTGTTAGTACAGCTTTACCGCAGAACTTCAAATACCTGACTTTATGAGCCTGTGGACTAAGAGGGAAATTGGGTTTAGTGTTCACTGAAGATATTTATTATTTTGTTGGATTTTGGTCGATCCAGATGCTTCTTGGCATTTTATTTTTGCTCAATTTTATGTTTATTTTTGTTTCAGGAAACCTTAATGTTACCCTACAAGTTTGGGATATAGGAGGGCAAACAATAGGCGGCAAGATGTTGGATAAATATATCTATGGAGCACAGGTACAGTAAAATAGTGCAACTTAATAACTAAATATTTGATGAAAAGTTTGTTTTTTAAAAAATTAAGTTATTCTTAAGAGTTCTCTTTTGGTCAGAGAAGAAGAAAATTTTGTGAAAACATGTCATAAATTTACATGTGTAAATCTTTTCATTATTCATGTTCAGTAAAATGATGTTGCAAGTAGTTTGTTACATATATTAGTACTTGTGTTTCTTGTACAACTTTCATATTTTCCATGCTTTTATTTCAAGTTTTTATTATCAGTAGCTGAGAATCTCAAATGTTTTTAGGTGTTCATGAGTTATAACGAATATAATTTACCAGAGCATGTGGTCTTGTACTTCCTCTGTAAAGCATCTGCTCATGCAAGTGGGTATGCGCATGCATGTGCGCGCACACACATACACACACACACACATGCACGCATGCATACACACGTGGCTTCCCATTACTTCTGGGAGCAGACACACCCTGCTCTGCTTGGCCTTCCAAGCTTTCCATGACCTGGCCCCTTCCTACCTGTGCTTGACATGTACTCCTGGATCCAGTGATACTGGCCGTCCTCTGTGCGTGGAAACCCTTCCACCTACTGACCTCCCTGGCTTCCTTTAAGCCCCATCTAAAATTCCACCTTTTATGAGAAGCCTTTTCCACCCCACTCCTTGCCTCTCTTAATTCCAGTCCCTTCCCTTTTATTTCTTTCCTTTTTATACTGTATATAGCTCACTTTGTATGTTTTTTTTCCTTTAGACTGGAAGGTCCTTGAAGGCAGGGACTGTATTTTGTCTTTTTTGATTTTTTTAGTATCCCCTGTCCTTAGCACTGTGCCTAGAACATAGCACGCACTTAATATATATTGATTGATGGATTAGAAAAAATAGTTCGAAAAAGATAATTAAAAGGGATCCTATGAATTAAATTTAGAAAGTGAATAGAGTTGCAAGGAAAAAACCAAAGGAAGCTTCCAGTGAGTCTGCAAATATTTTTCCAAGTACCTACTATGGGCCTGGGATTGTTCTAAGCACTGGGGCATTAAAATAAAAGGCAAAAAAGAAATTATGTTGCAACAGAAGAGACACTATGTACTTAAGTATGTATAATGTTATAAGATACTTTGATAAATATTGGCAATTATGTAGAAAATTAAAAATTTAGGTCTTGTGTGAGATTATGAAACTAAGTTAAAATGTATATTAGGGCCAAGTGTGGTAGAGCTGTATATGTCAGTGTATTAAGGCAAAATGTGTGTTCAGTCATTTTATTTTGGTCAGTGTTGGGGAACAAAAAGAAAGACAAAAACTATCCCTCAGGGAGCTTATGTTCTAGTGATAACTAGATAAATAACTAGATACACATAAAGATATATACAGACAGAAGGTAACCTGAGAAGTATTTAATCCCACACTAGAAATAGTAAAACTCTTTGTATTAATAATAAGAATGCTTTGTATTTTTATAGTGCATTACAGGGTACCAACTACTTATATTAACCCACAGGCAAAGAAGACAAAAATTACTTTGTAGTAACTTTATTATGCCAAAAGTTACCTTTCTGCTTTGTCTGAGTTGATACAGTTAAGATAATAAAGTATAAGAAGCTTATTTAAGTGTAAAACATTTTTGTTTTTGCATTAATTTCAAATTTATGTGTTTACTTCATGCAATCTGAAAAATGATCTCTCTTGTGTTTGGCCAAATTGCTTTAAATCTAAGTACTTAGAAATATGGCTAACTATTGGACTGTACACTGTACCTCTTACAGTAGCTTTATGTTGAATTTATCTTGAACAAA
The DNA here is from genome assembly GCF_902635505.1 of Sarcophilus harrisii. Lineage (NCBI taxonomy): Eukaryota > Metazoa > Chordata > Mammalia > Dasyuromorphia > Dasyuridae > Sarcophilus > Sarcophilus harrisii. The sequence continues at coordinate 5,342,349 of NC_045431.1, read as the reverse complement.
AATGATTAATAAAAATGATCTTTTATTCAGTTATTAAATTATTTAAATAAGCTTTTTCCTCTCCCTTCTTTTTTTCCCTTATTCGATTTTCTTGAATTCAATTATATATTTTTCAATTCATATAATGATATTATAAGATGTTGATATTTTCTTGGAATAAAGCCTTTAATTACCAGCAATCTTCACATAATTTTTTTTTGAAGCGGTTCTCTAAGGTAGGACAGTCCTACTTTGGACTTTTAAGAACCACTGTGTAAAAAACAATTTTGTTATCTGAAGTTGGAAGCAATTTGAATTTCCACATACACAGGTAGATCTAGCATATTATTCTTCATGGACTGAGGACTTGCAAAATGCTGTTGCAAAGTGAAATCTGGCTTTAAAGCCATGTCTTAATTTAAAAAACTATTTTTACCCATTTTACCGAATTATTTTGGATGTCTGTGCATCAGTCATGTTAGTAGTTCTGTATTTAGACTTCTCTTAGCATCTTTTGTCCTCCTATTTGGAATGTTATTGAAAAATCATTTTGCTATTTTTCTTGAGTGGTTGAGTATTATGGAACTTGGGATAAAGGTTCCCATATAAAGGACCTACTTTTCTGAAAAGCTTGCAAGCTAAGGTGGATCAAACATGTCATATTTAGGTACCACCTTAACACCATCATAGAATTTCAGAACTGGAAAGGACCTCTTGGTTTGCATCATTGAGTACATGCCTGTCAAAGAAAATCCCTGCTGTCACATTTGTTGTCATTCTGTGGTTTTCAGTCGTGTGTGACTCTTTGTGACCCCACTTGAGGCTTTCTTGGCGAGGACACTGGAGTGGTTTGCCAGCCCATTTTATTAGTGAGGAACTGGGGGCAGTGGAATGGACTGACTGGTACAGGGTCACACAGCTGGGAAGGGCCTGAGACCAGCTGTTGGCCCAGGAAGAGGAGCCTTCTTCAGGCCTGCAGGCCTTCCACTGGCCACTGCTCCTCCGAGTTGAGGTAACAGAAGTTCAGTGATTTGAAAACCTTAAGAAGCTGTAGAACTGGTAGTTAATGTTGTCATGATCATTGTTATTGTCTAGCAAGCGTATTCCATTTGTGTTCTCAGAACCTAATACATAGTGGATGCTAGATGCCTGTTGATTGATTGGCCATCCATTTTCTGTTTGAAGAATTACATGGAGGAGGAATCATCTTACTTTTAAAACAGTCTATCCATTCTTCTTTACCTTTCATTGTCAGCATGCTTTTCCTGACACCAGACGATTAGATTTGTTCATCATGAGAATTTCTGGATCACTTTGGATCACTATTGCTCAAGACTAGCCAAGTCTTTCATGGTTGATCATCATTACAACATTGTGATTTTTTGGCACCATTTTCTGGCTCTTTTCATTTCTCTTTATGTCAGCTCATACGGATCTTGCCAGGTTTTTCTGAAACCCAGCCTCTGTCATTTCTTCTAGCACAGTAACATTCTGTCGTAGTCATGTGCCACAAGCTGTTCAACCATTTTTCAGCGGTTGAGAATCCTCGACTTCTCATTCTTTGCTACCACAAAAACAGTTGCTATAAATATTATTGTGCAGATGGGCTTTACACCCACCAGGAGCATTATACAGTTTCACAGCCTCTGGGGGCTAGTTCCAAATTGTTCTCCAGAATGGCTGAACCTCTTTACCATCTCACTAATTATTCATTAGAGCGTTCATTTTTCCCTCCTCTTCTTCGGCCTTTGTCATGTCTGATAGGTGTGTGATAGTTGCTTCAGTTTGCACTTTTCTAATTAATAGTGATTTAGAATGCTTTTTCATATGGCTGTAGATAGTTTTGATATCTTCTGACAACTCCCTGTTTATATTCCTTGATCATTTATCAATTGGAGAATAGCTTTCATTTTTATACATTTGACTCAGTTTGGTACTCTGTATATATTTGAGAAATGAGACTCAATTGAAAAATAAGACACTTGGACTAGCTGATTCCTAAGATCCCTTCCAGCTCAAAATCTATAATTTAATTTGTCTGCTTGTAGATCTTAAGTGGTTAGCATAGAACTATGAGGAAAAAAAAATTTTGTTAATATTGTGTTAAAAATAAAAAATAAATCAATTTTCAGCAACATTTGCTCATCTATAAAGATCACAACCCTTTTATTATAAGTAGAGATATTAAAAATCATAAAGGTGTTTATTGTTTTTAAAGACATGTAACTTTATATGAAAATTAAACTTCATACATTTTCTTCCACTTAAGATCTAGAATCCACTTAAAATTGTACTTTGGGTTGAGCTCTATTTAGTTACATTGCTTCAAATAATTATTTTTTGGCAGAGTATGGATGCATGGTATTTGGTATAACTGTAGACACCTCGTAAGTACTAATTGACATATTGGTAGAATTTTCCCATTTTTCTTTCACTCTTTGAATTTCAGACGAAATCTCCAGCACTTTTATCATCTATGACATATTATAGAGGAAATAAAATAGTTTCTTCTTATCCTATGTGTTGGTTCCCAAAATAATGATCGAATTGTGTTAGAGTTCTTGCATTGCTACTTACTGGTTGTACAATTTTGGTGAGTGCTGAGTTCAGAGTCAGAAAATCTGATTTAAACATCTCTTCATATCATTTAACTCTTAATGGGACTTATACTCCCTGGGGCTCAGTTTCTTCATCTTTAAAATGGGGTAGGTGATCTCTGAGGGTCCTTTGAGCTCTATATTCCATGAAGGAAAGAATCTGATTCTTTGTTTATAAGGGTAGTGTGTGTGTGTGTGTGTGTGTACTCTGTTGTGATTCAGAATTTCCTGTAATAGGAGTATTCATAATCTCCTGTGAAGTGCTGTTCATCATCATTGTATCAGAGCCTCAGAATTTGAGTTCTGAGGAAACTTTATTAATAATTTTGGAAAATAGGCATACAGAAAGTCCCCAAAATCTTAATGCAGTTTTCAGTTATTAAAATTTAAGTATTGAGATAAGTAAGAAAATGAGATATAATTATTTTTATTTGTAGTACAGTGGCTTATGTCTCTGCTTTCAAGAGATTTCTTTTATAACATAAATACACTTTTAAATATAAAGAGTACTATCTCTCCTCCTCTATCCTTTCAATTCCTATTTTATAATATATATATTATGTATGTCTGTGTATACACATGTATATGTATGTGATGCTAAAAACATCTGGAAAATTATGAGAGCTGGCATTATTAGTGATATTTGACTTATAGAAATTTTTTTTCAAAGTAATAATTACTTTTTATTTTTCAAAATAGATGCAGATAGTTTTCAACATTCACCCTTGCAAAATCTTGTATTGCAAATTTTTTTCCCTTCCTTATCACCTCCCTTCTCTCCTCCAAAGCAGGTAATCCAATATAGGTTAAACATGTGCAGTTCTTCTAAACATATTTCCACAAATATCATGCTGCACAAGAAAAATTAGATCAAAAGGGAAAAAAATGAGAAAGAAAAAAACAAGCAAGCAAACAATAACACCCACAAGAATGAAAATACTATGTTGTGATCCACACTCACTTCCCACAGTGCTTTCTCTGGGGGGAGGTGGCTCTCTCCTTCACAAGACCATGGGAACTGGCCTGAATTACCTTGCTTTTGAAAAGAGCTGCGTACATCAGATTTGATCATCACATGATCTTGTTACTCCGTACTCTCTTAGCTTTGCTTGCTTCACTTAGCATCAGTTCATGTAAGTCTCTCCAGGCCTAGAGAAACATTTTTGAAATTAGTGTGATGATATGATTTGGTCACATTCAGATTCATTTCTTGTTCATAGATGTTCTCATTTATCCTTATCAAGAGTACAGGTAAGCAATAAAAGGAGGAGTGATGATAGCCAGACTTAGGAGTCAGGAGGAGAAAAAGCTGGTTTCTTACTTTCCAATAAAATAAGTAGACAGCACTGCCTCCCCTGCAGTGTCTCACACTTGAGGGTCCTCTATTGCTTCTTATAGATCCCTTCTGAAGCTTACAGTGTTGTGTGTATTTCACTGCTTTCAATTCCAGCTGTATCCTCTTAGCTGCAGCAGTTTCAGTTTCTAACATTCACGATTAATCTGAAAAAAGTTTGGAGAAGGAATATTCTGAATATTAAATTATTCTCAGCCAGGCCTTATAGAGATAGCAGTCATCGTGGCCATATTAATTAGAGTATTTTTGAATGTTGTTAGTGCAGAAATCTTGAATGAATGTTGCTTTCTATTGTAAGAGGTATATTAGTGAAGTCACCAATTGATCACTTAATAAGCATTTATTAAGCACTTCTTGTATGCCAACTATTGTGATTAGTGTTGGGAATACAAATGGAGAAATCATCTACATTGAAGTGTCGAGCAGGAAAATTAATTGGAACCTTCAGTGAAAACTTATTGTTTCCCTTCTTGCAGTAGAAAGAGCCTGGGATTTTTAATCAGGGTACTACCTGGGTTTTAAGTTAGTTCTAGATTTGTTAGTTATTACTTGTGACCTTAATGAATTGATCTTTCTGGCCCTTGGTTTCTTTCGTTGTAAAATGAATGGGTTGAGTTAGATGACTTATAGTTACCCTCTAACTCTAATCATGGGAATCCTTACAATGCTTTGGTTTTCTCCCCTCTCCACGCTTTTTGCCCAAAGAGATTGAACTTTGGCACTTTGGAGTAACCTCTTTCAACTCAGAGTGGATTAACAAATACTGCCATAAAACTGGGGAAGCAGGGTTACTTGTTAAGTGCTTTTGGGTACCAGATTGTACCCCAAGATTTTGGGGAATATCTCTTATCTGGAAATTGTGATCATAATGGACAGATTCATTTTTCTTACTCAAGTGTTATCTTATTCTGACCGGGAGTTATTTTCACATGGGCAAAAAAAACAATATAGAAGAGTTGCATTACTTCAAAGTATAGTGCAAAGTTTTATAAATTGTCTACTTAGTGATTACTAGGTAGATTTGTCTTTGTTAGTAAGTTGTGTCTCAAATATGGTGCCCAGTCATTCAATATCAACCTTAAGAGTTTGTATTGAAAAAACTGCTTTGGAGTTGAGACCTGAAGATAATTTTTTTTTCTTGAAAATTTTACCGATGCTTTTTGTTTTTCTTCACTACAGATAATTCACAAGATCCCCTGCTCCCCACAGAGAAAAATAGTTAAGCAAAACCAGTTCCATCAACAAATGCAACACTTGAGGCAGCTATTCTAGCAGTTCTTCTAGAATAGGGAATCTCTGTTCCAGTTATTTTTCTTCTTGGATTTTTCATTGATTTGTCCCTCAATCAATAAGCACTTATGAAGTGTTCCCATGTTCCAGGAAATGTGCTGTGTTCAGGGGATGCCAAATAAAAAACAAAATAATCTTTGCCCTCGACCACATGAGGCTGTTCTTGGAGTCACTGTGAGGCCGCGGCGCATGTGCTACCTTTGTGGCATTCAAGTCCCTTCCCCTCCCTGAGTCTTTGACTTATTGAGGGGGAGGGAGTTGGACTAGAAAGCTTCTGTGGTCCCTTCCAACTGTTGATCTATAACTCTGTGACTTACAAAAGGATTGGAGGCCAGCGGGGGCTTCAGGAAAGACATCTTGCAAGGATGTTTTTGTGTTGATCCTGACAGCAGCGAGAGGTTCCAAGTCCCTCTTGAGTAGGTGTGAGTGACGGCCTGTCCAAAGGAGGTGGGGGTTGGGAATGTCTCCTGAGTGGGGAATAGCCCCATGAGGCTGGAGCATGAACTGGGAGAGGAGGGTGGGTGGCCAGCCAGGGAGCCAGGCTGAAGCCTGACTGGGAATCAGTCTGCCTGACAATTAGTATGGAGCAAGCTCTTGTCATGTGTCAGGCCCTGTGTCAGGCCCTGTGTCAGGCCCTGTGTGGGTTGTGGGAAAACAAAGTTAAAAGTGAAATAATCTCTGCCCATAAGGACTTTACAATTCATCTGGGGAGATTTTGTGTGTGTAGATATGAATGTATATCTTTATATATACAAAGTATGTATGAGTACATATACATATATGTATGTATGCTTAAAGTAAGTGCAAGATTATTTTTTTTTTTGTCAAAAGCTCTGGCAGCTGGGACTATTAAGAACAGGTTTGTAGAAAAAGTAGTACCTTACCTGAGGGTTTTTTTTTTTTTTTTTTTTTTTTTTTTGCTGAGGCAATGGGGGTTAAGTGACTTGCCCAGGTCATACAGCTAGGAAGTCTTAAGTGTCTGGGGTCAGATTTGAACTCAGGTCCTCCTGACTTCAGGGCTGGTGCTCTATCCACTGCGCCATCAACTGCCCCACCTTACCTGAGTTTTGAAAGAAATCAGGGATTTTAAGAAATGGGGGGGGTAAGGAGAGAATTTATTCCAAGCTTGAGACATGACTAGTGCAGAAACATGAAAACGAAAAAAAGATGCCATGTATAAATAACAGGACAAGGCTAATTTGGCTGGATTATTGAGTATGAGAAGTAGATTAATATAAGAATTAAACATTATATTGAAACCAGGTTATGAAGTGCTGCATTCAGCATACCAAACAGGGAATATATCCTTGATCATTAAGACAGTAGGGAGCCGTGGGCATTTATTGAACAGAGGAATGACATGGTCAGACTTATATTTTAGGAAAATCACTTTTGAGATGTGTGTGTGTGTGTGTGTGTGTGTGTTTACATAACTTTTGCAGTTATATGTGTGTCTATAGAGAAAAGAAAAGAGAAAAGGTTTTTTTTTTTTAAGACAATATAAAGAAATAGAAAAAAACAGTGAAGTGGGATGGACAGATCTCTTGTAGAAAATTAGACGTCAAAGAAATGTTTCAATAAAAGATGGGCCTGAAAAGAGATGGTAGGGACTTAACTGAAACAGCAGAGAATAAGAGGAGGTGGCCAGAATATATAGAAGGACTATACAAGAAAGAGCTTAACATCCCTGGTAACCATGATGATGTGGTTACCAATCCAGAGCCAGACATTCTGGAGAATGAATTCTTTTTTTTTTTTTTTTTAATTATAGCTTTTTATTTACAAGATATATGCATAGGTAATTTTTCAGCATTGACCCTTGCAAAACCTTCTGTTCCAATTTTTCCTCTCCTTCCTCCTACTCCCACCCCCAGATGGCAGGTAGATTGATAGGTGTTAAATATGTTAAAGTGTCTAGAGAATGAATTCAAGAGGGCCTTGGGAAAGCTTCCTAACAGTAAGGCTCATAGAGGCGATGGAATTCCAGCTGAGCTATTACACTTCTAGCAGATGATGCTGTTGAAATGTTGCACTCAATAAGCCAGCAAGTTTGTAAACCCCCAAACCTAAAGAAGAGAGAGAAATGCCAGGGAATGTTCAGATTGCTCATTTTTTTCAGGACAGCAAGGTTGTGCTTAAGACTCTGCAATACAGGCTCCAAGAATATGTTGAACTGAGAATTGACAGAAGAGCTGGTCGAGGCAGAGGAACTAGAGACCAAATTGCCAACATTTGCTGAGAATGCAAGGGAGTTCGAGAAAAATGTCTGCTTCTACTTCATTGGCTACATTAAAGGCTTTGACTCTGTGGATCACAACAAAATATGGCAAGTCCTCAAAGAACCTTTCTGCCCACTAGGAGGCAAGAATTAAACCTGAACATGGAACAGCTGCTTAGGTGAAGTTTGGAAAGTGTGTATGACGGGCTGTATGTTGTCACCTTATTTATTCAGCTTGTATTAGAGTACTTCATGCAAAATATCAGGCTGAGTGAATCAAAAGCTGGAATCTAGGTTGCAGCAATCTCAGGTATGCAAGTGATACTACTCTGAAGGCAGAAAGTGAAAGGGAGTTAAGAAACCTTGAGGAGGGTGAAAGAAGAGAGTATAAAATCTGGCTGGAAGCTTAACATAAAAAACTCCAAGAACTTGGCAACTGGCCTGTTACTTCTGGCAGGTAGTGGGAGAACAAATGGAAGCAGTGTCAGATTTTATATTCTTGGGCACAGGGAACACTGTAGATGGTGATTGCCACATGAACTTGTTCTTTGGAAGAAAAGCTACGGCAAATCTGGACAGCAGATGAAAAAGCAGAGACATCACTTTGCCAACAAAGATCCGTATGGTCAAAGCTATGGGTTTTCCAGGAGCCAAGTATGGCTCTGAGAGCTGGACCACAAGGAAAGCTGAGAACTGAAGAATCAACACACTTGAGTTGTGGGGCTGGAGAAGACTTTTAAGAGTCCCCTGGATCGGAATGAGATCAAATCAGCCAGTATTTAGAGAAATTAATTCAGGATATTCAGTGGATAGCCAGACCCTGAAGCTGAAATACTTTGAGAAAATGGAACTCCTTGGAAAAGACCCTGATATTGGGAAAAGAGCATGGCAGAAGCTGGATTGGACAGTGTGATGGAAACGATGAACGTGAACTTGGACAGATTCAAGAAATAGTGGAAGATAGAAGGACCTGGCACGTTCTGGTTCATGGGGTCATGATGAGTCAGATGTGACTGAATAATGGCCTGAACAACAACAATATAACCTGATACTTGCATAATAAATTCACAATCTGTACAAAAAACATGCTTAATGTAAATTTGTACGAATTATCGATTGTAGAGGATGCAGAGAAATCAGTTCTGAGACTGTTGCAATCGCTGAGGGGAGAAGTGCCAAGGATGCTTGTGACTAGAAGGAAGGAATGGCTCTCTTGAGGAGGTAGGATCCATGCTACTTGGCACTTGGTCTTGTAATACGTGAGAGACAAGTGAGGCAAAAGATGATAATTGTTTATAACCTGGGTGACGGGATGGTGGTGCCCTTGACAGAAATAGCAAAGTGATGGTGAGGGATTCTGTTTTGAATATGTTGCTTTTGGGATATCCATGGTATATGCAGATATAGATGTCAAAAATATAGTTGGAGATGAGCTGGATATGTAGATGTAGAATTCATCTTCCCAAAGAAAGTAGTTGAACTTATTTTAGTAAAGAATCTATATAGCTCTATTTGCACGCATAAGTATTCCCACGAGGAGGGTGAGACACAGGGAGATGGAGACTCTCTGGCCAAGATGGCGACCAGAATGGAAGCAGACTCTTTAGATGAATGTCAAATTCAGCAAAAAACAAAACAAAACTAAGTTTAAACAAATAAGTCTCAAGAAATCTAATGAAAAATTGTCATTCCAGAAAGATTTGAGCAGAGTAGGACCTTTAAAATGTAAGACTAAGAGGTTAGAGAAACCTAGAAGGATAAAGTGATTTGAGAAATCAGAAGGGGTGGTGATGGAGTACTTGTGTTCTGCCTTGCAGAACCTGAAGGTATTCCCAGAACATTGATGGGTGAAATCAAAACCCAAATGGAGGAGCTGGGAGTCTGGTGTTTGCCTTTCTGAGATTTAAAGGGAAAAACAGAAGGTGTGATCAAAGCTGGAGGACACTTGTAGAGAAGGGTGAAAGAAGGGGTGGGCGTGGGGTCCCAGAGAACAGGCATTTGAGGGACTTCACTCTTACCCACAAGGGATTCCGTGCATGTCCGTACATGTGGGCACAGCCACTGCCCCCCAGTCTGTGAGGGGGAAGGTTAAGGGCAGCGACGCCTTTATGACTTTATCTCCTGGAGTTTTGCAGAAGTCAAACAAGAATGAAGAAGGCGGATTGTGGGAACAATCAGTGCACAGAGGGCTTGGGCATTCAGGCCTGATTCTAAGGGCGGTGTAAAGTCAAACTAGTTAAATAAAGGAAGAGGATTTGAGGGTCTGAACTTGAGGCAAGAGGTTGAATGAAAAGAGAAATAAAAGAATTGCCTGGTCTGGTAAGGAGGGATAGAATGATTGGAAGTTGCTTTGAGGAACAAGGAGAGGTTTAGTAGGGGTGAATGGAACACAGAGAGAAAGGAAGGACAGTGGAAAGAGCTCCGGGTGTAGAGGTGGAAGATCTGGCTGCAAAAACCACCACTGACAACTATTATCTATATTAGCTTGTGCAAAACTCTTTAAACTCCTTGGGTCTCAGTTTGCTCATCTCTGAAATGATAACGTTCAACCAGATGATCCCTGGAAAGCTCTGTGTGTGTGATCCTCTGATTAGAGAAATGGAATTCAGGCAGATATATGTACTGTGGAATTAAAATGTTTGTGGATGATGAGATCAAAGGAACGAATGTTCTTTTGTGGGATTGAGAGAGTGCTGGTGCAGATCATAGCGGTTGAAGAGGTTGATGGACTGGGAAGAAGTCCCCAAGTTTACAATTTGTAACCTAGGAGTTGATGTGGAGAAGGAGGGATTTTTTTGGAAGACTAATATGTTTTTGCTGTCTATATCACTGAGAGAGTTTGCTCATTATATGTTAGAATATTCTATGTTGTGGATTGGTTTTTTTGAAACTTAGTAAAATAAATAAGTCCATCAAAAACAAGATAGACACATATGGTAGAAATTCAAGACACACTTGACACATTTGACTAAAGTTAACAAAAGACATAGTTATGAAATTGGGAAGTGAAAATTGAATGTACATATTGCTTAAAAAAACAAAAAGAAAAACAACAAATAAAAAAATAGACCATGAGCCACTGAAGACCAGTTAGGGAGATTTGCATTTTGAGTCGAAGCACCACTGCTAAGTATTTGGCTACAAGTTGGGTGGGAGTTGGAAATAGAAGGACACACCTGCATACGCATGGGATGTGTTAAGGGAGGGGTGTTGGGTGTGTGTGTGTGTGTGTGTGTGTGTGTGTGTGTGTGTGTGTGGGCTTGCTGAGGAAGAAGCTAGTGAGTTGTTTGTCATAAATAGTGGATTTAAAAAAATTGTCTTAAGTGGCAGCAATAGAAAATGTAATCGTGGAAATAGATGAATGAGACAGACTTTGACTCTCCAGCCCTGGGAGATGCTTAAAACAGCATCAGCTGGTAGTTGCTTGTCTGGTGGATAGTTTTGGCATTTAACTGTATGAAGGATATATTCATTTATTGCTTTGCAGACTGATTTACTCACTTGATTGTATTTTTCAAGCACCATTCTAAGACCTTATTAAATGGATGATCTTGATGTACTTTTGGTAAAACCCATAGTGGAATCCTTGGATTATATATTTTGTGACTTTGAGAAAGTTCCTCACCATGCTCGCCTTTGAGCCCCTCATCAGGCCCTCAGAGAACCCCTGAAATCCCTAAAACGCTCTCGTTCTGTGCACTTAAAGTCACCGAGGATTGTACAGAGGCCGAGGCTGCCTCGGACCCCATTCGGTTTAAAGTAAGAGTACCAACTTCTCCCCTGGGCCTTTGTCCGTGGCGTCCTGTTAGGAACAATGTGGCTTTATCGCGCCTTGCTGCCGACCCCTGAGAGTTTGTAAACGTGCTGTAAACTCTTTTGCCACAGGGAATTCTCCTGGTGTATGACATTACCAACTACCAGAGCTTTGAGAATTTGGAAGATTGGCACAGTATGGTGAAGAAGGTGAACGAGGAGTCCGAGACGCAGCCTCTGGTGGCCTTGGTGGGCAACAAAAGTAAGTGGCTTCGCTAGGATGCCTGGCCTGCCCCGTTCCCTGGGCTTGCTGCGGTAGAGCTCCTGTTCTCCTTTGTGAAAGAATAGTTGCTGGGATACACTTAGAGCAGTGCGGCTCTCACAGAATTTCCGGTTTGTGCCCTGCTTCTTTTAAGGTAAGTGCAGGCCCGAGCCTGAGGCCTGAACATGCAGTCGGGCTATTTGGAACAGCAACAGAGCCTCAGGTTTGGACAGTACCGGACTGTACACTCTACCCTGGAGATTTTCTGAAGGACGGGGTTGCCTGAGGCAAGGTCGTCTCATACACACACTTTCCCCACATTTTCATGTATTTCCTTTGGTAAACTTTGGGGAATTGGTATTAAAAGACTAGATCATTCTGCAGTTGGATGAGTCTGGATACAGTGGTAAGTGGGGATGTGCTGCATGGGAAGGTGAAAATTTTGGCTATGTCATTTTTTGGAAATTATCTTCCAGATTGAAATGTGGTATGTGGGAATTTGGAGCTAATTTCTCTTTTATATTCAGCAATGGAGTATTATCATGCTCCTTGTCCTAGAGAAGGAGCTTAAGGATGAAGACTAGAATATAGTTGTTCAGTGTTTAATATTCAGAGGCCAGTGGCCTGCGGCTCTCAGTCTCACTTGAGTTTAGACCAAGAAGAAAGCATCGCAGGAGGGAATTCCGTTTGGGTATAACAAAATATTTCCTCCCGGTGAAAGTTAAGTAATTGGGTGGATTACCAAAAGAATTATCTTCTCCGAAGGCCATTTAAAAAATAATAAGTTATTTGTCAAGGAATGGTTCAAGTACATTGCTTTCTGAAGAAAGGACCTACGGTTCTCCTGTTCTATTATTCTATGACTCTAAATAGATGTAGATATACTAAAATGGGATGGGAGAAGGTGGAGAGAGAATTTGTTTCTAGCATTATAACATAGCATGATTTAGATGAAAATTCAGTTATGCTTTGTAGAAAATAACTTCATCTATCCCGACATGATTTGGGCAGAAAATCCCATTGTTTTTGTAAAGCTTTAGCCAGCTTTCTTTGCATCAGATAGGGACTATTTGCATTCTTCCTCCATCTGCTCTCTATGAAACCTTTTTGTAACTGAATAAAATGATTTCTAATAAGCATGTTACTCCTCTTTTATTTTTGGAGGCAGTTGGGGCTAAGGATTTTACACAGCTAGTAAGTGTCCGAGGCTGCATTTGAATTCAGGTCATCTGATCTCACCATTGCATCATCCAGCTGCCTCCTGCCTTTGAAAAATCCTGGTAGGTTTAGATGACTTTTTCCTTATCCTGTCAATGTGTTAGTCTCCACTTCAGATCATCTGTCTTAGTCCTAGACTCAGTCAGTGGGTATGATTGAACTTGGACTGCATCTTTTGGGAGAATCTTCAGAGGATGAAGATTGGGGAGAGTCTTGCCTTAATTTTCCTCATGTTCCGATCACCATCTGGGCATGGGATAAGTTTCCCTCTTTTTTTCGTGGTGCATTGGCATAGTTATTTATACATATTACGTTCCACGTTTGCGTTATGCTCCGAGACATCTAAGCATTGGTCGCTGTCAAAGACAGGCTGTCAGACTGGATGGCCCAATGGTCTGTTCTGGTATCACCAGGTCCCAGGTCTTAAAAACAAATATTTGTACAATGACTGTGAATTTAAGCAAAAACACACTAATATATTGTTAGAAATACACAAAAGTCCAGCTTTTCCCATAGCTGGGAATCACTTTCTGTTGTGTATTAAATGAGTTCTTTGAGTTTGACTAAAGTTAGTCCCCTTTCTACTAATTTACTTCATAGTCTGTCATTTGGCCTACTATCGCATGTTCATGTAATGAAAGATCCTTCAATTAAAGTTACTAGGACTGTAGTTCTGAGTTTCCTGAATAATGTGTGATTTGAATTTTAAACCTGAGGTTAGGCTAAAAATTTTTTTTCTTAAAGGAAAATTTATAATTATATAAAAAATGTAGACAGTTGGACTTAAAGCAATAGAAACATAGAAAACTACATGCAGCTTTATTCTGTTTTCATCACTATTGAAATAGAATCAAGTTTTCCAGGCTTGGTTTGTATTTAATTTTTACTGTTCTTGGCAGCCTAAATTCTAGAAAATAAGAGTTAAAAATGAATATATTTTGTGGGTACTAGGAAACATTGGCAATAGGAGGCAAGAATTTTTAGCCTAGCTAAACATGTTTACATGATTACATGGATAAATCAGAGAAAAAATGACATAATCCATTTGTTCTAGACAACTGATTCCTCATTGCTTTATTTATTATACACATGCTATAGTCCAAATACTGTGACACATTATACATGATATCATCTGTTTCATATAATTAATTTATTAATGTCTCTCCACTCTGCTTACATGATTTTGTCTCCCCAGAGCTCTGTCCCTCCTCTGCGCTTGTGTCCATCTTAGCTTTTGTCCAAGGCCAAATCAAATTCTAGGAAGTTGCCCCTGATGGGATCTCCTCAGCCTTTCAGTCCCACTCTGGTGGAGGTCTTGGGAAACCCCCCTTCTTGTCCCCACCAGAAAGCCAGATTATGAGGTCAAACTCCTGAGGGGAAGTTTCCCCATAAGTCTGTTCATGACCTCCACCATCTTTGCTCAGCCCCTTTTTGGGGTCAATATGCCATGCTCTGCTTCATGGCCTCCATCATCTTCTCCCTTCCCCCTACCTCACTGAACCTTGTTCTAGTTAACTCTTTCAGGGTTCTAAGTCCCTTGGGGAGTAGCCTGCCAGTCAGTGGTATAATCCCCTTTGGGACTAGTCTGTTAAACTCCTCTGCCAATTAATCCGTCCCACTTCATGGTCCTTCCCCCTTTCCTTGCTGTGTGCTCTACCCAATCTGTTTCACATTTACACTCCTGGCATCTGTTTACCTCTTCATTCTGTCTGCGACCTGCTCTTGTAAACACAAAGAGAAGCTCCTGTGAACTCTTCACGGGAGCCTTGGGCCTCGTGTTTTGAACTAGAAATTGCCATCCCTACCTCATCACTACCACCTGGGCCCCTTCAGAGAGGGCCCGTTTCTCTCAGTTATCCCATTTGACCAGTCCTGAGTTCAGCCGGGTGGAGGGGTCTGGTGAATCCCCCCAACTTGTTGATTTTGATAATCCCCCTGGCTCTGGGACTTAATTATGCGGTGATGTTTTTCTTCCAATTCCCTTGGGAAGAAGCAGTTGAAGACATTCATGGTGGCTGCCCAGGTCAGTGGAGGGAAGCTTTGGCTCTGGAGTCAGAGGCCTCCATTCTTAGAGAGATTGTGAGTACCCTCCTCACGTGGGCACTGTGCACCTTAAATGTTGAAGGTGGGGATCATTTCATCCTAACTCACCCTTTATCTTTAAGCAACCAGAATATTTGCCTTGCCTCGTTTCATGCCAGAAGGACCCTACAATTTAATTGTTTCACGCTGGGGAGGAGAAGCACAAAGGGAATTGTAGTTCCTCTGTGTCCTCAGACAAGGTCAGCATGTATCGGCCAGCTGTCACTCACACGTGACTCCTGGTGTGTGAATGGCTGGAATTTCTGGGTAGTAAATATTAGAAATTCTCCTGTAGACTTCCTGGAAAACTAGAGGACTAATGTCAGATGGAGAAAACTGAATGCCTTTATATTCAGTGATTAAAAGTGTGATTCCAGGGGAATTGTGCCTGTCTCTTTAAAACACCAGAGCCGCGACCTAGCAGTGAATTTGTGGCTACTTCACTTCTCTTAGAATAGCTCACCTGGTGATGAGATGCTTTGGTCTTTTAGCCGTTTGATTTGCCGTTTTTCTCCATTGTTTCTCCCGTTTGACAATCCAGAGTAGATGTAAAGAGAAAAGAATGGATGTGAGAGCCACAGCTGGATTAAGAAGCACTCTTCACTTGGCAGAGCAGACCTTTCTTTGCGTGAGTGCTAATGTAGGTATGTGGAAGGAGAACCCGAAAGAGAGAGAATGTAAAGGTGGTGTTTCCTGCACTGTCAAAAACTGGGCCTGGAGGACGGAAGTGTCGTTCGTTGGTCCCAGGACAGACAGATTGGGGAACTGCCCCCTCCTGTGGATGCTGGGTCATCCCGGGAACCTGGGGGCCTCTGGCTGAGATGGCCTTCCTCATTTGGGGGAGTTGGGGGGGGGAGCTGCTTCGAAGGATTAAAAGTCGGGGGAGAAGTGCATTTCGGCTCAGGCTGTCCTTCCTTCATCTGAGTGTGGAGCTTCTTGCAGATGGGAAAATTTATGACCCGAGAGCTGGAGTCGGCTATGCCAAGCCACCGCAGAAGTGAGGGACAAAGCTTGGAATTGAACCCATGAGGGCTCCTGGCTGGGGGGAGTAGCCTCCCCCACTCCCCCCACACCCCACAGCTTCCTACAGCCTTTTTTTTTTTTTTTTTTTTTATAGTAAGGGCAAAGCCCATTCTGCTCTCTGTTTAAAAGAAAGAAAAAACTCCAAATCCTGAAGAAAGGGCTTTTTATGTCTCTAGAATTGATTGATAGGTTTTCTTAAAACCTCCAAGGTGCCATTTGCTCTTTTAAAGAAGAAAAAAGTATTGGGTTGGTGGGGAAATCTACCCAGAAAACATTTCCTCCTGTTTTACATCACAGAATGCTAGGAAAGGGAACATTCAAGGAGGCACAAGCGCGGATATGTAGAGTAAATCCCCTTATGAGAGCTCCAAGATGGACCGAGGAGCTCTCGAAGATGGGACCTGGTTCCCGTTTGTCTTTGTAGCTCCAGAGCCTAGCAAAGCACACCGAGTAGGTACGTTAGTGTTGGATGATCTGAATGGAATTGAATTGGAACCCTCTTACATTAAGTTTCCCGTTCATGGAATCACAAAATCTAAATTACAAAAATCCTGGGAAATCTAACTTTCTGTGTGATGAAGTAGTTCCTCCTAAAATCCTATTATCCTAATGTTGCAGGGATGAGCTTAAGAAAGATCGTGTGTCCCATAATTGTAATATGTTAGATTAGACCCCAAATATAGTGGAATGATATATATCTGTCAGGGCAACCATTTAATATTGTATCAATTTAAAAAGTAGACATGCTCCGAGAAGTTTCCTCGAAATTCCCATTTTCTTTTAAAAGCTGTAAAATAATCTTCCTTCACTTTGGTTCTCTTGGAATGCCTTATCATGGTTTGGAAGTAACCCTAGGTTCTTGAAGCTGGGCCAGAAGTACAAAGGTTTCATGTCTAAGTCTTGGGAATTACTGCCTGTCTCTTACCCAAGGACTGGCCTATGGAAGTTTGGGAAGACTTCTTACCAGGAGGCAGCCCTTCAGGTGCTTTTAGCAGTTCCTAAAAACTGTCTTAATTAGGCACAAGATGTTGTGACTGGCGCTGTTGGAGAATACTCACACTAACGAAACTGCAGAGCCTTCGAGTATTAAAGTCACCATACTCATGTTAACGTTTTGCACTTTGTTTAATCTCATATTTGCAAATGTCCTGTTGTCTAGGCCACAATATTCAGTTGGAGCGACGGCTCATTAAGCCAGCCCATCGTTATATATATATATTTTTAACAGATGCTTCAAATGAATACTAAACTGGTCCCAGAATTAAACAGTGAAAGAGAACAGTCTGGATTGCATTTGGAAAATTGCACCATATTTTTAATGATGACCCCAAACATTTCCTTGAAACAAAAACCCTTCATTTTCCCACGAGTGTTTTTTATTCTTGCTATATGCCTCAGAATCATGGAGCACTGTGGGCTCCAAAGAATCAGTACTGCACGTGACCTCCAGGTCAGTGGAGAGATGCATGGAAGCCATAAATAAATGGAAGCCTTTTACTAATGGTGACTAGTGTATATGAAGTGGTGTAAATGATGTTATTCAGGAGACGTGAGACTCAAAATAGGAGACAGGCCAATTGCTGTTCCAGAGTGATTTTTACTGCTATCTGTGTAAAGTTGTTGTTGTTTTTTAATTCAAGCCTTTTTTTTCTTTTAATTTTTATAGTGGTATCTTATGATTTATATCTCCTGCATTTACCACCCTCCCAGAGCACCATCTCTTATAACAGTGAAAAGGAGAGAAAAGTAGTTCATTAAAATTAACCAATGGGCTGAAAATGTGTTCTCCCCCTAGAGTCCCCACTTTGGAGTTCTTTCATATTTCTTCTTTGGAGCAGATTTGGTCTTTATAATTTTGAATCATTCCGTTATGATCGTCATCATTCTTTCCATTCACATTGTTACAGTTTTTGTGTCTTAGGGTTTTCCTGGTTCAAGGTGGCAAAGAAGATGGAGCCCCCGGCCTGGAGCAGGAAATGCCTCATTCACTTACTAGTTGTGTGACTCTGGGCAGTCCCGTGGCTTCGGCCTGCTTCATTTTCCTCACCTGCAGAATGGGGATATTAAGGGCACCTACCTTCCCTCTCCCCTCCATGGTTGTTCTGAGGAGCAAATGAGACTTCCAGGGCGGTGCCGGCTCATGGGAAGTGCTGTGCTTGCTTCACAAGCCTTAAAAGAAGGCTTCACAAACACCCGTTGGCTTTTCATCTTCAAATGCTTTTCTTGGTTTGTGTTTGCTTTATTTTTGTCCACGTTGGGGAAGCCTCTTTTTGAAGATGGTGGGAGACCCCAAACAAGAAGGAATTGCCTCTCATGAGAAGACATTGGCAGATTTTAATCTCCCCGGATGCTGTGCCAACATTGAGGAAATCATAGTTGGATTTCAACACTGAAATGTTGGTGAAGGAATTTTTTTTTTTTTTTGCATATGCGTAAATTAATGAAATAATAAATTGTTACTAGGTTGCAAATTCACAATTATACTGAAGGAGGCATATGCTAATCACTGTCATAAGATAACATTTGATAAATACTTGGACATATTATAATTTAACTGTATTAGTGTTAAAATTAGTGCAAAGAACCCATTTCTGTAAGTTTGGGCCTTTTAAATTTATCATTTTGTTGTTTTTCACTTCTTAACCTATTTTGCTTCTCCACTATCAGATCCATCAGCCAGCTTTTCCCCTGTCAAGCCAACATTCTCGGTGGATATATTGTAAACAGAACTTAACTGGGGCTGCATGGGAGCTGCACTTTGCTTGATTTATGGTCCTCACTGCTGTAGGGGATGTGGTTATCAGGACCTTCTATTGGGTGTAGGTATTATCAGGCCTCCAGTATATAGTGGATGGATGAATGATATCTACTCTTAAAGATATTAACCAGATCCTCTCCCAAATAAAGACTAATAACTCAGATTTTTAAACAGTCGCCATGACAGATGAGGGCTGAGAAGAGAGTGCATCAACACTAATTAATGATGTTGACCGTATATTCGTCTTCGGAGTGATTGATTATTCATGGAGGGCTATCTACAACAGGAAATGATGTTTTTTATTGGGAGGTTTAAAGGCTATATTTTAATGTATTCTCTAATTTGTGCTCCATGAACTTAGTGGTCATCATATATTAGAGCAACAAGTAAACTGCAGAATAGAATTTTTTTTAACTGCTCTTTTAAGTTGAATGTCTTTTCAGATTTTTAAGGATGATACTTTATTCCTAAAACAATAGTAGATAAAAAGTATTTATATTTTTATCTTGAAAAATTAATGCAAATTCACAAGATGTTTTTTGAGTTTTCAGATTTTTTACTTGATACAGTATAGGAAAATGTGTACTAGATAGCATTTAGTTTAATTAAAATACAGACTACATAGCAAAAATACAGCTATGTAGCCGTATAATAGAAGAGTTTTTCTAATTGTACTTCTTCTTTTCATGCCTCTTTTGTTTGCCTCTAGAATTTTTTAATTGAGATGAATGAAAAAGTCTTTACTAGGCAGTTACTGTGGGTAGTTAACTGCTAGGGGAAGATAATTGCCTTTCTGTGCCCTGCGTAAGTGGTTTTATTTTGGGACTCCTAATAGTTTGGATCCCAGCGTCCCAGATTTGATACTTTTCATATTTACCCCTACTTAACTCTCACATGGTATTTTTATCCTTTTATATGCCAGAGATGATTTAGCATCCCTGAGTATGTGTATATATTTGTGTTTTGACGACTCTCAGAGTTAAAAAAAGGCACCTTAGAGATTGTTCACTCTAGCCTAGCCCCTCATTTTAAGTGACTGACTACTGTTAGAAAAGTGGTTTTTATGCCATTACCTTTTCAAAACATTAATCGGAAACCTTTTGTAATCGACTGTTGTGGCAGCAATCTTATTTGATACTTGTAAGTTATTCTTTAAGTATAAGTGTAAAAGGCCTTTTTTTTTTTAAGCAATATGTATATTATCTAGATCCAAGGAAATGAATTTTTCATTAAGAGATGTGAATTTTGACAATAATGTCATGCTTTTATGAATTCTATCTCCTTGAGTTTTTGAGTTTATTGAGATTGTTACACATGTTCATCTCATAACTCTGAACAGGATTTATGTAGAATATATTGCTTGCTTTGCTTTTTATTTGTCTTTGGCGACAGATCAGACTGAATTATGAGGACCTTTATGTGTGCAACTT
Organism: Sarcophilus harrisii; assembly: GCF_902635505.1. Taxonomy (NCBI): domain Eukaryota; kingdom Metazoa; phylum Chordata; class Mammalia; order Dasyuromorphia; family Dasyuridae; genus Sarcophilus; species Sarcophilus harrisii. The sequence continues at coordinate 5,322,385 of NC_045431.1, read as the reverse complement.
AATGGAAAGATAGTGATCCAAAAATAGATTTCCCCGTGAAATCTGAAAATGCTGTTATTTAGTTAACATGTGGTGCCACTTAATATTTTAAAAATTATTTTAATTTATATCAGTTTAGTGTGGTTAGAAAGAACAGAGGATGAGAAGTAAGGAAACCAGATATTTAGTTCTAACTCTGCCACTTGCTAATCTGCTCAAATTGTTTACCTTCCTCTGCTATACAGCTTTCTTATCTGAAAACTGAGAGTTGGCTGGATGGGGACTATTCAGTGGTTGTCTGATCCCAGCTGGGGAGGTGTGTGTATTAATTTAATGACTATGCATATGCATTTTCCTGAGTTTATTGACTTTAATTTTTAAAAATAGTACAAAATTCTGCTCTAAAGTTGTAGCTCTTGACCTTTTTTGACTGCCTGTAAATCAGCTGACAGATTTCTTAGACTTTTTTTATTGTGTAATATAATTTGAGGAGCATAGTTCCTGCAGATGCATCTACTATAAGGTGGATGATTCTTGAAACAATCAGACTGCAAATAGCAGCCATGATTGTTTGGAATCTTTTGTGGAATAGAAATCTACTTGTCTATCTCTTCCTCATTGGTCCTGATCTTACTTGCCAGAGTTAAGCAGAATAAATCTAATTACTTTGCCTTTTGATAGATGCTAATTTTTATGCTTCAGGGTTCTTATTCAGTTTAGAATGTTTTATTTTTATTTCATGATATTTTTCTATGATTTCAAATAAAATTTCTCCATTTTCCAGTGGAAAATAAATAATTTTCCTTCTTTTTTGTCTTATAGTAGCTGGCATTTTAACAGAATTTTCTTGTAAACCACTCTATGTGATATGATCCTCATAAAAACTCTGTGAAGCATTATAGAAACTCTTTTTTCAGATTCTTTTTCATTGCCTTTTAAACTTTGCATTTCATACTTGCTCAATTGATAGAAAGTTGTAGTCTACCCCTTAAGATTTAGCTGCTGGAGTGTTGCTTATGCCATCAGTGTGGTGACTGCAAACTCTTTCTGCATTACAAGGGAAGACTTAGTGAATATGAGTGGAAGGGGATATTTTCAGACATGACTAATGTAAAATAAGAGACATCAATAAAACTTGAATAAATAAAGTATCTATGAACAAAGGTAAACAGAGTTCAGGGAGGGAGGCCAGTCATGTGCGCTGCATCATTTCATTGGAAATCTCTTTGGAATTTCTAACTGAAAGAGTGAAAAAGATGGAGCAGACATTGCAGGGTGGGTTGTTTTCTCCAGTGTCTGATGCAGACTCCTCCTTTTGCCATTTTCAGCTCTTCAGACCTTGGCTCCATCGAGTCTTTCCAGCCTTATTAGACATTATTCCCATTTGCGTGTTCAAAATCCATCCAAGCTGGCTTTCTTGTTCCACAACCCGACACCCTCATCTCCCCCTTTATGTCTTTGCACTGCGTGCCCCTGATGGCTGGAACATGCTCTCTTGGAATCACTTTTCTTAGAATTCCCAATTTACCTCAAAGCTGAGTTCGCTTGTTTAAAGTCCACTAGTCAAGGACTTTCTTGATCCCCTAGTTTCCAGTGCCATCCTGCACCCTTCCAATAACCATATTCACGTTGTCTTCCTCCTTGAATAAAGAAACAATTTCATGTTTGTCTTTGTGTCCCCACTGCCACACAGGGCTTGGCACTTGTTAGACACATAATAAATCCTGTTGATTGATTTGTATATATTGAAAAAGGGTCTGGGACAATGAAGTAGAAATTATCTTTAGTCTTCTATGTTTTCAAGTGTGCCACTTCTTAGCAATGTTCCGAGATTTTTTTGGAAACAGTAGCTTTTTCTGCTGTGGAGAGAAACTTGAATGGATTTTCAAGCTCACCAGAAAAATAGAAAATGGTTAGCCCTCTGGTACACTAAAAAGGAAAATTGTATCATTTTGGGGATAGGAGGGGTGAGATTTCTTTTTCCTTATATTTAATATTTTAATTTTTCTCCAGTTACATTTAAAACAAAGTTTTAAAGTATTTGTTTTTAAAACTTTGAGTTCTAGGTTCTCTTCCTTTCTCGTTATTTAAAGAAGGCACATAGGAAGTTATACAAAACATTTCTATTAAAGTCATGTTGTAAAAGAAAACATAGATTCCCCCTCCCCTCGCTCAAAAAAAAAAAAAACTCTTAAGAAAAAAGTAAAAAGAAATCAAAAAAGTATGCTTCAATCTGTATTTTGACACTGTCAGTTCTTTCTCTGGGTATGGATGGCGTTTTTCATCACAAGTCCTTGGAGTAGTCACGGATCATTGTATTGCTGAGAATTAGCAAAGTCATTCGTAGCTGATTATCCTCTGACATTGCTATTACTTTGTACCCAGTATATTTCACTTTGCTTGAGTTCATGGAGGATTTTCCTGGTCTTACTGAGAGCATCCTGCCCATCAGTTCCCATAGAACAAAACTTTTCCATCGCCATATATATCATGACCTACCCAGCTATTCCCAATGGATGGGCATCCCGTCAATTTCCAGTATTTTGTTGAGAAGAATGCTGCTATAAATATTTTTGTATATGTATGCCCTTTACCTTTTAAAAAAAAAATCTCTCTTAGAATTCATGCCTCGTAATGGTATTGTTAGGTCCAAGGATATGTGTGATTTTATAGCCTTTTGGGCATATTTCATATCTTTTGGTCATTTTTAAATTGGGGAATGGGTATTTTTTTTTTTTTTAAATTTGACTCATTCCTTACTCATTTGAGAAATGAGATGGAAGCCACCTAATTTGACAAGGCAAGGAGAAAAAGGGAAGGGAAAAAACAGGGGAGAGTTGGGAGACCCGAGTTTGAGTCCTGGTACCATTGTTTACTAGTTGAATGTCCTTCACCTCTCTGAGATTGTTATCTCATGTGTCAAATGGAGATAATCATGTGGGCTGCCTGTCTTGTATCACTGTAAGGAAAATGCTATCTATATTTAAAAAGTTCTAGATAAATAAAAATTGTGATTATTTATTAGGTTTCTGCTTACTTTAATTAAATCGGCATATTATGTGATTGTGTAGTAAAATAAGATCAAAATTGGGAACCGGGGGTTTGAATGGTGACCACTGCTGCTTCCTTGTGTGACCACTTCACCCAAACGAGGCTTCCGTTACCCCATCCGAGATCCCCGTATGTCCCCCGAAGCCCCTGTCCTGCAAGTCCCTTCCTGTCTGGCCCAATCTGGAGAGTAGGCCGCTGCCATCAGCCTTCGCAGAGCATCTGCCAACAGGAGGCTGGACTCAGTTTCGAGTATGTGGCCATGGCTTATTTTTTTAGCCCTAAACCTCCCAGTTAGCTCTTAGCTCTGTACACTCCCTTGTGAAAATGAGGGCTCACCCTTCCATAGGATAGGATCTTTGCTTCTCTTTTTCAGGCTGACTTTTTAGTCACATTGAATCATTTTTCTTCTGCAAAGGAAGGGGGCCGGTGGCGTTTGTAGCATTTTCATTCTTGTTTAATAGTGAATCTTGTTCTTTTCTATTATTTGATGACAAAATACACAATGTTACTTAATAAGTGGTGAAAATAGAGGTAACTACTATTATAGTATTCTAGCTGTGAAAGATTATGCATGGTAATGGGGAAGAGGGGATAAGTGTGGTTAAATGAGATCCACATGTTGGTAGAATCCCAAACCTCAGAATAGTCAATAGTTTCAATCTCCTTTCCATCCTCACCAAACCTTGACAAGAGTAAATAGCAAATGGCAAAATAGCAAATAGAAAAGTTGCCAGATTTTCAGTTTTCCTTCCTTTTCTTTCCCCTTTTCACTTTTGGTGGAGATGTGAGCAAGCAATAAAATGGCCAGAGAGGAAGCACTGGGAGGTGGGAGGATGGAGGATAATGATCTCTTTCATAGCAGAAAGTTGAATATAATTTTGGATTTCTGAACATTAAAAAAAATCTCAAGTAGCACTGAGACTTTCAGGGGCAGTTAATGTCTTTGGGAAGTGAATGAGAAAGGACAGTCTTCATATTTCATCATTGAGGACATAACAGGGTGCTATTCAGATCTTGGGGAATGGACTTCCCCTTAAAATTGCACCATACAGATAACAAATGGTTGATTGAGGTGGCTGTTGAGGATTGGGCATCTAAGGGGAGCTCAGACTTCTTAGTCATTCCCAGGACCAAGGTAGAGGGGACCTGAAGGTTACCCTGGTCTCCCTCACGGCCTCCAGTCCGAGCTCGGGAAGAGACTGCAGCCTGACCCGCATACATATGTTCTCCAGATTGCAGGCGCTAGCCCCTTCTCTCAGTTGTCAGGGTTTAGATAGACTGTTTAGGAAATCTCTCCACACACATGGCAGACGGGGAGGTTGGTCCATGGTCTTGAGTATGTGGTTGGGCGGCCAGCCCAGACTGGTTGCTGGGACAAATTTCTCAAGTTGGTGTCTGCAGATCTGAACCATGACCTGGGACGCTGGGCACATTGACTTCCATTATGAATTCCTCTAGAGCAGGGTATAAAAAGTCAGTATCTGGAGAGAAGGAACCATTTTGTCAATACTGAGGAAGCCAAACTTTGGAAAGTGTCTAGAAGTAGAATGGCCTGAAACTCATCGCTGGGTTCTGCCTGTTTATCCTTCTCACTGGTCATCTAGCAGTACCCTCTGCTCATAGGTTTTCTTTAAGTATAAAACTTCTGGGGGGTACACTGTCTGCCTGTTTATTTTGTAGAATTTTTGTGCGGTTTGGGGTTTGTTTGTATTTTTGGGGGGTATAGGGGTCTCTGTATGAAGAAACCCTCTCCACAGATGTAAATCATAAATTTGTTAGCAATTTATGTTGTCAAAGAGTTCCCTGGGCTATTGAAAGGTTAAGTTTCTTGTCTGTGGTCGTATAGCCGGTATTTGTCAGAGACACGAGTCCAAGCTGGCCTGCTGATCCCATGATCATGTCTGTATCCAACGATGTATGGAAAAGACCTTTGAAAGTGTCGGAATGTTATACCTTTGCAAGATCCCAATTGTTTATATTTGTTTGGAATTATTTGTGATGGTAAAGAGAATTTTTTTTTTTTTTTTTTGTTATTAGAGCTAGGTAATGGAAATTGTAGGAAATATATGCTTTAGAAGTGAAGGTTCAAATAAATCAAATTAATTGAGCACTCATTTCTTGAATACCTACTGTGTGCAAGAAAAGTACTATACTTATTACATTAGAAGTCACAGAGAAGAATGATATAGTTTCTATTGTTGAGGAGTCTACTCCAGAGTTTCACTTTCTCAGGCTACACCCCTATTAGGAGTGGGTTCTGGCATAAATAATAAGTAATACTGAGTAATTGTTGAATGAATTGATTATGGAAAATGTAATTAAAAATTGAGAGGCACTATCTTTTTATCTGTATTTTAAGCAAGGTATTCCCAAGATTGGCTTAGCTACAGAGAAGCTATTATTTGTCATTGAAAATATTGAAAGCCACTCTGTTTTTAAATATGCTTGCATTGTTCTAAATTCAAATGAATTCCAAACAATATTTAATTATATTCACTTCAATGATCAATTTAATAGAAATTAAAATTATTTCCCTCTTCAGCTTTTCACTGTTTCATATTTTTGTTTGAAATGAATGACTTTTCTTTGTCTCAAATCAGTTTCACGTCATGGAAGACAGAGATTTGGTTTTATGTATTTTTAAAATATTCAAGAATTTATCAGAAAGACAATTTGCTTATAATTAATACGTGGGTGCTAAACTTTTGTTAAGCTGTACTTTAGAAATTCAAATGATAAAATGTTCTGTTTGTATGTCATTTAAATACAAAATTTGGTAGGAACCTCCCATTTTATAATAGCTAAACAGAAAGGGTGAAGGTTATTGTGCTATTGCTATGAATTTATATCTGGTTTATTTTGTAATAAGGACATGTGTCTAATAAAAAAAAAGATGTTGTGTGAACCATCATTTGAGTTTGAATATGCTTCTGTTTTTGGTTTAGGTATAAATGTTGTTTCTGGCCGCATCCATCATACTTAGCTCTTCTTACAACAAATGGGAACCTCGTAATTGTACCTAAGGGAATAATTAATCTATTGTGGACATGTGATGGACATAGAGCTGTGTCTAGCAAATGAAATCGAATTATAAATAAAAATTATGTGAATGTTTCAAAGTCTGGCAGCAATGAGAAGGGTTATGCTGGTGGAAGCTTCTGATGTAGTATTCTTGCATAGTTCTTTTCTCTTGCTCTTTTTATGTTAGAGTTAATAGTGGATAGTGAAAAATTTAAATAATTTTCTTATTTGCTTAAAAGATATGCCGTAGAAGCTCAAGGTGTTATCTTTTAAGAGTTATTGATGACCAGTAAAAATTCAACTTATGGTTAGAAGTCTCGTATGGTCTCATCTCATTTGTAGCTTGGTGACCATATGCAAGCCATTTTACTCTTCCTTGACTCATTGATAAAATGAACTGGCTGCATTGGAAATCTTCAAGATTTTTTGTCTTTGTCCTGTGATTCAATCTAATATGATTTCGACTTCACCAATTCCAAGAAGTTGGTGAGATTAGATAAAAAAAAATTATTATACTTTGATTGAGGGTAGCTAATTAGCATTAACCCAGAACAGCTCTTGGGCTTTATAGATTCAAGCATTATATGTGGTTGCACTCCTCCAGCAAAAGGTTAAGTATTAATGGAAAATGGTCACAGCCCTTTTACTCAAAGAAAACATGTTACTTGTAAGTTTTCTTTTGATTTAACTTTTACAGTTACATTGAATGTCTTCATTCATTTAGCCATCCATAAAGCAAATATTGTTGCACATGCAGTGGATAATCAGTCTTTTTAGGACTACTTGTGTGGTATGTCACAGGTCATTAACTGCAAGTAACCACCTGACTGGAGGGGAGTCTGGAAGCATCATTACAGTGAAACACACTTTTATTTCGGTATCACTGCAGCACATTGATTTGTAGGAATGTCTCCAGTAGCTACTGTGAAAATAGAGTCTCATATATTATCATTAAAGGGAGTCGATGATAGAGATTAGCCAATGTGAAGTGTGAAAAAGTCATTGATATCCCTTGACTCTGGAAAAATTTCATAAGGACAAACGTTATTGTGTCAGTTATTTTATTGGGTGATTACTTTTAAGATGATTTTTTTTTCAGAATATATCTGTGACTTCATAAATGAAAATAATTTAAAATATGAAGCAACACAATTTTTTTTTAGCAACTTGACAGTGCAAGAGCAACGGGACTGATAAAGGAATTAAATATTCCTCCAAGTTTACCAGTAGCTTGATACAAAAGATAATATGAGATACAGTCTATGGCCTCAATTCTTTTTAAATTACAAAACACATTTTTGGGCAAGTTTATGGAAACATACAAAGAAGATAATAAAGAAATTAGTACCTTTTGTTAAGATCCCACTATGCTGATTGCTGAAGAGTACATTTTAAAATTTAAATTTTATATTGAGGTCTTTTGCCAAAACAAATTTATTTAGCACTTCTACCAAAGATATATCAGTGAGTTTATGGAAATCCCTTAAATTAGCTGCAATGTGCTGGGAACCTGGGATATTTTCTCTTTATATCCTAAGTCATGGAGCTTGGAGATTTTTGCCTACTTCTCCCTTGTTCTTGTCACAATCGTGATAATACATTTATTTGATGGCCACCTTTTCTTTTCAAAGTTCTTTTTTTGTTGCATTGCAGCCTCTCAAATAGTAGCCCTTTGATTTTACATTGGATAGGAGTGATATTCTATTTATTCTTTAGAAATTATGCCTCTCGGCCATAAAGCCTACCAGTAAACTACTCGTATTAAAAACTGTGGACCTTTTGTTTCTGGGAGAAGTCCATTTAAGGATCTTATAATTTCCTGAAGATGATTTTTTCTGTCTCAGTTGAAATTATACCCAACTAAGTTTTCAAGACCAATAATAGAAGTCTATATTGTTAGCTGAGCTATACAAGTTGGCCTTCTGAATGCATGTCATGATCTGGACAAGAGGATCCATTTGTTTTTTCTTTTGGGGATGATTAGGCTAAAGCTCTCACGGGGCTCCTTGAGGATGCTCTTCAATATTTAGATGCAAATGGCAAACAGCATTTGCAAACAAAACATCCACAGTGTCTCACAATTTATAGAGAATCCCTCTTTTTCTTCTCCATCTCAGTGACATGTGTTTACCTGTTTTATACCTTGCTTGATATTATCAGAAGGGTCATTGAGCCAGGTTATTCCCGTTATATTATGTAAAGAATTTAGAATAATCTTATATGAAGTTGATACATGGATAGGAGATACCTTTTTGGAAGAGATTCTTTAAAGTAGCATTTTGTCCTGCTGAATAAAATGCTTTTTAAAAAATACACTAGAACCTAGAAAATGAACATTAAAAATAATTTCACTAAATTTACTGCTCATCTAAGATTTCATTATCTCTATAGTTGAGATGTTTCTGTAGAACTCACAGTTTGTTACAAGAATAGAAAGAGATCAGGTCTGAGAAACAAATTTAAAAAACCCAATAAAGCAGATAAATTTACCCGTGTGTGTTGGGTGTATGATCTGGACCTGTGATTTCTTGGCTATTGGGAGCTGTGAGGTAGGGGTGCCTCCTACCATTGCAGGATGACATCTCTGCATCTTAGAAAACTGCCTGGAAGATTGAGAAGGTTAGTGACAGCCCATTATGTACAAAGAGTGAAGAGAACAAGTAAAAGTAAAAACAAAGTGGTTTTATTAGAAGGAGTCTCTCAGTTGGAGAAATCAGCAAAGACTCCACCTAGAAGAGGGAGTTTGGCAGTTTGGAGGGAAGAGAGCCTTTCTGTGAGATGGACAGGTGAGGAGGGGGCCGGGGGAGGTGGAGTCAGGTCTGAGGCACCCCGTTTGGCTGCTGTGCCCAGTGTGAGGTGGAACTGCTCTCTGAACAACAGGCTTTCTTCGTCTCCTAGGTTTTTTCTGTTGTGGATTGTTCTGTCATCATGAGCAAGTTGCTTTTTTTGAGCTTCAGTTTCCTTAGTGAAATAAGGGTGTCTGTTTTACCAACCTCCTAGGTTTGATTGTAAAGGAAGTACCATAAAAATATGAGTAATCAATAATGATGTTAGTAATTATATAAAAGTGGGAGCAACCCAGAAAAAAACTCGAAGGAAAATTCATGAAAAGGATAATGATTCTCTTAGTGCTAGAGTTGAAATGGAGAGAGATGGAAAATATTCACCCAGTGCTGGGTTCTAAAAGTCTGTAGTCTATAAGTCTGTAGAATTTTCCAGTGCAAAATTGATCAGCAGTGGGTTCATTTCCTAAAATTAGCCAAGAATATACTTTAAAGTTATAGATTAAACAGAAATAAATCAAATGAATTGATTTCCTTTTCTTTATTCAAATTCTTTCTGTGCTTCCCACCCTGTTCCACATACAGGTGCTTAAAAGAGTTCCTTATAAATTCCTTATTTGTGATGTCTCTGGGTATCTGGGTAGGAAAGAAATACCCAAGTGATATAAAAATAAAAGATAGCATTAAAATTTTTATGATTTTTGTATGTTGCAGAGCTCTCCTAGGACAGAAAGAGTTTTATTTTTGTTTTTTTCTTTCTAGTACTTAATATTATGCCTTGCACATCATAGATGCTTAATGATATTGAATTCATTGTGTAAGAAGGTGTGTTCTGGAAGCTCAAAGAAGAAATGGGCAAACTTTAAAGTGGAGATTTATATTGAACGTAAGTGAGAACTTTTCAATATCATCATCCCTATTTATTGTGTACAGTTAACACTTCCCTGTCATTCTCTTTCTTCACTCACTCGGGAACCCTCCCTTGACCTTGATTCATTCATTTCTTCTGATTTTTGTCCTTGATCAAAAGAACAGTTTAAAGCATTTGATCAATCCTTTGTTAGAAGTTGCTTATTGCACCTGGTTCTTCAGCTCCAGTGAGATTCCCTTTGCTCTCGCCTGTGACAACATCGGGTCCCTGTTCTAAGTGCCCCCGGACCCTTATTCTTTAGCTTCCATTTGTGTGCGGAGGCTGCCCACCTGGGTGGACCTCCCATTTAGTTAGTCTTTCCAGTTTGTTTCTGGGTGGAACTGAGATAAGATACCTTGGGACCCATGAACATTCCTCTCCCTGGGAACTGGCTGGAATTCCCCGGCTTCTCAGGTTGATGACGCGTTGCTTGATCTGCTCCCCTCCTCCTGAGGGGAATTTTTTCCTGCAGTTTAGGTTTTCAACAGAGAAAAAATGTTTTGTATAGAGTAATTAATAACAGAAAGTTCCAACCACTAGAAAATGAAAAGTCAGATCCCTTTAGATTCTTTGGGTCAGTGGGAAGTATTTGAGTGTTGAATTAATAGGAAGAAAAAAAGTGAAATGAGGAGGCAGCCAGATGACTGTTGTCTGAAAGAGAAAGGGCATTTTATATGTGAATTTTGGTATATTTTAACAAGGCTGAGATTCTGAGGAAGCAGGCTAAGGAATTCTTGTTAGATGTTATAGCTGTTTTTGAATTTGTATGCCATATATTTATAGTAACATTGTGCTGCCAAGCTGTTTAAAATGATGTTTTGATTATTTCTAACATACTTTACCGAATTGCAAACATATTTACTTATCAAAAGAGGGAATAACTTTGTTCCAAAATACTCTGCACTTAATCCTATTTTTGACTCTGACCCATTGAAGTAGTGGTTCTCTTATATGTAAACATAGTTCTATAACTTAGCTGCCTAGCTTATAATAGGTAGTTTTCGACTTTTACAATTCATCAGCTATCACTGTTTTGAATAGTGCGGTGAGTGAGAAATGAAACTGCTGAGGAAAACAGTGATTTGATCTGATACCGGTTTATTAAGCAGTGCATGTTAATTCCCTACAAAGTGGGATCATACCTCTTCAGCTTATTCCTGGACCTCAAATTTTATCATTAAAAGCAATCATGTAAGAACAATGAAAAGGAAATGATACAGTATTAGGTAACTGATTTGTAATTGGATGAAAGCTTAGGGGCTTTCAGATTTGGAAGGGGCAGAGTAAATAAGTGCAGTTCTGTGAATCAGAAAAGGAGATAATCCTATTCTCCAGTATCTGTAAATAATCAAGGAAACATGGAAACAGCAACTGATTATTAATGTGGGTCAGTTTTCAGAGTCACTTTTCAGATGAGACATTGGGGTAGTTTGAGATTTACAGTTGTCAGAAAACTCCTTGCATCAGTCTTTGGATCTGACTGAATTTCTGGCCCACATAATCAAGTCCTTACTTAAGGATCTCTTAGCAGCAGGTAAGGGTCCAGCTTCCCAGCTATGCAGGGCAGAGTTCAAACAGTACAATAAAGATTTTTCCCAATTTGCACAATGGAGTAAAGTTTTCTCATAAACTCAAAGTTGGATTAAATCCAAAATTGTTTAAAAAGGGAACTGAGCTAGCTCCACAAATAGCCATTTGCTTTCTTAATCCCTACAACTCCCTCAGTAGGCTAGTGTGATTCTCAATGACTATGAGGTTTGTCTCGATTTTGTTTTTAAATTATGACCTACTTTTGTGATCTCACTTGAGGTTTTTTTTGGCAAGGAAATTTCCTTCTTCACTTTATTTTTACGGATGAGGAAACTGAGGAAAACAGGGTTAAATTGTGTGCCCAGGCTCACACAACTAGTAAGTGTATGAGGCTGGATTTGAACGTGGGACTTCCTGACACCAGGCTCAAAGCTCCCTCTCCAAAAATCTAATCCAACCAAACCAAAACACAAAAGAATATTCAGTGTTTCACTAAGATTGTCCACTTTTTATTTTAAGTTAGTTATTTTTTTCATATGTTTCTTTAGGAACTTAAATCTTACCCCTGATATTTCTTTTTTCATCTTTCTTAATTATTTTATTATTTTATTTTATTAATTTGTATTCTGTCATGCTAGGGGTTCTTTTGATCTTTTCATTCTCTTTTCTAGTTTTTATTGCAAAATTATTTTCTTTTTGAGTGTCTTCTTAAGATAGTCATGTTGTATAGTATTTCTTAATTGGGTTGGTAATTTTTCTTGGCTTGCTCATTTGATCAGTCTCTCTGCTGTTTGTTTTTATGCGGGTAATTTGTAAAGTAACACCTGATAAGAGGTAGAAGAATCTGCTGGAATTACTTCAAATACTAGATGCTGAAGTGGCTTGTAAAAGCTCTTAAGTGAGCATTGATCAGGATCTGTCTGGATCTTGGGAAAAGAATTTTAGGAGCTAGTTTTTTTTTTTTTTTTTAAATTCAAGGAAGATTATATTCTGAACAGTGAGGTGGGCTTATTCCTTAAGGGACTAACAGCAAGCTAGAGAAAGGTCCCATATTTATAGAAATTTCTGGGTCAGGATCACAGGCTAAGCCATTTCCCCTGGAGAGCCAACTGCAAAGAACAAAGAAATAACACATGACTGCCCCCACAATCAGGTGTAGAGGGGACTTGGTTGGATTACAGGTTTCAAAGATCTTGGTAAACAAGGTCAGTCATGTTTGTGTCCCAAAACAGCCTTGATTAGTGAGCAGTTTCCTACAGGGAAAGGCCAGGGCTACAAGGCCAGGGCTACAAGGCCAGGGCTAAAGCTGATCTCATCAATCCCACCTGGTGTGTGTTTTTGAATTATATTGTCTATTAGTTAGTCTAGCTGCTGTCATGGAGAGGCATTACAATGGGGTATGAGCAAATCTTGGAGAAGGAGCTCCTTTACTTGCTGTTAATGGCAATAGAGTAGGACATCTCCATCGCTTTATTTGCATAATTCCTAATAAAATGGTTGTATTGTATCACAGCTTGACCAACAATATATATCATATTGTTAGATATAATTCTACAAATTCTGCCATTTATCTCATAACATTTTTTTGCAAGAGTGCTTTTTTGGGTCAATTTTTTAGATTAATGATAATTTGTGTATGTTTGATTTTTTTTTTAAATGGATAAAATTCTTTTGTGAATCCATCAATACCAGGAATGTTTATTTTTTAAAAGTTCTTTTATAGCTAGATCTGTTAGCTTTTCTGAGATTGGGTTATTTAAAATGTATCTAGTCCTCTGATAATTTCGGCATTTTATATTTTTGACGATATTCTATTTCTTTTATGTTCTTACTGTTAATATATAGCTATGTATGTCATGTCCTTATTTTATTTCTTGTGGCTTTCCTGTTATTTCACTTTAATCCATGTCTCTTTCATTAGTTTGATTTTCTGCTTTTACCTTTTTTTTATCAGCTCAGATAAAGGTTTGTCAATTTTATTAGTCTTTCCAAAGATACAGCTTTTAAACTTATTTTTAATTTTTATTTTTTTATTATTGTTATTTTTATTATTTTTTATTATTATTATTGGCTTCCAAGTTATTGATTTCCTCACTAATTTTAATACTTGGCTTATTTTAGATTTTTTTGCATTCTAATTCTTTTAAACATACATTTTGTTCAGTAATTCTTTTTCATGTGTTTATAAGGATATGATTTCTTTTTCCATTTTGTTAATTTATGTTTATAAGAATGTTTCCTTTAAGTAGTAGTTTAGCCGAATCCCAGAAATTTTTCTTTCTTCTTTCATCATTATTATTTTCTTTTGCACAATAATTAATTATTTCTGTGATTTGTTCATTTATTTGTTCATTATGTAGGATTTCATTATAAAGTCTTTTAGGGCTGTATCTTTTGTGTGTAATCTCTGAACAGTTGACTATTTTTATTATATTATGGTTTGTAAATTATATATTAAGTATTTCTGCTTCTTATTGTTTATTTTTTAAATAACTTTGTCCTTTCTACATAGTCAGTTTTTGTAAAAGTACTATGTGGTACTGAGTAATATGTATATTCTTTGATTGTTCTGTTTAGAAGAGGCCTTGAGTCTTTTAACTCTAGTTAATTCTGGTTTCTCCAGGAATTTTTTCAGTTCTATATATTTCCTTTTGTTTTTCTTTCTTTTAGACCTTTCAGAAATAGAAAGAGGGATATTGAAATGTATCAGTTTTGTGTTATCTAATGTCGAATTGCTTGGTAATGTTTTCTTTGTGAATTCAGATGTCAAGACAGTTGGGATGTAAAGGTTTATTATTGATATTGGTTTATTATCTATAGTTCCTTTTAGTATAGTATAGCTTTCTTGTTCATCCCTTTTTCTCTTTTTTAAATTTATTTTATTTTGAAAAACAAAACAGTAAGAAAGAAAGAAAAACAGAAAAGGAGTGCAAAACAAAATGAAACAAAGCAAAATAAAACATTCTCATGTGCCCAGCAGAACATCAAGAAGGATACAAAAAATATAAAAAATAATTATCAGATCAAGAAAAATAAATATTTATATATATTAATAGAAGAAATTATATTCATAAATGTCCATCTTTTCTTGACTTCCCTGTAAATTATTCTTTGGTTCTCCTTTGGGCACCTTATTTATTACTTTATTCTTTTTTCCCCTTTCATCCCCACCCAGTCCACCCCCAAGCAGACTGTAGTTAAGAAAAGATATATTTATGTATACATATGTAGATATATACTTACACACACACATGTCCTTTCTATCCCTGCTGCCTCTTTAATTAATTCTGCTCCATAAATTGCCTGACTGTTTCTTAATCTCCCCGCATCCATGGATCCCTCCCTTGTCTTCTTCCCTTACCCTTTGCTTCCCCTTCCACCCATTTCTTCCCCCTTAGTTCTTTATAGATTTTGGAAGGTGCTAGAGCCTTCATGGTATGTGTATAGTGTTGCCTATTGAACCTATTACTGTTGTGAGTAGATTTTCAGAATTACGAGCCCTCTTCACCCCCCAATGCCTTTGTGTCTATTCTTCTTCTGCAAGAGGAAAAATATTTATATAACATTTGTTATACATGATTTGTATAACATGATTGTTATTTTTACTTTAACTTTGCCAATCTTTTTTTTGAGCTACCCTTTTGTTGATGTGAATCTTAAACATATAGTATACTTATCCCATGTGAAAAAAACCCAGCTTATCTAGGTTTAAACAGTTTGTCCATGTGGAGTTCCTTAAAATTGATCTTTGATATTGGCTCTTATATGTTAAATTTTCTATTAAGTTTAGGTTTGGTTGACAGAAAGTCCTGAAAATCTATAAGTTCACTGAATGTCCATTTTTTTCTTGTTGAACATATAGATAATTTTACAGGATATGATATTTTTGGCCACAGGCCCAATTCTTTTGATTGTTAGTGGATAGGATCCCAGGACCTGCAGTTTTATTGTAGCTGCTACTAAGTCTTGTACAATTCTAATTGTAGCTCCAGCATATTTGAATCATTTTTTTCATTTCTTGCAAAATTTTCTCTTTGATCTAGGGGTTTCAAAATTTGGGCAATAATATTCCTTTGTGTTCTCCACAAAGGATCTCGTTGAGATGGTGATAGGTGAGCTTTTTCTATTTCCACTTTCCTGTCATGTTCTATCACTCCAGAACAGTTTTCTTGGATTATTTCTTGCATTATTGTGTTAAGGTCCTTTTTTTGGTCACAACTTTCTGGCAGTTCAATTATTCTTATATTTTCTCTTCTTGATCTGTTCTCTAGATCTATTGTTTTTCTTATGTTTCACATTCTGTTCTATTTTTTTTTTCATTCTTTCTAATCCGTTTTGTAATTTCTTGGTCCTCTGTAGTTTCACTGGTTTCCCTTTGTCTAATTCTAATTTTTAAAGAGACTCTTTTCCATAATCTTATTTTTCTTGGATAGCTTTTATTTTTTTCATTTTTCCATAATGTTTCTCATTTGATTTTTAAATTCTTTGGCAATTGGGGTTAAGTGACTTGTCCAGGGTCACACAGCTAGGAAGTGTTAAGTGTCTGTGACCAGATTTGAACTTGGGTCCTCCTCACTTCAGGGCTCGTGCTCTATTCGCTGTGCCACCTAGCTGTCCCTAGAAATTCTCTCCTTTTATCTTTGTAACCTAAGATTAGATTGGAAAGACATACTTTTGAAGTGTGACATTTCACAGCCCTATTAACACATTAGCAAAATGTATTGACCTCCTCATACAAATAATTAAATATTTGAGGCTGTCTTTGATTTTATTAGTGTCGGATCATAATCCATTCATACCTTCTTATACCATGCGATTCTTCAGAATAATCTTTTGGAAATGGTCTTGATTTCAGAAGATTTATTTTGTACCCTGCAGTTTTGCTGCACCTATTAATTTTCTCAATCAGTATCTTTGCTGGATTACCCCAGGATTTTCTAATATAATCAGTCATGTCATTAACTTTGATAGCTTTGCCTATCTTTATTCCTTTAACTTCTTTCTCATCTTATTGATATTGTTAGCATTTGCAAAACCAGATTATGGTAGGGAAAAATAGGCATCCTTACTTCATTCCCATATTTTTTGGAAAAGATTCTGTTGAAGCCGTCCTATAAAAGCTTGTTTTTGCTTCTAAGATTGTTTTTATTATTATCTTTTTCTTATTAACTTTATTTCAGCAAATGTGAACTTCTCTCTATAAAAGAATTTAAAGGAAATTTGCTTATGAAATTAAATTTTTGTTTCATACAGTTTATTTTAAAATGAAATATGTATTAAATTAAATATTTCTTCCCATCCTTATGTTACCTGCTCTCTTTTGGGAATTAAGTTTTTTTTTTCCCATTGTTCCTCCTTCATCCTCTTTTCCTTCTTACTCCTAACATTTATAAACCTCAATCAAAGTAATATGAAAAGTGTGTAAAATTCTGTCATAGTTTTATGTGAGAAAGGAAATTTCATAGAGTAATTACACTAAAGCCTTAACACATTTTTTGGAAGACTCGTTGATGGATTTGTCATTATAGTAGGATTTATAGACATCTGTTTTAACCTTTGGCAAAGATTTTAGCGTTTACAGGTCTTAGCATTTGTTTTTTGAACTCACCACATGTAAGTAGAGAATTGTGGGCTAACAAAAGTTGACAGTTGCAGATAAACTATACTTAAGTGATTATCCTCATAGGATTTATCACTTTTAGATGCTCCTTCCATCCTTTATTCTCTCAAACCACCTTTCTATTCTCCTTTGGCCATAGGTATCATGTAGAATATGAAAAGAGAGACTACCAAAAAAAATTTGGATTAATAGGTTTCAGATTGTTAAACTATAACTCCCAGATTATATTAATCAGGTTATTACCAAATTCAAAATTATCCCTTTGAGGATTTAGTAATTTAATATAGAAAAGAAGCAAATCTTTGTTTGCATGGATAAAATTCTAATCTTATGTAAATCCCTTTTAGATAAATCAAATTCTCATTAGAAAAATAATCAAGGAATATGAATAAGAAGTTTTCAAAAGAAGAATTTGAAATTACAAATGAATACATGGAAACCTGCTTCCGATCCCTAGAAGTAAGAAAAATGCAGATTAAAACAGATTTGTTTTTATCTCACACTATATGAAATAGTAGAGATGACCAAACATGGTGACAATTGGTATTGGAGAGGCTGTGGGAGGAAAAATGTGCACTGATACATTCACTGATAATGAAACTTGGAAGCGATGTAGCATTTAAAAAAATTTGTTTGGAATTATTCAAGGAAAGTGACTAAACTGCATATACATTTTTGGCCCAGCAATCTTGCTGTGAGGTTTGGGTACCTCAAGGAAGTCAAAGCCAGAAACAAAGGGCCAGCATGTGCCTTTTGCAGCACATTTTGTGGTGACCAAGAACTGGAAGCAAAGTGATGGCCATTCATCGGGGAATGGTGGGAAAAGTATGGTGCATGAATGTAATTAATTATGATTGTGTTGTAAGAAATTATGAATATGAACAATTTGAGAAGTGGGAAGATTTCCATGAACTGATCAATATTAGAGCCAAATAAACAGAACTTGGAGAATAATATATGTTATAACAATATTTTAAATTAAAAGGTGACTACCAAGAAGTTTCCTGTTTAGTTTCATGCTATATTATTTGCTTTCCAGCCTCCATTTCCAACTGCATCTCAAGCTTCCATTATTGTGTGACCCTATGCTCCAGTTGGTGAGAGCTCACCAACCCTACCATACCTTTCCACCTCTAACTCGTACTTCTGAACTTTCTTGGCTCTCTAGCTCTCTAGTCAAATAAAAACTACCAATCCTGAAAAAGACATGTCAGTCTTTTCCCCTATGGCTTTAATAACCATTCCCTCTTATTCTTTGATGGTAAAGATAATATTTTGGGGGTGATAGTTTAAGTCCATTATGGTTCTAATAAATCCATTCTCAAATCTCCTGAAGAGAAAGAATGACTATCATATTAATGAGAGCTGTTAGACCAGCACATCTTATTAATCAATTGACATACATAGATGACATCAAGTTACATAATTTCATCAAAAACTTATATTTAACAACTCCTTCATCTCATGAAAACTTTCTTCACTGGTGTTAAGCTGTCATTTGTACTCAGTAAGTATAAAATTCTTAATGTACATCACAAAAAGACTGAAAGTTTGGAGCTTGAACCCAAAGGTCTCATTGAACCTGTAAATGAAGGCAATACATAAAATTCTATGGTCTGCATTGTATGGAACAAATTCAGCTTCAGGATAGAAAAGAAAATGTGACCATATGTCAAAAAATTTACTGAATTCTAAATTCAAAGCTGAGTTGAAAGAACACATCAAAAGTAAATGACATATCATCTTCTTAATGCAGGATCATTCTTAATGCATACTTTTGGAAATCAGTAATGGACCAATAACAGATTTTGAAAGTACTCTCTCAAAAGCTAAAACAACAGTAATGAAAGTCAGATCCAATACAGTAAGGCAGTTAAAGAATAATTAGCCCTTGACCTAGGCAAAAAAGAGAAAATAGACCAAGTCACCCTAAAATCACATAATAAACAGATTGAAAAAATCCCTACAGAAATATCTTTGGAACACGAGGATCTCAAGGACCTCAGTACATTGTTATCTTCTCATTTTATGTGAAGACTCACACCAGGTGCCGAGCTTTGAATTATCACTAATGTGCCAATTGTAAGGAATTTGCTCCTAACATAGAATGATATTTGTTCCCAATACAGGAGCCAAAATATAAGAAGAGTTACAGACTATTAGCAAATTATCAAATAAGAAAAATTATAGAAATACAAGTTAAGCAACTGAAATATTTTATTTTCTGTACAGTTTGATTGGTAAAGATGACTCACAAAGGAAAAAGATCAATTTTAGAATTGAGACATAAATGGAGCTATAAATTGATCTAATTATTCTGGACCACAATTTGGAACTAGAGAGGTAACTAAGCTACCTTTTGACCCTATGAAACTACCGTTAGGCATATGTCCCAAAGAAGTTAAGAAAGAGGAAATGACTTGTAGGTACAAAATAGTAATGATAGCACTCCTGTGGTAGCCAAAAAAAAAAAAAAAAAAAAGCGAACCCCCCTCAGATGGGGAGGGGCTGAACAAATTGAGATAGATAGCCAAGGCAGTCACTGGGTCTTGTAGCAGGGCCCTGACCAGTCTTGAGTCTGCCTAGCTCGCAAGCACATTTAGGTACTCCAAGCCAAGAGAACTTGCAGAAGCCTCCCCGTGCGTTAGCCGTAGAAGTGTTCTTTGTATTTTGGGAGGGTTGGTATGTTTGTTGCCCAGCATTCTCAGTGTCTTCACTTAGTTGTTGTTTCCACGATGGAATCTTTGATCCATTTGTAACTTAAAACTTCACTATTAAGTCTCCATTTGGGGCTGTCTTTTGTTTGACCTCTGAAACAATTGCTGTTTTTTTGTGTGTTCTCTTCTGTAAAGTAGGTGTTTAGTGGTACTTTTATTTTGCACTTATTTACCATTCTTCTGAACTTTAAGACCTATTCCATTATTGTGGAAGTGCCATGTGGCATTGAGGAATGTATTTACTCTTCATGATGCCATTTCCAGGATATTTCAGTGTCACTGCTGGGGAGAAGTCACTTTTCCCCAGGGTGGGCATGGAGCGCGTGCCCCCTACGGCTCAGATTCATTCGGACCCTTAGTCATTCAGACTTGTCTTCAGTGTCCGCTCCCGGGGAAGCCTTTTTTCTTGGTTGTTATTCTCCTTAACAAAGAAGCTGATGCAGAATGAGAAGTTAGCAGCTCTTCTTTCTTTTCTGAACTCCAAGCAGACCAGATACCCTGATGCTTTGACCAGCCCTTCCCTCCCCATCAAGACTTAGAAGCTCCATCTATGGGTCTGCCTCTTAACTGGTGACATTGCCAGTTGGACCTATAGATATCAACTCGTGCTCCTAGTAGAGCTCATCATCTTTGTTCATACCATATATCCAATCAGTTGTCAAATCTTTTCACAATATCTAAATGCTTTGTATGTATTTATACCTCTTTATTTTACATTTGTTTTACATATTTACTTGTCTTCCTCATTATTATATAAACTTCTTGTGAATAGAGTTTATTTCACTTTTTTTATTACTCCTTAGTTCATAGCACTATGCTTAGAAGAGATTTTATTTTAAAAAAATTTGTTTATTGATTGAGTCTTCATTGAAATTTTTTTCTTTCTTAATTTCTTTCTTAATTATTTTCCATTCCTTCTGGCCCAATTTGTTGGGGCCAAATAATCAAATATACTTTGGTTAAGTATATTTCTTTATTACAAAAGTAACAGTTATATTTAAAAAGCATCCCCAAACATATCTGTGTGTATATACATACGCACATATTTGTTTATATAGAGAGAACTTTTAAATACTCAGGCAATTCCCTGGGCCCAGTGAATAATATTCCAAAAATGTAAATATTTTTAAAAAATCCCACAAATTGTTAAATTATTTGAATCTGAGTTTCATTTATAATAAAAATTTAAATTAGAACCACATTGAATAACACCTCATACTAATTGGCACAAATAATTAAAAGTAGTGAAATAGTGCAAAGAAAAAGTTACATTTGTTCATTGCTGTTGAATTTGCAAGCTAGTAGAATATTTTTATAGTAGTCTGGCAATATGCAGTTAAAATTAGAAAAACAGCCATACCTTTTGACTCAATAATTACATCGTTGTCAGTAAATCTGAAAATATTAACTCTGGGGGTGGCGATGCTTGCCTGTAATCCCTACTGTTAGAGGAAGCTGGGGTTGGTAGATTGCAGTTGTGCTAATTGCATTGAGCCTGTCATCAAAATGGCGATCAAAAAAGTTGGTCGTCAACAGGCTGTTCAAGGAGAAACAGACTGACCCAGGTAGAAACTATGGAGAAGAGTTAAGTTTCTGTGCTGATCAGCATGGAATCAGATCCGGAGAAATTTTATTTCTAGGTAGGAGATTGGGGGTCCCATTTTCCTCACCCAGTCCCCTCAACTTCCCCTGAAAAAGCCAACCAAAAAAAAACTTAATTATTCAAGAATTTTTGTATAGTTTTACATTGATTTTTATATTACTTAGGATAAAAATAGGAAAAAAAAACTGGAAGCAACCCGATTGCCCAATTGTGTAGCTGACAAGGAGGATACACTAATAGAACATCATCAGGCTTGACAAGTCTGAAAAAGATGAAGTAATAGGGAAAGATCATCGTGAAATAGTGCATAATATGAGATGAATACCCAGGAGTAAGGACTAAAATTTTAGGTTTTCTGTGTTGAAATTCACTCATTGTTAAAAAAAAAAAAAAAAAAAAAAGGGTTTAATTAGTTGTATGGAAATTTAGTAACCAATTTATAATTATTTTCTAAAAGTGAATTAGCATAATAGAATTAGTATTTCTAGCTCTAGTTCTGTTTTTCAGTCATATCCAATTTGATACCATCCTTGATGTTTTCTTGTCAAAGATACAGGAGTGGTTGGCCATTTACTTCTGTAGCCTTATCTTGCAAATGGGAAACTGAGGCCTGCAGAATTAAGTGACTTGTCGAGGATCATGCAATTAGATAGTTTCTGCAGTTTTATTTGAACCCAGGAAGATGAGGTGACTTGGGCCACCTGGCTATCTCTAAATCTCTGTGTTTCTGGTGTTTAAATTTTTAGTTAAAAGCATTTATTGTATGCTATTTGTTTGAATGGCACATAAGGTTAAAGCATCTTATTTAATGGTAGATGCAAGCTTCTGTCAATTCAAGGGGCTTATCCTTTGTCAGGTTCACTTTTTCCCTTCATATGAAAGCATTTTCTTAGTTATGTGAATAAAAAAGACTTGATCCTCAAACTTATGCTTCATTTTCTTTGGGAGAGATATTAGAGAGCAGTGTGGAGTCCTTTGAAAATTAAGTAAAAAAATTAAAATCCTTAAGTAGAATTTAAGGCAGATCCTATATTTGTATTTTTCTTTTTTCTTTTTTCTCTAATTGTATTTGAATAAGCATAAACAATAGAAAGAAGGTTCTATCTTCAATAGATTTCAACATCTTATCTGAAAAAATAAGACTACAAATAGTGACATTTGCTGGATTTGTTTCAGTTTCTTTGAAGATTTTTTTTGTTTTTCAGTTTGAAATTTGACAGAATTGTTTGTTCATCTTTTTACTATTAATGTATCATACACACAATTGAATATATATTTAGCTATATATGTGTACACGTTTCTGTATGTGTACGATGTGTGTATATGGAGATTTTCATATACATAATTTAAAGTTAATATTCTAATGCATTATATTAAATCTTTGTGCTAAAATGAATTCCATATCAATGGAAATTTATTTTCTCTAGGATTGAAATTAAGCTAACAGGATTAATTTTTGTCACCATTGTAGCTTTCAAGCTAGTACCCATCCATTTTTTGTTAATAATATATTCTGATGATACATCAGAATTTTTCTCTAAATGGATTTTTGTTTGACACTGAACATAGTCTTTCCTCAAATAACTTGGTCTCTTAGTAGTACAAATGAAACAGAGTATTTTTTATGTAGTGCTTGAATAGATTGTTTCTTGGCTTATCACATTAGCTTAGCACCATCTTCTGATAGTTTTTTTAAACTACAATTTAATACTGTGGTTTAAAGGAAATTTGACTATAGAAAAAATGATTTTGTATTTGTGGAAGTACCTTTTCCTTGACTAAATTGTTTTCCCATAAAAATGTTAGTAGATAAAAATAAGCTACATGTTAGCTTTTAAAATTATTTTTATTTGAGTTAAACTATCCAATATCTTTTGACTATATATTAATTTTTACATGCATCAGGGCATCTTCTCTTTATTTTGATGAACAGATTATTTTAAATTTTGTTTTCTATTTTTTTTCACATAATTTAAAGTTAACCTCATCTTTCCAGAATTCATCTATCTAGTCATCTCTCTCATAAGGAGCATGGGAATAAACACTAAAGGCCTCTAAGTGGCCAAAAAATAATACCTAAAGGTCTACATGTTCTTTGTCTACAGGAAAGCCTTTCTGACTTTTACTTAGAGCCTATCTATCTGTCTTTCTGTCTATCTTTTAACCTTGTGTGTGTGTATATATATTTTTTTAATCTTATGCCCAGTTCATATAAGCTCACATATCTTTTCCAAGTACATGTCCAATTAGAAGTGGCAAAGTAAAAAAGGAAGGGATAATAGTGTAATTGAGTAGAGGTGTATTATACCTTAGATCCATTAAGTCCAAGCCTGTTTTTTTTTTTTAAATAAAAAACAAGGCTCAGAGACATTAAATTACTTGTTTAGCATCACTCAGCAAATATTCGGTAAGATTTGAGCCCAGGTTTCACTAAAACTAGCTTTCTCTTCATAATACTTTACTCTCCCTTAAAGGAAGGTATTACCTTTCACCTTGTCAATAGCAAGATGTGACAGCTTCTATCATATAAGGGAAGAGATTTAAAAAAATACAAGAAGATCAAACCACTTTCTAGGAATATTTTGCATAGGGACCAAAGAACTCCATAAAGGTTCACCTGAGAGCATCTCTCTATTGCAACTCAACATGGGCATGGTTATTTTTCCTATTTAATCTTCAGGAAAAGGGTAAAGTGTGTGTAAGAGGCATGGAGCATGCCTAGGTCACCCGGCTGGGAGACAGTGTGTATTGTGCCCAGTGTTGGCGATACTCTTAGAAAGCAGGGATGTGTGGAGTGCGTTTTAAAAAGATTTCCCTAAATACTGAGCAGATTAAAAAATGGGGTTTGAAATTTCCTGGGCTGGGATCTTAGCGTTGCTCCTCCTTTTCTTACTCACAAAGTGTGGCTCTCCCCCAGTCATGCTCTTTTTTCCTTCTCCTCCTCCTCCACACTTGCCCGCTTTTTTGGACGGCCCCAGGATCCTGCTAGCTGTTCTGGCTCACCCCTTGGGCTTATCCCCTTCCTAACTGTTTCCTCTTTCCACATAAAATCGGTTGTCAAGTGCTATCTGTGTTGCTTCCCCAGTATCTCTCATCATCTGCTCTCCTCTCTCTATTTATGTAACTTCTCCCTGATTTCAGACCTCCACCATCTTTCACCAAACAGTTACTGCGAAGGAAAATCAGTTGGACCATTGCGAGCAGGGTGAACTCGGGGAGAGAAGTGGTTCGGGAAACCAGTTAGGGACGTGCCTCTAGGTGACCTGCATCAAAGTGATGGTCAGGTGGACAGGAAAGACTGAGATGTGGGAGAGGTTGTGGAAGTGGAGATGGCGAGGGTTGGCTGAGTGAATACGGGGCTGGGCCAGATACGACTGGGGGTGAGGGCCTGAGCTCGGGCCGCTGGAAGGCCAGGAGCAGGGGGCGGCCTTTAGCAGCAAAAGGGGGGAGGTCTGGAGGTAAATAAAGGCAGAGTCCTGCTTGGGGAGTGTTGGAATATCTCGCCAGGGCATCTGGTGATTGCCAGTATGGCACTGACCCTTGGGGCTGAGACTGGGGAAGCGGACTTCCACGCACGTATGTGGGGATCTGTGTGTGGGGGGAAGAAATGAAAGAACAGAAGCATAGAGGGGTGGAAATAATACAGGGTTAGGGGGAGAAACCCTAAATAAAAATCATTCAGTGCATGTGCACATAAGCACACATGTACTTGTGTCTGTGACTCTGTAGCTCTCCTAGAGTCACCTGTGTAGATAAGAACTGAACTGACGGGGGCTGTGGAGACCCCCAAAGGAGAAAATTGAGCTGTAGGGAGTACTTAGCAATCAAAGGAAAACTGAGGGGGAGGAGTCTGAGGGGAAATGGTCAGGAGGATGGGAAGAGAACCAGGAAAGAGCATGGAAGGCACAGAGGGTCCCAGGGAGAGGAGGCACCTCCAGTGCCCCCTACCTGAAGGCTGAGAATGGAAACGGGAGCATCAGGTCAGGTGGGTGACAGCTGAAAGCTGCTTTATTAGTGTGAGGAGGTCAGAAGTCAGACTTTAAAGGTTTGAAGAGAAAGTGAGAGGAGGAAGTGGAAGTTAAAAAGAGGAGTTTAAATAGATTGGAGAGAGCCCAACTCTTAATTCTGTTGCCTTGTCTCTTTTAATTATTTCCTATTTCTTTTTTGTGTTGCTTATTTTGTATAGGCTTGTTTTCTTGTTTCTCCTTCCAAGACCAGTGCATACAGAGTGAAGCTGTGGCTATGGCTGAAAATGACAGTCCACTCTGCAGCATCTTCTGGGGGAAGCTGTGTCTCAGGGAGTGTGAGCAAATAGAAACAAATAGGAGGAGAAGCCCGGAGTAAAGGGAAATTTGGGGTTATTTTCCCCTTCTCCAGAGGGCTGGGGAAGGAGGACTGGATTGGAGTTGGGCATGTAGTTTGCTCTTGGGACACTGGAGATTTAAGGAACACAGGGGGAAGGTTGGTAATCTGTGCTGTTCCAGGTGGGAGTTTGTCCTCTCCTAGAGGCAGTACATGTGGACATGATGAATTTGGACATTAGTCTTAAAGATTAGGAGGATGGAGCCTTTGGAGCCTGAGTGGTTTTCTTGGCTAGATTATATTTAATCATGAAACATATTCAAATGAAATGCAAACTAATATTAGGATGAGGAAAAGTACCAGCAGCTGGGAGGACCAAGAAAGGCCTTAAATAGGAGGTGGCTCTTGACTGAGCTTTGAGGTAAGCTCAGATTTCTGAGGCAGAAGTCAGGATGGAGATGGTCTATGTAAAGGCACAACGTTACAAAGGTGGAAGGCGGGCAGTAAGTGACTCGTTAGCTGAGAAGAACCAAAGGCTTCTGCTATTTCTCCTTCACTCAGTCCCAGGTCACATATTCTGATGAAATTAGAGGTTTGGGCCAAAGAGATAATGTCATATCCTGCCTCATCTGTGTTGTTAATTTTAAGACAGAGCCGTTGTATCCCCATTCCCCCTCTGGCTTCTCAGCATTTCTGCTTTAGCCATCTGTTACCCCTTGCTGGTCAGAATGAAGTTCAGAATCACATTGACCTTTATTATTTCTTCCATCTTTTGAAGGAAGAAATTGCTATTGAGGTAAAAGCCAAGAAGTTATCCATTCCTCTGCCTTGGCAAAAACGAGAGTTCTGGCAAATTTGTGTTTTATTGATGTCCCCTGTCACTGCTGGATCTTGCCTCAGTGCTGGGCAGGCTGTTTCCTGTTGTCTTTTTCTGTTCCGGTACCCTCAAGGAGACTTCTGTAACATTTGGTTTCACCCTCCATGGTCCTTTGCCTAAAAATGGCTCTCTGGAGGAGAGTCCTCTCCAGGTTTCTAGATTTTCTCAGCTGAAGCTCTCCTAATCTGTATTTAATATGTGACATTCTCTTCCACCTGCTTTTCATCTCTTTGGCTTTTGCTTGAGTTACGTTTCTCTGTGGTTCCATTGTGTAACAAGGCTTATCTTGCCAGATCTCTGATGTTAGTCAAGCCCACTTTACTTTCTTCTATTCAGATCTCTAGTTCTTGCTTTTCGTGCAAGTATACATAGACCCTGAGTTAATTAACAAGCCCTTATTAAGTATTTATCGTGTGAAAGACACAGCGAGTCTACCAAATTCCTTCTGGGATGCAGATAAAGATTTGATACAAAAGCAAGGGAGAGTTAAAACAGAAAAAGAAAACTATTGATGCTAAAATTTTAAGCAAAATACTAGCAAAGAAACTAATAAATATGTCATCATAATTAGAGGCAGCTAATAGGTAGTGTGAATAGAGTGCTGGGCTTGGAGTGAGAAAGTCCCAAGTCAAATTAGGCCCCAGATGTTTACCCCTTGTCTGACTTAAAGCAAGTCACTTAACCTCAGTTTCCTGATCTACAAAATGGAAATGATAACATCTGCCTCTGTTGGTTGTTCTGAGGATCAAACAGGATAATATTTGTAAAGTGCTTAGCACAGTAATGGGACAGGCAAGTACTATTTAAATGCTAGCCATCATCATTATCATTATTATTTCATGAACATTATACGTTTTGACCAGGTTGGATTTTGGCCCTGAACATAGGTTTGGTTTAATATTAGGAAAAATATTAGCTTGATAAATTAGTGTCAGGGAGTTCTGGTTCTTTATCTCCAGTATGCTTAACCCCTCTCCCCTGCCATCGTGTGCTTTAGCATAGTCCCTGCCAGCGCACACTCTGCCCTTGTGCTCACCCTATTATTCTGTGGCAACCACCTGTAGATTTCAGCTCTGCCAACTATCTGCCGCCATCCTCTGTCACTTGAGCTGGAGGTTCGAGAAGGGGGAAGAAGCCCCACTTAGCCAAGAGCTAGTTCTGCACTGCTGGCAGTCGGGCCAGGACTTGTGAAAGGTGCATTTCTCATTGTATGAGGAAGCCGAGGCAGCTTTAGGCCTTGGAACATCCACTGCCAAAGGGAAATGGGTCAGAAAGTGAGTGATTGAGGAGTACTGAGAAAAAAGTCTGAAATTATCAGACATCCAAGGAGGAGGAAGCAGAATTTATGACTTGCATTGCAGAATCATTGACAGAATAGGGGAAGAGAGCAGTCATTAAGTTCTTCCAAAATGCAGACATTGCACTAAATGCTTCTCGGCTGTTATTTTATTGATTCTCATAACAACCCCATAGCAACCAATAGGTGTTGTTATCATTCCCCTTTTTAACATGTGAGATAACTGAGGCAGGCCGAGGTTAAGAGATATGCCCCAGATTCATCCGCTCATAAGTGTATGAGGCTGCTTTTGAACTCAGTTCTTCCTGATTCCAGGCCCAGAGCTCTCTACTGCCCATTAACCTTCAGCTTATTTGACAGCCATGTATTAAGTATTTATCATCTCTCTGTTAGAATTCTTACAAGGTACTAAGTCACTGGAATTGATGGAGGCAATGCTTATGTACTTAGTACTTATTAGAGTTCACACCTTTAAGAGAACATATATAAGAAGGAGCTCCCACAAGCCCACAGAAGTTCAGAAGCCCACTCTCTTGGAGGTGGAGTCAGATTCATTCCAACTTCCACCTTTGTGCTGGCTGGGCACTTCGGGAGATTCAGACCCAGGATTCAGTTGAGGAGATTCACAAGTTGAGGAGATTCACGAGTCGAGGAGATTTACAAGTCAGAAGCCCACAAGCCCACTCTCTCGGAGGCGGAGTCAGAGTCATTCTTTCTTCTACCTTTGTGCCGGCTGGAGAGATTTGGAGGGAGCTAGAGGCTGAAACTGTGGCAGAGGCAAAGGACTAGCAGCAAGAGCTCTCGGAACTAAGGAAAGAGATAGGCCTCTAAGAAAGCTAACTGGGCCCAAGGAAGGAGACAAGACTTGAAAGAGAAAATAAAGGATTTGGACTTTAACTCCTGGCTGCATTTGAAGCGATTATTACACAGAACTGAAAGAAAGGCTGCTCCCAGAAACCCCCCAAGAAACCTGCTCCCAGAGAACAACATGTTTTAGAGAAGAGAACATTACATCTCTCTATGGAGTTAACAGTTTAAAATGGGAATAGATCATAAACATAAATACGAAAGCTGTATCTGTGACAATGCCCAAGGAAAAATCTGAAGTGCTTTGATTCCACATACTTCAATATAATTGCAAGTGAAGTGTTAATAAATATGCTGTTGTATGTTATTTGATGTACATGTTTTTCCATACTTGGTTTTTGAGTAAGCTTTATTCCTTTTACTTTGTAAGGGTAGGAAATTTCCAGCCAGCATGGGTATTTTAGCAGGCAGTGTAACATCCGGACTAGCTCTCTGGAGGATCTCTGGACATTAAGCTGAGTCCATTATAGCTGCTGCACCAGAAACTCAAATTTTACCCCAAACCAAAAAGTGATCAAGAAAGCCAATAAGAAACTACTGTGAGTGACTTCTTTTACCCTCAATTTCACCCAAACAGAATGAGCCAGAAGCCTATAGACAAAAGAATTCTAGTTCTGGGAAATTAGCCAGTAGCTTCTCAGTAGGCCTATGATGAACCTGAAAAACCTCCAGGGTTTTGTTGTCATGAAGGAATAGAAATGGAAGGTTCTTTTCAGAAAGCACCAGGGAAATCCACAATCCCCAACGTCATCAGAAAACCGCAAGTGGGCTGCACCCCCTCCTCCTGACAGAAGAGCTCCATTGAACATTGAGTGCTTTGTGGCACAGAAGTACTCCAGTCTAGGGGCCCCAGGGTCCAAAACACTGTACTGAGTCGCTATCGAGGTTTATCAAGTGCCACTACTCTGAACCTCAGTTTTGGGGCCATAAAGATGTAAGAACTTAGGTGACTCAGGGTAAAACCAAAATCAGCAAAGAGACTAGCCTTGCCCTATTCATTTCAGGAATGAAAGCTAGAGTGATGAGTAAATTGAAGAAGAGAGTGACCGGTATAAAAAATGATTGCAGCTTTAGGAACAAATAATTTTGTACCCACTGCAGTTGTAGATAAGAAATTGAAACTCTTTAGGAAAGAAATGAAAGGAGAATAAATGATTTAAAAAGTGGTTCACTTTATCCAATGATTCCCAGAAAATAAGATTTGAAAGAGAAATCTTAGAATATAATAAAAGATTTTTAAAAAGAAAAACATAAGCTATCAAACTGATTTGGATAGTAGGTCACATAGAGATATTTTATTAATCATTGGACTCCCTGAAAAATCATGATCAAATTAAGAAAAACCCTAAATATTTTATTTCAAGATATCATAAATAAAAATTACCCAGACATATATAAACCAGAGAACAAATTGAAGATAGAAACAATTCACCTATCATCTCCTGAAAGAAACTTCAAAAGGCAAAACCTCTAATATTTAGCCAAAATCTAGAGCTCCCATATCACAAGAAAATAAATTCTATTCAGCATCCAGAAAGAAGCTTAACAAGGAACAGCAATAAGAATTATACAAGACTTGGCAGCTTTCAAGTAAAATGAAAAGGGATCTTGGAATACAATATTTCAAAAGGCAAAAAGTACCGGCCTTGAACCAAGAATAATTTACTTCATCAAGCTGACTTCAATGGTGGAGGGAGATCAAATGGATTTTTAATGTAATAAAGGACTGTTAAGCATTTCTGATGGAAAAAAAAACGAGAGCCGCATAGGATTTGAAATGCAGTTATAATATTTTGGAAGCCTAGAAAGGTAATTTGTTCTTATCATTGAAAGGAGCCTATGATCATGTAGAGCTAACATCCAATAGGAAAAGATGAAACAATTATCTCTTCTGACTCTTGATGTTGTCTCAAAGTATTGATGGGATGAAGCAAACAAACGAAAGGCTTGGAGGTGTATTTGCTTTGTTCTGAGAGTTTTGAGAGAAAAGGAAAGGCACATACAGGACTACGCTGGTGTGGAACACAGTGAGAAAGGGATGAAACTTGCTGTTTCTCCTCATTGGCACGTGTAAGGGAACCTGTAGAAGGAGGCAGTCATATGGATCTCACTTTGACCTAGAGCAAAGATGGTTTCAACATAGTCACTGGCAGAGTCTGGTACAGGGTACATCAGATTCAACTGGGAAACAATGGAACTAGAGTGGGAGAGAGGTTAAGAGGAAAGATAATACAAGGAAAGAACAGCTGAAAAAGCTCCAAACTTTAATTCCGAAAAGGTAAAAGGAAGAAAAATACATAAAGAACTAGAAAATAAAAAGAATGCCCTAGAATGCCTAGGTTTCTTAGACAGTTAAAGAATGCCTGAGCAGATTGTGGATATGTGAATATGTGAATATGATCTAATGTTTGCTATAGGATAAAGTGAACAGAAACTGGACTTTATACAAAGGCATAGCAATATTAAAAAAATAACTTTGAAAAGCCTAAGTTGTCTGAGCATTGTGGGGACTAGCCGTGTCTCCAGAGAACATCTGATGAATCATTTTGCCCATCTCCTGACAGAAAGGACATGGACTCAAGGTATATAAAGGAAGGTACATTTATGAACATGGTTACATGTTTTCTGCTTGATTACGACTATTTTATTAAAAGGGCTTTCTTTTTCTCCATTTTTCTTCTTTTGTTTGATGATGCTATGGTAGAGGTGGATTAGCAGTAGTAATTCCAAATAAAAAGGGGGCCATTGATTTTTTTTTTTAAATGCAGGAAGAAAACAGAAGGAAGTTTAGAAGGAAGCTTAGTTAAGTAGGATAGTTTAAAGCAAGCTGTGGAATTTATTTTATGCTTTAAAAAAACTATTGATATGAAATGGAAATTTGTGGTTTCATATAGAATCTTCTTTTTGTGTTTCATTGTATATATGGGAAATGCCCCTTTTTTGATCCTTAAGTTTAGAATTAAAAACATAACTTATAAGATTTTAGAGACTGTGTCCTCTCTTCTTTTATATTCCCCATGTTGAGTATACTTTAGGAAAGGCCATGGTATAACTAGGAAAGCATTGGAGTTGCCGTTTAATATTTAGTTCAGGTCTCAGTTCTACCACCTACAAGCTTTGTGTCTTCAACAATTCTACAATCTTCAGTTTCTTTATCTGTAAATGGGAATAATAATACTTTTACTGTGATGATTGCTATATTTAACTTTACTGGGCAAGAACTTTTGTCATGTTGAATAGACATCGTGTAACATGTTTCATAACTTATATTTTCATTTTAATATTGTTTTCTTGAAATTTTGAGCACCATTAAAGGTGAATTTATCTTGAAAGTTGATTTGAAGGATTATAACAAAAGCTACAAAAAGATATTTAGCAAAGTTTCATTTTAATTTTATTATTTTTTGGATCATTTTATTGTTAGGAAAATACATTTTTAAAAAATCTTATACATTTTCACCTAAATGCTAGTAGTTATTTTTGTTTGAAATAGTTTAAGGTTTGTATAAAGTTAAAAGCAATTCAGAAAATGTGGAAAGCACACTTTAGGGAGTTTTTATAATTCTTTTGAATTAACTAACAATTCTTCTAATACAGTATGATTTACTAAGCCATCCTAGAAAGATAGCATTAGAGGGTACATGACAGTGTAAAATTAAACACATGCTCACAATCAAATTAATGTAGTTCATCTGTCTTCAACTAATAACAATCTGTCATGCTATCTATCTGAGTAGGGGCATAAACAGTTTATTTTGTGTTTGGAATAACTTCCTGGAGGTAGTTAATGTGACATGTAGTTTGTTTGAAATGAGTATAACCAGATCAACACTCTAGATGTTTTCCTGATAACCTAAAAATTACTGAGAAAATCTGTACTAGGCTTCTATTTCTATTTCTTTTTTAGCAATGACATTTTTTCTTGTAAAATAGTCTTTTTTTGGGACATTATATTCTTTTAAGTTTGAGATTATTGAATTTAATTGTCAGTAGCAAAAAAATAGCAGTTTATGTTAATGATTTTTGTGCAATTAACAATTGCACACTTATGATTAATTGTGAAATATTGCAGAACACTCCCTTTTTTGCCGTAGGGTTATATAAAAATTTCAACCTACTTATACTAAATAATGGTGGCGAATTTCTATAGGATGAATTTGTTATCAGGCTGACTATTTGGAGAAATATATAAATATCTAAATTAAAATATACCATATGGTCAAAGTTATTATTTATTGACTATTCAAGAATTTAAGAAACTAAAATTTTAATGTCAAATTTTAAATGCTCATAATTCATATAGTTCAAATGATAACTAATCTGATTTCAGTTGATGGGTTTGACAACTTTTAGATTTAACACTCTTTTAGTGGAGAATTGATTTGTGTGGAGACTTAACCACTGATTTCAAGGATCTGTGTAGGAATGAGAAAATATACAAAAATAAAAGCTATCTACTAATATAAGAAGAAATTATTTTTAAAAAGTTTTGTATTTGACCTTTTATATTCTTACCCAGGTGTATTTTGAAAGGAAAAGTCATACCTAATTTTAGTTACTGTATATCAAATTTTAGGCATTTGTAAATCAAATTTAATAAATTATTAAAAGTATTTGACATATCTAAGTGGGTTGGTTACTCACAGTAAATGATTATTTAAATAGGTAACTTTAAAATTTGTATGAACAGCCACACATACTTTATAAATAACTTTCTTTTATTTTAATTTTTTGCAACTTTATATCATTTCATAGAATGATAAATTTTGATACTGTTATATAATAATGATTGATGTACTTATTTTTAAAAAAGTTATTAGTATATTCTTTTTGAGTCCTAACTGGTAAGCAGTTACTTAGTAGAAAGTTGTTTAAATATTAGATAATTTTATATCTGTTTCTCCTAGTTTATTCAAATAAAATTTTGAATTAAAATTTCGCTTTAATGTTATCTGCTTCTTAATACATTATTTTGATCTTTGAATAACTTTTATCTTTAAAAAAATTCTAGTTTTGTTTAAACTTAAGACTATTTTGTAGTTAACTTTAATATTTATATATCTAGATTAAATCTGTCTCTTGAGCATTGATGTCTTCCATTTTCAACTACATTTCGGACATAACCGTCCCTAACTGAATGTCCAAAATTATATCTTTCTCTTAAATTTGTTTTTTCTCCAACTGCTCATAAATGGTACCACCATTCTCTTGGTCATCCTAACTTGATACCTGTCATGGTCTTTAACTTTTCTTTTTTCTTTGTTCCACAGGTTGAATCATTTCTGTCTCTTTAGTATTTTTTCACAACTGTCACTTCTCCTTTCACATTTCTTCTGCCCTAGTTCAGGCCATTATTACTTTGTGTCTGGGCTTCTGTAAAAAACCATTAAGAAGAAGAAAGAGAAAAGGAAAGATACATTTCAGCAGGATGAATCCCATCAACTGTTCTGATTTTAGGTAATAGAGATTGTTGGCCCACTTTGCAAAGAAGGGTGAGGGATTGATTTTTCCATATCTTCTTCAGGGTGAAGTTTGACTGTTATAATCATACAGTGTTTGGTTTTCCTGCTGTGACTGGTATTATTCTTTCCATTGTCATTGTCATCTTGTGTATTTTCCCCCAGCTGTGGAGTGGGAAATACTTTGCTGTTAACAGTGATCTTTCTTATAGCCTCTGGGCCTGGCTTTGGACATCTTAGTCACTTAGTATAATGATACATTTCCAGATTGTTTTCCAGATCACAGCTCTACTAATAGGACGTCGGTGTGCCTGACTTTATGATCTTTCCAACTTTGAGGTGAGATGTGGGCCAGATTATACTGCATTTAGCTGGTTTGAAATTCAGACACAAAAGTCTTGCCTGGTTTTATCTCAAGTTTGGTGGCGTGTGCCACGAATCCTTCGTCCTTGGCTCTGAGCTGTGTAACATGTTTTTAGCAGCATTTCAGCAGACACATAGATGTTTATACTTGACATTTATGTATCATTTTTATGGTGCCTCAAAATGCGTTCAGAAAGGACGTTGATAAACTTGCACACATCCAGAGCAGGATGATCCAAATGGTCACGGGGCTCCAGATCAGGATATACTGGGATCGCCGGGAGGAACGGGCTGTTTAGCTTGGAAAAGAGAACACGCAGGTTGCACATAATAGATAACACAAAGTGTTGGAAATGCCATCCTATGGAAGAGAGAGCGCTTTGTGCTCACAGCCGCAGGGTAGATCCAGGAGAAGGAGGCGAACCTTGCACAGAAGCCTCTTCACAGAGCCATCCCTAACCACAAGCAAACAGAGGGCTCTTCACTGAAGTGTCTTTAAGGAAAGGCAGGGAGGAAATTTCACGGATGCCCTGGTTATCTCAAGGAGAAGGCTTGTGTTCGAAGTGGCAGAACTTGGTCCCCTGCAGATTGTAAAATGCGAGTAATAGTGATGTAACCGTGACTGGACTTTGTGGAAAGCTCATTTGATGAATTAAATGTTTTTGCTTCTTGATTTAAAAATGTGAACTTACTAACACTGCCTAGCTGTGTGATCCTGGGCAAGAAACTTAACCCCAATTGTCTCAGGAAAAAAAAAATTGAACTTACAAAAGAGTGAGAAAAGGAATGTAAATGCTTCTTATTTTCTATTCAGTCAATAAGCATATTTCGCACTGTGTGTGCCTGGTGTCATGCTACAATGAAAGATAAAAACTCAGGTCCCTGCCCCCCAGGAACCCTGCTTCTGAAGGGGGAGAATGGCACGAACGTAGCTGTGCATCTAAGAGGGGTATGGTGTAAATGGTGGCTGTCTCAGAGGGCAGTGCACGGGCAGGAGAGG
Source organism: Sarcophilus harrisii (assembly GCF_902635505.1). Lineage (NCBI taxonomy): Eukaryota > Metazoa > Chordata > Mammalia > Dasyuromorphia > Dasyuridae > Sarcophilus > Sarcophilus harrisii. The sequence goes on along the minus strand of NC_045431.1, from coordinate 5,287,006 downwards.
GGCAGGGAGAGGCCTGCTGTGGGAGGGAAGCTAAGTCTCTAAGGGGCCAGGCCGCAAAGGGGAGGGAGATCATTCAGGGCATGAAGGGGTGGCCCAAAGGAGGAAGAACTAGTCGTCTGTAGAGTATAGGTGGGAGCTAGGAAAGCCTAGGAAGATGGAGACACAGGTCGTCCTGATGATTTGCCAAAGTGGAGTTGAAACTCAGTGATTACATTCGTGTTTTTGAAATCTATATAACAACAAATTACCAGTTCAAGAAAGTATATATATTAGTAGAAGAAATTATCTTTATGGATGTCCCATCTTTTCTTGACTTCCTTGTAAAGTCTTCTTTTGTTTTCTGCTGTGCATCTTTTATACTTTATTCATTTTTCCTATCCCTGCTGACTCTCTAATTTAATTCTGCTCTTAACTTGTCTTGCTATTACTTAACCTCCTCTCATCCAAGGATCCCTCCCTTGTCTTCTTCCTTCCCCCTTTCCTTCCCCCTCTGCTCATCCCTATCCCTTATTTCTTTATAAATTTTGGCAGATACTCTACCCTTCTGATACATTGAACCCATTCCCGATGTGAGTAGGTTTTCAGAACTTTGAGTCCCTTCCCTCATGCCTCTGAATCTGTTCTTCCTCTGTACCTCATTTGTATGACATAATTACTATTTCTACCTTAACTTTGTCCTAATCTTATTTTGAGCCGCTCTATGATTGAGATCCATCTTAAACATATGCTAGAAATTTCCCATATAAAAAAAAAAAACAACCCAAAAAACCAATTTGTCCATGTCGAGTACCTTGAAATTGAGCTTTGGTATTTTCTTTTATATATTAAATTTTCTATTAAGTTCAGGTTTGATTGATAGAAAGTCCTGAAAATCTAAGTTCATTGAATGTCCATTTTTTCTCATTACAGATAATTTTGCTGGATGTGATTTTTTTGGCCGCAGGCTTAGTTCTTTTGATTGTTGGTAGACATGATTTCAGGATCAGGGTCTTTTATTGCGGCCGCTGACAAGTCCTGTACAATTCTCATTGTAGCTCCAGCGTATTAGAATTGTTTTTTTCTTATTTCTCTTTAATCTGGGGGTTTTGAAAATTGGCAATAATGTTCCTGTGTTTTCCACAACGGGTCTCATTGAGGTAGTGATCAGTAGATTTTTTTTCTCTTTCTACTTTCCTCTCATGTTCTATCACTCCAGGACAGTTGCCTTGGATTGTGTCTTGCATTATTGTGTCAATGTCACAATTTTTTTTTGGTCACAATTTTCAAGTAGTCCAATTATTCTTATATTTTCTCCTCTCAATCTATTCTCCAGATCTGTCATTTTTTAAAATAAGATGTTTCACATTCTATATAATCTGTTTTTGTTATTTCTTGGTCTCAAAGCATTACTGGCTTTCCTTTGCTTGATTCTAATTTTCAGAGTGATTTTCATCTTTGAGACTCTTTATCTCCTTTTCTAATTGGTTAACTTTTTTCCCCCCATAATCTTCTTGTTTTTTGGATAGTTTTGTTTTGCTTTGTTGGTTTTTTTTTTTTAAGTGTTTTCTCAGTATCATTTGATTTTTAAATTCTGTAAATTCTCTCTGAGCAGAGCGCCATTTCCAGTTATTCTTTGGAATGGAAGTTTTGTTTTGTTTTGTTTTGTTTTTAAACTAAAGGTGTCCTCCTCTGAAGATGAATCCAGGGCTTCCCTGTTCTCCTGGTAAGAACCCTAATCCTGGGGGTTGAGGGTGGTGCCTCTGGCTTCTCAACTCTCCCCTCTGACCTGGAACCCCAAAGCAAGAGCTCCCCTCCTGCCCACAGCCAGCAGCAGCTCTGCCCCGCCCTCCCCCTCAGGCTGGTTCCTTCTTCCCCAGGACCATCTCTGCAGCAAAGCTGGGCCTGGAGTTCACAATCAGCAGAGGTTCCCTCAGTCTTCCAGATCCAGACTCCCCCGAGTTCTGGGAGGTGAAAGTCTCTGTGGCTCCTGCCCAGGCTCCAGCCACACCAGCTCACCCCTAGTCTCCCCACTTGGTGTTTCTGCTGAGCCAGGCTGGAGGTGTTTGCACTTCAGGGCTTAATCTCAGCTTGGGGTCTTTCTTCAGATCTCTTGGGTAGTATCTGGAGCACCCTGGTTCTGCCCTGAGTCTTCTGGATTTTTCACCAGTCTGTGTTTGCCTCAGATTTGATCTATTTGTGGAGGAAGTTGGTAAAGTTTGAAATTGACTAAGCTACTCTGCCATCTTCCCAGAATCCTTCCAGTATTTTTTCTTTAAAAACCCACAATTATCCCTAATAGTTCTACTAGCCATGGGGGCACACAGTGTCGTTTTATTGGTATGGCTCAGTGCTGCCCTCGCAGTAATGAATTGTCAGGAACTGTAAGGATGCACTTCTCCTAGTTACCCGAGGATGGTTCTGGGACATTGGAGCTACTGCTACAGATAGCAAGGGCAAAATGTCTTTGAAATGTCATCTGTGAGCAAAAGAAATTCAGTTTCTACAAAATAGCAGTAAGCCTGGCAGCTTCAGCGGGGCTGATGTGGCATAATGGGAATTTTACAGATTTTACATTATTTTTTTAAAAAATGTGACTTTTCCAGCTTAAGGACTCCTTTTCTATGTCTTCGGCTTGTAGTGAAAGATAATCATATTTTTCAAAGTACAAGAAAGGGAGCATCTTTATTTTCAAGAGATATGTTCCAGAATTGTAGATGATAGTTTTTGATTATTGTCCTCTTCTGAGAATAAAAATTTTAGAGGGCAAAGTAAAGATTATCTAATCCAATCCCCTACTTTTATAGATAAATTCTTAGGTAAAAAACCAACAAAGCAAAACAAAACCATCCAAAAAAACAATTTTATAGATAAAATGATTGAATCTCATTTAGTTGATCCCACTTCATGCACCCAAACTATCCTTTCATAAATTCATCCTGCTTAAAAACCTTCATTCTCCTTCCAGTCAATCAATAGAAATGGATAGTATTTATTAAGTGCTTGGCACGTGCCAGGCGTTGTGCCAAGTGCCATTATGATACAGAATCACGTTTAGCCTCCTTATGCATCCTGCATCCCATGTATGTCCTTCACCATCAGCCATTTCAGCCTTATCTCCGTGGAGTCTTCTGAATTCTCTGCTGTAGACAAACTTGCTTATGCATTATCTCTGGAAATTAACTCAGTTTCCCCCACTGCAGTCTTGCTCATTTTGATCGGCCCACCTGGAGCACTCCTTCCATTCCTTCAGTGTTACCTGGATTTAATCAGTTCTTCAAGAGTCAGCTCAAATCCCGCCTGCCCAAAGCCTTCTCTAATTGCCCTTGCGAGAAGTTGTATCTCCTCTAGTAATTTTTTGTCTGTGCTCATTTGGCAGTTATCCCTGCGACATACTTCTTTCCTCATTTGCGGCTGTTACGCAGCTCATTAGTATAGGGCCCCAGGACAAGAACTCAAGGCACACTTCCCAGGCATGATGACGTTTTCATTCTCTGGGTCATGTTATTGGGAGGGAAGAAAAATCCCCAAAGTTCTTTAAGCGAAGGTTTGCTTAAAGAAGGAGCCAGAATAAAGAATTGGAATTTTGGGGTCGCCTCAGGATCAATCATGAGTCATGTCTTGGAATGCTTCGACATCTTAAGTAACAGTTGTTCTTCTCATGACTTATTGGGCATCATTCCTTGAAAATGGCCAGATAAACTGTCTACAAAATATCAACATATTTTTCTGCTTAGGGAATCATTAACACTCATAAATCCTTGAAGGAGTCATTTTTAGAATCCATAGTCTTTGGAGGAGTTTAGAATTTTTTTTTTTTTTACAGTGCTGGTGAGTTTGCAGGTAGAGCACAAACAAATATTGTAGCCCTCAGAGAAAGAATAAATAGTAAATGTAAAATATTTCCTTGAAGCTTCTCCTTCCTCTTGTTGAGGCTCTCCCCAAAAGGTGCTGCAATTCCTACATTCCAAGGGAATGTTAATTAGCCATTGGGTCTGAAATTTATTGAATAGACTTGATCTATTCTTTCATATTTATCATCCCCAGCAGACCAGAAAGCATAGCTAAGAAAAGAGGAGGCATCGGTAACTGAAAACAGGCCTATCTGTTTCTTATCTTGCCTAAAACATTTGCATTGGGAAAGGTAGTGAATGAATCTCGGGGGCGATAAGAGCAGCCTGTCTGGTGGGTTGCAGATTTGGACCCGACTTGGGTAGAGTCTTTTTGTTTGCATTATCTAACCTTCGGCTTGGAGTTGCGGTAGATTAGCTTTGTGTCACTGGAAAGGGGGATGAGCGTGCCATTCATGCCTTTACAAGTCACTGATAAAAACATTCAATTGCTTGGAATCCTGCGGATCTTTGGGTACTCCACTGGAATCCCCCCTGCCTCCTGCCTCATTGACATTGAACATTAACACTCTTGGAATCTGTCGACTCAGCCGGTTCAGAATCCATGGCCTTGTCCAATCATCCAGTCCCCATCCCTTCATCTTCTCTCTGAGAATCGTGATGCTTTGTCAAGTGCTTTGCTACGGTCTTGGTAAGCTGCATTTGCAGCAGGTCCAGATCTCCTGGTTCACTGATCTCTTAAATAGTGCAATAGGCTTAGTCCGGCCTATTCTTGATGAAACTGTACAGATTTTTAAAATCCCTGCTTCCCTTCTGCTTGTTTAGGGGAGAATGAAGTAAAATATACTCAATGTTTGACAATTCCAGTAGACCTGGGATCAAATGCGCTATCCATATCCAGAGAGAGAATTATGGGACTAAATGTTGATTGAAGCTTAGTATTTTCTTTTTGTTTGTTTTCTTCTTTCTTGTGTTTTTCCCTTTTGATCTGATTTTTCTTGCACAACATAACAAATATGGAAATATCCTTAAAAGTATTGCACATAATTATATCAGAATGCTTGCTGTCTCGGGGAGGTAAGGGAGGGAGAGAGAAAAAAATTGGAACACAGAGTCTTATAAAAATGAATGTTGAAAACTGTCTTTACATGTTTTGGGAAAAATAAAATGCTATTGAGAAAAAGTCAGTTGTTTTCTTTATTAAGATAATTGTACAATGCAATTAATTTGTAATTATTATATAATACTGCTTAGTGTGCTAGGTTGACTTCTTTTGGTATGGGATGCTTTTTGATGGTAGAGAATATTCTAATTTAAAAAAGTGACATTGCTTTATATTTAACTGGTTAGCGATTCCATCAGGGATTTTTCCTAGTGACGTTATTTGTTCTTGCTTTTGTTGTTGTTGAATTAGAAGTATTTTAGTTTCAATATTATGATAAACTGTAGTATAAACATTAGTGCTAATAGCTTAGTATTTTAGTTGTCCACAAATTAATGCCTGTGGTATCTGGGCGTTTTTAGGCCTGTTCTTGTAAACAAGGCCTCGGTGATGTTTAAGGAACAGCAACATGTGGCCAAAAAAAAAAAAAAAAAAAAGGCTCCACATTAACCAAGGTAAGCAGTATAAATGGGGCTTAAGCATCCCCTGTTAGACCAAAAAACTCCTACAGAAAATCTCCAGAGCCTACAAATTAAAGACCTCCAATATCATTTTAAATAAAGCCTTTTATGTAGCATGAGAGCATTTTTTCAGTTGATAATCAATTGCCACTATTATGCAGGCTTACTAGATTTGCAAATTTACAAGTTTTTACAAGTCAGTTGGGTCCCTTCCTCAGGAAATCAGTTTAAGTTTTTTTTTCCTGTATTGACTCAAAGAACCTAGTTGTCCTTAAATCCTTGTGAATATATTTGCCTTATAATTTGACGGCATTGAGTCAACACCCATATTGGTACTGCGATGCAATAAAAAGAGAAACTTTTCTATATAGATTCCTGTTACTTCAGGATCAAATTTGGAAAAATTGGAATGTACACGATAAAACCTGTCAAGATTTGAGTTCCATGTTCTGCTTTTAGCACCAAACACTTCTCTGTGAAATGGTGTCTTGTTTAAGTGCTTTATTTCCAGTGGGCCCATCACAGGGAAAATCAATGAACACCACTCTCAAAATATATAAAAGAAAGAAACTTTCTAAAGGAACTTTCTGAAGTCTCATTCATGAAATTAGCAATATTTTTAATAACAAAATCAATGAATATTTTGATGTGTTTAGACATTAACTAGATGTTTGCCAGAAAGCCTTGGGATGATAAAACATGAAAAAATTTCTAATTTTGTCAGATTGTAAACTATTTCAAAGAAAGATTGTAGGAGGTATATGTTTCATTAACATAATTTATACTGAATACATCTTGGTTCTTCAGATGCATTTATACATTTATTCTCTCATTCATCACTTATTTGGTATCTACTATGTATAAAATACAGATTTGAGAAGCAGACAGTGCCATAGAAGAACAGGAAGAAAATAGAATATATTTTCTTCCATGTTAGCTAAAAATAATTTAACAATTTTATTTCAAAACAGTAACACGCTGGATTTTGTTTTTCTTTGAATGTCTTTCTAGTTGATTTGGAGCATATGAGAACAGTGAAATCTGATAAACACCTACGGTTTTGCCAGGAAAATGGCCTCAGTAGCCATTTTGTGTCAGCAAAGACGGGAGATTCTGTAAGTGTTTAATAGAATTAAAACCCACTTGACTTTTGTGTCCTAACTTTAACCATTCGACTCCTTTTGTAAAGTTGTTGGAGGTGTGTGTGTGTGTGTGTGTGTGTGTGTGTACATTTGAAAGGGATGTCCTTTTCAATTCCAAAATTCTAAAATGTTTTAATTTTATAAATGTTTCATACTAATAGTTGGAAATTCCCCTGCATTGTTTAGAATAAAGGTGGTTTACCAAACCACTTTTGTATTTCCTATATTCACCAATACTCATGAAAGTTCTTGACATTAAGCAATTTTCTGGGCTATGTTTAGTTTAGGCTCTAATGACTTTCTCCCTCTATTTGAAAACCAAGTCAAATTCTCTATAAAAGTTGGTTTAAAATGGTTTGTTCTGGAAGAGATGACTCTTCCCCAAAATATTTTGTAGTCCAAGTGTGGATTTTTGCAATTCCATACTCTGTATCAAGGACAGTTTTGTATTTGATCCTGTTTTAGACGAGTGTGGGGATGGGAACCTTCAGTTCATAACACACTTATATGAGGAAGGTGGAGAGAGGATTCTTCACATGGCTTTTTCAAAAGGTACATTGACAAGTAAATTATATTTTATAAAAGCCAGTCAGGAAGGCCCACAATACTGATATAACTATTCTCCAATTCAGTAAGCTCTGGGTGTCTGTTGCTTGCAGGGAAATAAGCAAGAAGGGAAGGCCGGGAGGCCGAGGGGTTGGCAGAGCTCTCCCTTTAATTAAGTTTAAAAGACAAGGAAGGTAAATAGACTGCTTGTGGTTGAGGTTATGGAAAAGCCAGACACAGTTAAAGACAGCTAAACGACAGGATTGTTATTTGAAGCAGGGATATTTTGAAGATCACTTGAAACAAGTCTTTCCAACCTTGAAAATATTAAACCAGAGATAGTGATGGAACAGCTAGGTGGTTCAGGAGTTAGAACACTGTGCCTGGACTCGGAAGGACCCCAGTTTAAATCCAGCCTCAGACACCCACCATCTGTGAGACCCTGGACAAGTCACTCCGTTTTGTTTTCCTCAGTTTCCTCCTAGAGGTAAATGGACTGGAGAAGGAAATGGAAAACTAAACAGTATCTTTGCCACGAAAACCCCAAAATAATGTCAGGGGGGCATTGGATATGCCTAAAATGACCAAATGACAAGAGATTAAACATTGTTTTAGGTAACAGTTAAGGATGCACTGTGAATAATTGTATGGAGGTGCTTTCCACCTTTTAAAGAAAAGTCTTTTTCAGTTCATTGCTATTTTGATAAAGAATTCCATTTTTTGATATATAAAAAGATGACTTGAGTAGAAACACATGGCAGCTTCTCAAACCTCCAGCCTGGTTTTCACTCAGCCGGAGTTGGGCACCATTTTTCACCTGCTGGCAGGTTACACCAGGTAGAAAACAAAGTGTACTTCAGGGAGCTGTGACTTCTCTAAGTCCGCCGGCACAGATCCCATCTCCCTCTGTGCCTCAGTAGACTTTGATCTGGCTGTGGTCCAAAAAGTCACCGTCACACAATGTGGCGAGGACTCCGAAGAAACCGGCCTGCCCTTTGTGTGCTGGGCACAGGCCATCACCGGGCCCATCTCGAGCCCGTTCTAGCTTGGCCGGACTTGCTGAAGTGTCAAGATGGTCTTTGAGAGCCTTGGCCCGGCACATACACCCACAGACACCCCCAGGTAACGGAGCAAGGCCTGAGAAAAATCCGGAACTTCTGAAGTGCCAAACCTGGGCCAGTCACCAGAGCGTGGACTTGTCACAGCTCCTTGAATTCGAAGCTCCGTAAGCTGGAAGCCCGGCATCTCAGCACAGGAGCGGGTCATGGGGACGGGGATGGCCACATTTTGCTAGAGGGACCTTCTTCCCCAACTGGGCACCGCTTGGTCGGGCAGTGACCCCAGTCTGGTCCTGGCCAAGTCAGAATTATGGTGAGACTTTGACTTGAGCAGAATAGTCCCCAAGACCTTTCCCTACTTCAGGTCTGCTCTTGGCTCCTAATTGGTCTTCCAGCCTCCAGTCTTTCCCTTTTTTATCCATTTTCCACATAACCGTTAAATTGACATTCCTAAAGTACAGACCTGACTGTATAACTCCCCTGCTCAAGAAACTTAAGTGGTTCTCTCTTGACTGTAGAATAAAATATAAACACCTCTGTTTGGCATTTAAAGCCCTTAATATTCTGGCTCCAAACCTATTTTTCCAGACTGATTTCCCATTAATCCCACTCATTCACTCTCTTTTCCTGCCAAGCTGGCCTCCTCTCTGTTCCCCGTAGAAGACCTGCTATCTCCCACCTCTGAGCTTCTGCCCACAGCGCTCTGCCCTGCCTTCTCACCACGGCCTCTTGGACTCTCCAAGCTCCCTTTTCTTTTGTCCTTTTTTATTTGAAGAAACAGAATAAGAGAAAAGGAAAACAGAAAAGGAATACAGAACAAAATGAAATAAAAGAAAAGAGAACATTATCTTGTGCCCAGCAGAACATCAGGGAAGATTTAAAATCTATAACGGCAAATACCAATTTAAGAAAGTACATATATTAGGAGAAGAATTTATATTCATGAGTGTCCATCTTTACTTCCTTGTAAATTTTTTTTTTTTTGTTCTCTGCTGCCCACTTTTTTTACTTTATTCTTCCCCCTGCCCCTTTCACCTTCCTCAGACCAGCAGGCTATAGTTAAGAAAGAATATATTTATATATGCACATATGTAGCTATGTACACACACACACACACATCCATATCTCCCTTTCATCCCCCACCCTCAAGCTGGCTGCAGTTAAGAAAAGCTATATTTGTCTATACCTATGTAGATATGTACATACATACTCCCCACATATATACACGTCTTTCCACACATGTAGATATATACATGCATGCACCCCCACATACACACACGTCTTTCTTATCCTCGATGACTCTCTAATTAAATTCTGCTCCGTAACTTGTCTGGTTATTACCTCCCCCTACCAAAGGATTCCCCTTGTGTTCTTCCCTCACCCTTTGCTTCCCCCTCTGCCCATCCTTCTCCTCTTATTTCTTTATAGATTTTGGAGGGTGCGATACTCTTTATAGTATGAAGTTCCCTTTTCTGATAACTTCCATTCCTGGGGTTTTACCCATTGTCTCCAGAAATGATTTTGTTTATTGTTTATTTTTACTTATCTGTGAACATGTTGCTTCCTTCGAGGAACACACATGTTTTTGGAGTACAGGGGCTTTTTTGTTGATCTTTCCAGCCCCATCTCTAGCACATTAGTTGGCACCTAAGAATAGACAAGGGAAAAAAAAAAAATATATATATATATATATATATATATATATATATATATATATATATATATATATATTTTTTTTTAATTAAATTGAATCGGATCTCTTTTACAGGATGCCCGTGGCATGGGGGAATCATAAACATCTGGAGCTGGAAATCATGTTAGAGAACATTTAATTAAACTTTTAGTTTACAAATGAAAATGATATTTAGACACTAACTTTCCTGAGGTCTCTAGTTTATGATATAGCCAGAATTAGAAGTTCATTATGTAATAACATGTAGTATGCAAGTGTAATGTATGTAAGTATGTATGGTTGCATGTATTTATATATGTGTTTCCTAGGTTAAATTAGTAACTCAGTTCAGCTTCCTGGCTAAATCAATAATGTACTTCCATATTATGATTAAGAGCATTTTGCAGCATTTCCTCTGCTTTGCCCACTGGATTAGCCATGGGTGAGCATTGATACTGGCTGTCTTGTCCCTGAACTCTCCCACATCCCTGCAGGTATTAACTCCTCTCTGGATTCAGCTTCTTGCTGAAGAGTTATTTTCTGCAGGTGATTGATTGTCTTTGTAGCCAGAAGGGTCCAAACAGGTCGTGTGCCCACAGAGTTGGACTGTGGTTTATAGATTGAAAAATCTTAAGATCTACGACATGTCTTATCATGCCTTTTCTTGGTGCAGGTGACAGTACGCTGTGAAAGAATGATCATTGCCTGGGGTGATGGTGGTATTAGAATAGAAAATTCATTTGGATAAGTTATAAAAACTATTTAGGACAAATAAGGATTAGGGAAAATATTTAAGGAGAAAGGAAAAAAATGTGGACCTGAAGTTGATCATGAGTTATCATGATTATAAAGCTGTTTCTAAAAAGGAAATTATTTCCATTATAAGGAAATTAAGGAGCCTTTTAAAGATGTTTAATTTGTAAGAATAATTAATATTTCGACTGTACTCTGAAAATAAGATTACCAGGTTTAGCACATTTCTCAAATAATGAGAATTGTGAAAAATCTGTATGTTGATAGAAGCATGGAAGCTCTTGAAGGGTTGGATAGCAGTAATAACTTAAACTTGGAAGCCACTTTATAATTGGGTAAGGGCTTTCTTTCTGTTATCCCATTTGATCTTCACAGTAGCTGTATCTTTTATTTGTAAAGACAAGGAAATAATAATAATAACTAATATTTAAATAGCATTTACTTTGTGCCAGGCAGTATACTAAGCAAATATTGCAGCTATTATTTTATTTAATCCTCAACAACAACCCTGATAAGTAGATAATTTTATTATCCACATTTTACAGATGAGGAAACTCAGATAAATTAGAGGTTAGATGACTTGCTCAGGACCATGCAGCTGGTTAGCAGAGGAGGCCAAATTTGAACTCTGGAAATCCTGACTTCCTTTCTGGAGCTCTACCCACTGTGTCACAACTGTCCTCCTTAAGATAAACAAATGACTAACTCAAATGACACGAGCCTTAGTCCTAGGTCGTGTTCTGGTTTCTACCAGCCACAGACAGACTACAATCACTTTAAAGAATATTTTTCATGAGATGAGAAATGAGAAATTGAAGTCAACAGATATATATATGGCTCACTTAAGGAACTTGGAGATGGTCAAAAATTAGTTTGGACTGATCCATTTCATTTGTAAGCTCTTACGAGATTTATGAACCACTTCTCAGTTTTACAGTATTATTTAAAAAGGCTATAATTTATTCAAATATAAGAGCTGTGATTTTTTGGTGGGAAGCAAAATTTTCCAGCCCAATTATTCCTGATTAGTATGAATAAAGAGCCCTGGAAATAGTTGCAATATTCAAATTTGCACTGCCTATGTTTGTCGGGCTTGAATCGATGAACATATTTTACAGAATTATTACTTTGAATAGTGCAAATTCAAAAACATGCAACCATTCCATGAGATTCATTATTCTTATTAATCGGGTATGATCTTTGAACACTGTTAAGGGATATATCTTCAAATTCATTTTAACAGTCTAGTATACCATATGGTATCTTTAAAGTTATGATTTAAGCATTTTAATACAGTGACACTGCCTTTTCTAGATATCTCATTTTCAGAATTGCACAGGACGTCACATTTTTGCAACAGTCACTGTTTAGAAGTGAAAAAAAACTTGATGTATTTAAAGGTAATTTGAGGATGTCTGCTTTTAATTATTTTTACTCTATTTTTTGTTACAGGTCTTCCTGTGTTTTCAGAGAGTTGCTGCTGAAATCCTTGGAATCAAATTAAACAGGGCAGAAATTGAACAGTCACAGGTGATTGTCTTGAATATTATGTTTTAAACATAATTTCAAGAAGTTTTTTAGGTCCTTTTCACACTTCTGTAGTAGTATAATTATTTTAAATATCACCAGAAACACTGCATCAGGCTTTTGTTGCTGAAAGAGGTGAAAAACATTCTTTCTATGAAAATTGAAAAGATTGAATCTTTTTCATTAAGACATATTAGTACTTGACAGAATAGTGAGACCCATTAGTTATAATTTGTGAAATTTCATTTTGAATTAAGTTACAAGTTATTTTATACTACTTTTGGGTATAAATAGACTGAAGTCAGTAATAACAACAACGTCAAAAGGTGAATATTTAATTTGCTACAGAGAACAAACTTTAAAAGTATTAACTTGCACCCCAAGTTCCTGTGTTATTACACTTTATTTCCTAACATATATTTATTGAAGTCCTACACATCTACTTGGCAGTTCTTCATTAGCTTACTGAATGTAGTTCAAAGTTGCAAAATGACCGTTCTTGAAAAAACACAACAGTTCTATATATCTAATTCTTGACTATTTGAGATGGGTTTTCCATGTATCTGGATGAGTGAAGTTTTCCTTTCCTCTCCTTTTTGTGGGTTGTGTATATGTGTGTATTGGGAGTGGGGTATGTGTGTGTGTATGTGTGAGAGAGAGAGAGAGAGAGAGAGAGAGAGAGAGATGTTTTCTCTTTTATTTCAGTCCTCCTTTTCCATCTTTCTGGCATTATTCATACCTTCATTTCAAGACATAAAGGAACTATAATTTTGTTAGTCCGTGTGCTCTTTCCCCCACCACAGACCATAACTCTTCTAGAACTTAGCAGATTGCTTTTGTGTAACTTTGTCCATGTAATTTGTAAACCTTTAATTCAGCAGGCATTCACTAAGTGCTGATGATGTGCAGGGCACTATGCTGGGGGCTACCAGAACAGAGAGAGACAACAGCATTTGCTCTTATGGATCTTAACCAGCCTGGTGAGAAGCTTCCAGGCTCCTTAGATTCACCATTCCCCTCTAGCTTGCTAGAACTCGCCAGGGCTCACACCGTGCTGGGAGAACTTCCCTCCCTGCCTTGGGCTATGGTGAGGCTCAAAGGGGTGACATGAGGAAGCCCTTGATTAATTTTAACATGGCAGCTAGGTGGTGCAGTGGTGAGAACCCAGGACTTGAAATCAGGAAGGCTCATCTCCTGGAGTTCAAATCCAGCTTTAGACACTTACTGGCTGTGACACTGGAGAAGGAAATGGCAAACCGCTTCAGAATCTCTGCCAGGAAAACCCCAAATGGGTTCATTGAGAAGTGGGACATGAGTGAAATGACCTAAGTTTAAATGATTCTTGCTGCACAGTGACCCTTCCCTAGCTTTCATGGTTTTGCTGTCGGCACACAGATTTAAGAACTTAGGATCGCATCCTGACCTTCCTGAGCCTTCACAGGGATGACAAAATAAAATAAACTATTTGTTTGGTTTATTCTAATTAACAAACAAAATAAAGGTATTAACTTTGTTCTAGACAGAGGAAGCATTCTCTTCTACATGAAGCTTCTTCTGATGCCCCCAGCTACTTAGCCCTTCCCCCTCAGCTGGCTTGTATTTACAAATCATATTTTTATTTGCTTTTAATTCTCTTTATATTAATTATTTATCTATCTTTGTATTTCCTGATAGAATGTAAGTTCCTTATATGTAGGGATTACTATATTATTTTTACTTGTATTTGTGTTTTTGCAGCCTAGCACAATGCCTAGCACATAGTAGGTACTATATATATATATATATATATATATATATATATATATATATATATATATGTATACACACACACACACACACACAGAGAGAGATTGAGAGAGAGAGAGATTAAAAATCAGAAAGTTTTAACTTGAATTCGTCATGGAACTCTGGGCTCTTTTGTGCTACTGGGTGCAATGTGTTTCATAATTATATTATGCTTTTTCAGTGACTTTGGAAGTAATTCAAGGCTCTATATGTTTATCAGGTTGAGGGATGAAATTTTTTTTTTTTTAACCACCTTTATTTTAATAAGATAATCTGGTAACAAGAACTTAATTTCACATTGCCAATTCCACATAATTTTTTTCCCTCTGGTCTGTAATATTTATTCATCAAAATGTGGCCTAAGCCATCTGGAAACTGAGGGAAAACTTTTTAAAAGAGAAGAAATTTAAACTTTAAAAAAAATGTGTATTGTTAACAAACACCAAATGAATACATTATTTGCATGTATGTAGAATAGAAAAAAGAGGATTGTGTATGAAAGCACAGGACTGGTAGGTATGGCTCATTTTTCTTTTCATAGTATATAATAAAATCAACTTAGAGTTTCAAAGCCTGTCTGGCACTACTTCTGTTCTGTTCTTTTAAGAAAGAGGAATGTAAAATAAAGTAGCATTCTTGTTTTTTTTAAATAGCATTCTTAAAGAAAATTGTTCAAAGCTGACAGATGTGACTTAAATGAATTTTGTTTTTGCACTAATAGTTAGATATACATATATATTGTATATATAGTTCCTATAGGTCTCTGTGACCTTTTCTTCTCCAAATATAACACATTAATAATGCTTATTAACTTATATATAGACATAAAAATTTTAATAATGGAATATATCCTAAAATTTAGATTTTTAAATGTGATGAACAACACGTGTGATTGACAGCAATAAATTTGAGTTATTTTCCTCCACTTGCACGTACAGTGAAGATGTGCTTCCTTCCCTGCTCCCACTTCCTGCCTCCTGTGAACTTTTCCTAGTCATTCATTCATGCAGTCAGCAAACGTTTTCAGTAAACATAAGTACTCCTATGTGCAAGGTCTCACGCCAGCTTCTGGGTAATGTAAACATGAGAATTACATTTCCTGTCCTGAAGAGTTGCGTTGGATGTAGGATGCACCCAGGTAAATGTGAGACAGGACTAATGATGGAGGACCCAGAATGCTTCCAGAGCGTGGACTCAATGGAGTCAGGAAAAGTTTTCCCTGAGGAGAAGAACCATTTGCACTAAAGAACCATTTAATGAAAGAAGCAGATGGAAGGCCCTTTGGCGCTTTTTGATCGCCTCTTGGACATTATTCTGGCGTTAGTGTCCTTGAGTATGAGTCCAGAGGAGGAGCCTGTGGTCTGAGACACCAGATGTGGTCGTTGGCTTGAAGGGAGAAGACTTGAGTTCTCTTGGTGGGCCTGGAATAGAGAGACCTAGAAGAGACCCCGGGAAAGAAGAGCTTGGTTCTTGATTGGTTAGATGGGCAGGTGGACAAGAAGACAGAGACCTCAGAGCTCAGCATGGTGGGATGCCTGCCTTGGGGCTTCGACATTTTCAAGGACTTTCACAAAGCAACTTTGTGGCTGAGTCCCACAAAGGAAAGTTGGGTGAATTGGAATTTCCTTCAGATACTGAGGGAAGTTTGGAGTTTCAGTTGAAGAGGCATTTTTCCTTTGATCTATTAGGGATTTTTCTTATAAGTGTCATGGAAGCTTCAGAGCTTCCCTGCCAAGATGGGGCCTGCTAATGAAGGGAGAAGCCACTTGTGTAGATGAAGTAACGAGTCCTCCGAGCGTCCCTGCTCTTACCCCCCTCTGGGCCTTTGGAGAGATGTTTGCTCACGCTTATCAGGTGCCCGATCCTTGTCTCTCCCTCTTCGAGCCTGAAGTCTCCTTCCTTTGATGGGCCATGTCTCCCAGGAAGCCTTTTGGTGCCCCTCCCCCCCAGGTGGTAGTACCCTTTCCTACAGACAAGATACACAAGTGGTTCTGACAAATCGACCCCCATCTGAACCTCCTGGGTCTAGTCTGGAGGGCAAGGGCCCGCAGGGTGGCGGTTCCATGTACCCTGTGCCTGCTGCCTTCCCGGGGGCCCCGCGGCCTCTGCCGGGCTGCCTTGTCTGCCGGGAGTGCAGGCACCTCATCAGGTTTGATCATGACAAGGAGAATGTCTCATAGACCAGAGCAACCAGAGGAGTCGGGGGCTCCAGCCTCTATCCTGGATGACGTCTCTTAACCTCATGTTCAAAATGAAAATTTGCTTTTGCAAAAAGATGCTCCCAAACCTTTGCTAGAATTGGCTCACACAGCCGGCTCCAGCCTCTTTTGGCATTTATTCTGTCTGGACTAATATACATCTGTACATCCCTCATATGAGATTATAGGCTCTTTAAGAATAAAGATTTTTTGGAAAAAATACCATGTCTTTTCAGTACCTTGTACCCAGAATGCATCTAATAAATGCTTTTCTTAATATTTTATATGTCAGCTCTGTCCTTAAGAGCTGTAGGAGTGGAAATCCTAATAGCCACTGGGATGTAGGTAGAGCTTCACAGCTACAAGGCCCTTTCACATGTATTGGTCATTTGAACTTCGAAACAAGGCAATTCAAAGATTGGATTTTAGGATTTTAGGATTTAGCTCTGGAAGAAATGCTAGAATTCACCGGGAGTGATTCCCTCCTTTAACAGGTAAGTATTAAACAAAGGATTCAGAAAGGCCTTTTGAACCCCCACCAGAGCTCTTTCTCTCAGAGCCCTTTTTTCTCTATCCTTGCTCTCATTGGGGAAACATTTTCATTTGTATTGCTTTAAGTAACTGCCATTAACATTTTAGAGAAATGGAACGTCTTGTTAGCTGTACAGAACTTTTTTTTCAAACCCAATGGAGATTTGCATTTATGAAATTGGAACCTATCTTAAAATTTTTAAA
Source organism: Sarcophilus harrisii (assembly GCF_902635505.1). NCBI lineage: Eukaryota > Metazoa > Chordata > Mammalia > Dasyuromorphia > Dasyuridae > Sarcophilus > Sarcophilus harrisii. The sequence goes on along the minus strand of NC_045431.1, from coordinate 5,270,140 downwards.
TGAACCTACTTTTTGCTGAGTTTCTGGGCGTTGTAATCAGAGTGGTTGTGAGGGCATTCATATAATGAAAAATAGAAATATTCTCATGACGAAAAGGCTACTAAGTAAAAAAGTTCACATGATAAATATCTAACGCATGTAATATTATTATTAATCCCTCATAGAAAAAAGCCTGACCATTTACATTGGTATGTATTCTGGATGTGTGTGCTAAGGCAGTCCCCAAGAAGTAAACTCTTGTTCTGTAGACTCAGTAGGCATTTCTCCATTTTGATATTTAACTAAATAGGATGATAAAGAAAATTAGCTCTTGGATCTTTATTCCTTTTCTTTCTTTATTTATGTTCATGTTTTCCTATATCTTTGGCTACTTAGTCAAATGTGCGTTGATTTTCTTTATTTGTTCTTTCTGGAATGTTCATTCTTTTTTTTAGTTATTGAATTTTCTTTCTCTTTTTCCTCCCCCTCTCTCCCTTCTCTTTTCTCTTTCTATCTCTCTTTCATTTCACCCCCCTCCCCCTTTTTTTTTTTTTATTCCTCATCCTTCTCGTTTGTCTATTGTGTACGGGATTTGACAGCATATTGTCAGGGCAGAAATAGTGACGTATCCGGAAGAAGATAATCAGCAGCTCACCTCTACACAGAGTAGAACCTGTTCTTTACAGTAGTACAGGTATTGGAGAAATTATTGTAATTGTGGGTGGGAAAGAAGGGTAGTAGAGGTAATTGATGCCAAATAGCTTTTTGCTTTCTAGGACTTATGCTTCCATAATAGTTTTACCAACAGGAAGTCAATATAACTGAGGAAATTTTGCAGAGCAATGACATAGCAGCTTTGTTTAAAAACTTAAACTAAAAAAAAAAAACCTGGCCCTTTGTGAAAGGTTTACAGTTTAAAGAAGAACTTACAGACAAATGATGTTTCAAAACTGACTTCATAGATGTTTTTTCTATGTTCAGTGAAGCAAAAAAATTGAAACATCTACTTGGTAATTCAGCACTCGGCAATTTTTCTGAAACAATCCAGTGATAAGTTTTTTTGGTTTGTTTTATCTTCAGATGCTTATTTCTGGGTGTAGATGTAAAAGAAAATACTAAATCGTTGAGAACATTTTGATTGAAGTTACCACTTAAAAGGGAATGTTGTTCTTAATTGAATTATTTTTTAAAAGTTGCTTCCTTAAAGTTGTGTGTGTTTTTGGGTTACTGACTTTGCCATATCCTACAGTAAAGTGTTATTGGGAAGTTAATTAGGACTATTTCAAAATTGCTTATGGCTTCCAAGGGAGAACTCCTCTCTTATTCCGAAAGCCTTTTATAATTTACAGTGTGTTTTCACAAACTCTCGAGGCTCTCCCTAGTGTACCCCCTGCCTGTTACATGGACAATGGGTGCTTTAAGTGTGGTAGTTAAGATAGGTAGTAGAATTTCCATTTTACATTTGAACAAACTAAACTTCAGATAACTTACTTGGCTCCTAAAGTCTTACAGCTAGGAAGTAGCAGAACTAGAAAATGGACTTCACGACCCTGACCCTTAGTTCACTGGTTTTCTTACCATACCATGCTGTTTCTTAATTCAGAGCACAATTATTGACACTCAAGAGTGTATTAATGCCCCAGACTCAGGATGGGAACCTTTTTTGGTAGAGTAGAACAATAGCTTTATAAATATTCTAGCACTTCAAAGGATCTCTTTTTTTTTGATATGGGTGAGCTCCTCTTTTAGCACAAGTTTCAGCCCTACTACTCCTTAATAGATGATTTTTTTTAGTTGCTAGGATAAGAAAAACAGAAACAAAAAACTCATCCCTTTGGTGGTCAACCATATGCTCAGTTTTTTAGTAAATACTTCAAAAATATATCAAGCCAAGTCTATGTGACCAACATAAGGGACTCTTGACAGTTTTTATTTTTATTATGCTTTTCTTCCTGAAAGGTCCATTTCTCTTAACATCCTATAATGGTGACTTTGCTTTTGGGTCGCATAAAAGCCTAACATTGCTCAGTTCATTCAATAAAGCTGATAAGAAGATTCATTGTAAACTAGGCTGGTCTGAATTTTTTAATCTAGTTAAGTTTGCCTGTAATTCAAGAAGTATGATAGAGCTCTTACCTAGTGTTCTTCTGGCAAACTCTATTAAAGTAATTAATAGAATATGGATCACATTAAGTAAGGAAAGGGCGACAAGGAGATGTTAGGTATATTTGCATATAATGTGTGTATATTCATATAATCAATGGATTATAATAATCCATTGGATTTAAGGCATGGTCCTTAAAAAACATTTAGCCACTAAACCCCAAAATATCTTTTGAGGTTTCAGCAATCAAAATGTATATTCCTTTGGGCAGAGTATCTAAGTCCTATGTAGTATCACTCTTTCCCTCCCTCTGTCCCTCCCTTCTTCCTTTCCTCCTTCCTTCCTTCCCTCCCCATCTCTCTTTCCTTCTTCCCTTTCTCCCTCCCTTCCTCTCTCCTTACCTTCCTGCCTCCTTTTCTTTCTTCTTTCCTCCCTTTGTTTCTTCCTCCTTTTCTCACTTCCTCCTTCCATTTTCCCTCCCTCTGTCCCTCCTTCCCTTTTCCCCTGCCTTTTTCCTCATTTCCTCCCCCCTTCCTTCCTCCTTCCCTTCCTGCTTCCTTGCTTCCTTTTCTTTCATCCTTTCTTCCTCCCTTTCTCCTCCTTCTTCCATCTCTCCCACCTCTCCTTCTGTCCCACCTGCAGGTTCTCTGCCCAAAGGAATATAAATTTTGATTGATGAAACATCTCAGAGTTTACTGGCTTAATTTCTTTTTTAAGGATCCTACCTTAATTTGAATTACTCTGAGTCTCTTTGATTCACCACTCGGAGGGCCCAGGCCACGCCCCATTTGGTCATTGTTTGAGTTCTGATCGACTCCGAGTGAATGTGAACAGCAATTGTTTCTTTGTTGGCCAGAAATCCTGAGGGTCTTCCCTTCCCAGATTTTTTTTTTTTTTTGACTAGTTAAGAAGCATTGTCTTATTTCTTATTTAGACTTATGGGTGTCACCTCAGAAAAACTGAGACCCATTAAAAACCTTAACCTTAAGAAGGCCTAGATCTCTCCCACTGTATCCAAGACTGTGTCCGATCTTCTTGATTTATATATTGCCCCCGAACCCAGATGGCTCTGGAGGAAAAGATAAAGCTGGTGATTGGACGCCCTCCCTCACCTAAATCCAACTCATTTGCGTGTCATGACATCACCTCCCTGATGTCATGGTCCCCTTTGAAAACTAGGGACAAACAATAACAGTTCTCTAAATTTGCCAAACAGATTTAGGCCCCTAGTGTTTGTATTTCACACACTGCTTGGAACAGGTTAAGACACAATAACAACTTTCTCGTTTGCAAATGATTCTGCAACAGTAATAAAAGGATTGTGGTGGTTAATGGCATATGGCATTGTCACGGAAACAATTAGTTTCAAAGTTAATACAAGATACTGCTGAAGCATGATTTTGTAGGCAGTTGATCACTGCAATAGTTTGTTTTAATCAGTTCTTTTGATATTGATAAGAATGCTTCAGTTAAAATGTACGCTTTTAGCAAACTCAGCAAAGTTCACAAAATAAAAATGGTAGAGCTGTTTCTAAATTGTGCTTGTGTCTGATATTCCAATAATAACTTTGGTTTTTTTTTCTATGACAGAGGGTGGTGAAGGCAGATATTGTAAACTACAATCAGGAGCCTGTGTCAAAAACTATTAACCCTCCTAGAAGCTCGATGTGTACAGTTCAGTGAACACATTTTTCTTTCTAATGATCAGTTTGGCAGGCTGCACACCTCTTACACCGATGGGCTCAAGGACTGCTAAGAACTGCTGTTGTAACAGTGGCCATCTCTATAGCACAAAAAGGAAAACACAACCAAACAGATCACCACACCGTTTGTGTTGCAAAGCGGCAAGCAGTTAGTTTCTTGAATTGTCAAGAATTCAGCCTCTGGACCACCCATTTTGATCCCCCCAATTGAGAGGCTATTCTTTGGAATTAGACTGCTTCTTTGGAGATAGCGATGTTTATATTCTTTAAGGACGTCTACATGTCTTTAACCAATGTTTCCATAAATTGGACTGTCTATATTTGAAACTCACCCAACTCCAAACAAGGTATTTTTGCCACAACCCTGTCTGATTCTGTGGTCTAAACTCAAATGTAACAATGAAATTCCGATGCTGTTGTCAGAGAAAAACATGAAATGAATAATATATTTTATCTAGAAATAATTTAGAAGGAATTCCTTTGGTATATATAGAGTGATCAAAACTGTACAAAGCTGTATCTAATTGAAAATGCTTAAAATAAAGCTAATAATATTTTTTCATTTAAAAAAAGGTCTTAAATTGTTCATATTGTAGTTGGACACTCACTGAGAGTGAGTATTTGATATTGTATTTTTCTTACTGTATCATGGTCATTATGTATTGTCTAAAAGTCAGGTTAGATTGCTTTATGAATTTTGATCAACATTAACTAGCTATAATATGAAGTGTTTTGTTTTTTTTTCATAAACTGTTTGCTTAGTTATGTGCTTAAGATGAGTTATGATGTATTGCTGGATCAATGTGGATCAGACTATACCTGATGTTCAAATATTCTTTTTCTCCCTCAAATAAATTTATTTAAATCACTCCTATTTGAATGATATTTCAGCTGCCTTGCTTTATCCAAGCAGGACACAAAATCTGTTTGGATATCGTATTTAAAAGCCCAGTGCTGGACAATTGTCTGAAGACTGGCCTGTCTACTTTGGGAGAGGCTTTTCTCTAGGATGGCTGAAGGGTCATGGTTTTTCAGTCATGGCATCTCTCAGAGATCATGTGTTAAAAGTATGGGAAGGTTCTTATCTACATCATTCACTTTTCAAACTTTGAAGAACCAACAGGAAGAATTGCTGCTCTGGATTCGATTCTTGTCAGTGTGGAAGAACTAAAGTGGAAATGAGGGAAACCTTGGGGATGAGGGATCACTCTAGCATAGAATTTGGGATGGAAAAGTAGAAATCATGTGACATGCACCTAAATTTTGTGAAAGCCGATTTCAAGAAGCCTAGGTAGAATGTTATATTTCCAAAGGATCTGTCAGTCAGGTAGGGATGGATAAGAAACCTGGACACATGAAGAATAATTATGCTGAAGGGAGAATGGAGAACTGGTCAATATGAATTCAAAAGAAATTGGCGCACCAACTTAGTTTTGAAAGGTGTGTATAGAAGATGTCAGTAAAATAAGGTGGAAGGGAACACGAGCATAGGATGGTCTTAGAAAAGTGCTGAGAGTTAAGTCACAGAATAAGCTGGGACCAACAAGTATTTAAGGTACCACTGTGGAGGCGTGGGGGTTGAAAGTCAAAGTGAAGTTCCTGCTCTCTAGGAACTTATTCCTGCAGGGTGGAGGAGGGTACAATATGCTCACATACAGATTTATACAAAAAATCAAGACCAGACACTAACTTCCCTGTACGGGGAAGGCAGAAGGACATGGAACAACCAGGAGAGACCTCTGGCAGAAGGTAAGTTGAGAGCCATAGGATGTCAGGATCGGGGGGGAGAAGGTCAATGTGACTGGACCACAGAATACATACAGGGAGAAATCTGTTTTAAGACTGGAAAGGGGAGGATCAAGACAGGTTGAAAATTGTTTTAAATGCTAAACAAGTTTATATTTGACCCCAGAAATAATAGGGAGCATTTGTAGTTAGGGGGAGGGAGTGATACGGGCAGATCTGTACCTTAAGTCATTTTGATGGATGAGTGAATTAGCATGGAGAAAATCGCAGGGAACAAAACTATTAAAATAGTTGAGGCAAAAAATAATGGGATGGTGATGAGGAGAATGAATATAAAGATGAAATACTTGGATGTGTACAAAGAGAGGAGGGAACTGGAAGGAAGTCTCTTCACCAGAAATAGGAAGAAAATTCAGAAGTGGGGTAGCTTCAGAGGGAAGGTAAATACAGCCATACTTCAGAGAGACTGTGGTTCTTCTAAACCATCACAGAAAAGCAAAGCTCCCAAAGTCACATGAATTGTGGGGTTTCCAGGTGCAAATAAGTTGTGTTTATACCATACCACGATCTTTAAGTGTGCAATATAATATGTTTAAAAATGTACTTAATTAAAGTGATTGCTAAAAAATGTAAACCATTTGCTGAAACTTCAGCAAATCATAACTTTTTGCTGGTGGATGTAGTTGATGATCAGGATGGTGGTTGCTGAAGGTGGGTGGCTTGGCGATTTCTTAAAATGACACAATGAAAGATTTCTCTCTAGCATGTGATAGTTTGATAGCATTTTAGCCACAATGGAACTTTTTTCAAAATGGAGTCAGTCCCCTCCAATCCTACTATCAACTTAAGTTTTGGTAATACTCCATTTTGTTGTGTTGTAGGGAATAGGAAGGCTTGAGGAGAGGGAGATGGGAAATGGCTCGTTAGTGGAGCAGTCAGAACACAACCTTTTATTAAGTTTGCCATTTTAATACGGGTGCAATTTGAGGTGTTCTTAAATAATTATGACAGTAACATCAAAGATCAATCACAGATCACCAGAACACATATAATAATGAAAAAGTTGGAAATATAATGAGAATTTCCTAAATGTAACAGACATGATGTGAGCATATACTTTTGGGAAAATGGCACCGATAGACTTGCTTGAAGGATTGCCACACACTTTTATGTTTATTTAAAAATTTATTTAAAATATTTTTTAAAAAATTAAAATTCTGAATTCTAAATTTATTTAAAATTTAATTTATTTAAAATATTTAAAATTTATTTTAAAATGCATTGTCTGCAAACACAAAACTTTTTGCACAAATTGCAATAAAACAAAGGATTCTTGTGGTTTAGTTTTGGATGTGCTGAGTTTGAGGTGTTTGCGACCTCTACTGTGTCTAATTGATGTCTGGTAATATAGGAGTGGAATACAAAACCTAAACTAGATTTGAGCTCTGTCTCTCTGTCTCTCTGTCTCTGTTTCTCTCTCCTCTCTCTCTCTCTCTGTCTCTCTGTCTCTCTCTCGTCTCTGTCTCTCTCTCTCCCCCCTTTTCCTTCCTCCCTGCCCACATATATGTATGAATATATATACATATGTATGTAATCTGTGTATTTATAGACTCAGAGTCACCTGCATAAAGATAATCATTAAACCCATAGAAACTGATTAACTCTTCAAAAGAGAAGAGGGCCCAAGCTGAGGGCCTTCCTCAGGGAGCAGGGCGTAAAGGTGCAGCAGAGGAGATGGAGAATGGGCTCTCAGCTGCAACACCCGGTAGGGTTATGAAAATCCAGGAGGAAAGCAGCACGGCAGACAATGATGTGCCAGAGAGAGATCAAGCAGGCTGAGGAGTGAGAAAAGTCCATTGGAGATCACTGGCAACTGGAGAGAGCAGCTTCGATTCAGCAGTGGTGCCGAAAGCCAGATCGGGGAGGGCCCAGATGGAGAAGTGGAGGCAGGGAGTAAGTTGCTTCTGCCAGCAGCTTGGCTGAGAAAGGGAAGAGAGCTTAGGATGGGAGCTGATGGGGGAGTGGGCTCTACAGGTCTTAGTGATGTTTGGGTAATAGGGAAGGAACTAACAGAGAAGGCACGGTGGGAGCAGCCCATTGGAAAGCCTGAGGAGGGGAGAGTAGGGCCTTTCGCCTGTTTGTCAGAGACTTGTCAGAGACAGAGAGCTCAATTCGCTGATTGAGCGAATCTGTCCAGAGGCGAGTAGAGATGGAAGAGGTGGCTTGGGAGAGGGGAAAGCAGTAGAGATGGGTGTTGGCTAGAACATGGGGATGAGACAAAGAAGCTTGGGATCCCAGAGTCAAGATGGAACTCATCCAGTTTGGGAGTAAGGTACAGAAACCTGGATGGAAAGGAAATTGTGATTGGAAAGAGGAGTTTTTGATTGTAGAATTTAAACCATGGGTTGTTGGCAAGACCAAGGGGTTGAGACGGGTTCAGGGAGTAAGTGGGTAGTATGTCATGGGAATTTAGGAGATTGAGAACGGGGAAATCGGGATATATGAGGGAACATTAGCACGTAAATAGAACTAACCTGTGCAGGAGTTTGCACAGCAGAGGAGGGGACATGTCTAGGTCCCCGCTAGGAAATGCCCCAGAATCTAAAGAAAAGGAATCTTGAAGGAGGAAAGTTTGCTAAATCATGGTGACAGTCAGACTTATTTCATCCTTAGAAGAGCTAAGGATAACAAAGTTGGGTTCTTTAATCTACATGGGCAAAAAGAGAAACTAAATGTGATCTTAGCACTTGGGATTGGGCAGTGATAACAAAGGATAAAAGGTGGAGCTGCTCAGATTTAAATATATTACTGTTTTCCTTTCCAACGATAATGGACAAAATAGAAACGACTAATTTGGGACTGAAACTCCAAATAAGGAGATTGTAAGAGAGCAGCCAACTCCAATGAACTTTTTGGGCAACTGATTGCTGAGCTACTGTCCGTGATAATAAACAATTGTGGTTTTAGAGGAAAGGAGAATTGAATAAGGGAAAATATCTCTTTTTTTAAGTCAAGAGAATGGAGATTATAAACTATAGGTGAGTGATATTATTTTGATTCCTCACAAAATTCTAGAACATATTAAAAGGAGAGTCATTGAATATCTAGGGGAAAAAAGGGATCATAGAGAGTGACTATTTATTAAGAATAGATCACACCAGATGAAAAACTGTTTTGACAGCTTTACCAGACTGATAGATCAGAGGACTCAATCAACAAGCGATTATTGATTACTATATTCCAGGAACTGTTAGACACTGGGAATAAAATTACAAAGAATAAATGATCCCAGGTCTTAAAGGTCTAATAGGGCATAGAGGAAGTACCCATAGAAATATTTAGAGAACAAATATGAAGAGAATAAATTTTATGTAGTTTTAGAGAGAGGGTACCAGCAATTGGGCACATCGAGAAAAGTGTTGTGTAGAAGGTGGTTCTTGAGCTGCACCTTGGAGGAAGTGAGTGATTCTGTTAGAGGAAAGTGAGGAGGAAGTTCTGTGTCTGATGATCGCTCAGTGCAAAGTTACAAAAATGGAAGATGTCTTTGTGTGAATAGAAAGAACAGGCCATTTTGTCTGGATCACAGATTGCAGGGCTATGATTAATGTTGAATGAGATTGGAAAGATAAGTTTACAGGAACTTGCGAAGAGCTTTGAAAGCTTTAAAAGGGGGAACTTCATATTTGATAATAGAGTCACTTGGGAACCACTAGAGTTTGTTGAGTTTAGACATCCTCATCGTCAGATCTGCAGTTGAGAAAAATCCCTTTGGCAGCAGTGAGGCAGATGGAGAGGAGGAGAGGCACTTAAGCCAGGAAGACCCATTACAAGATTCACTAATTCAGGAAAGAGCCCATAAGGGCCCGGCCTGGCTGTGTGAGTGGAAAAAAGAGAGGGATGTGAGAGACCCAGAGAGATGAGGGGAGCTTGACCACCAGAGTATCACGTTCATTTAGCAATCTTCTTAAAAAATTGATTACAGGTGTATATTTTAATGAATATAAAATAAGCTTCCATGGTTACCTGAGTTTTGGGCCCTAGAAATTGTCTAGAAAATATTGGTAATGCCAATGAATACAAAATAGCTCTCTTTGTACTGCTTTAAATACGTCGCCCCAGCATAGCATTAGATTAATGTTTCCCTGTGAAGATCACTTACTGAGGACTCCATTAGCTGGTCAAAACAAAACTTCTACGAGTACTAGAAATGCTGCGTTAGAATTAAATGGAAATCTTCCCTCTGAAGTCCTTTTTGAGTATGAGCTTGCCTTCTCTTTTGCTCCTCTTTCTCTTCTTTCTGTTCTTCTTTTCCTTCCTCCATTGAGCTCCTCTTTATGGAGATAGTCCAACACTAACTGTTTGCTTCAGGAGACACCCTATCACTAAGTCCTGCCCGTTTAGTCTTAGTCCTGCATCCTTGCATTGCTTTCTAATCCCATGTCCGTCACTCTAATTCATGGGCTAATTACTACACATTTAGATTCTTGTAATTGATTCTTTATTTTAAAGGCTAAGATAATTTCTGTTCTTAGTACACCTCAGTTTATTGTGAGGTAGGTAGGTAGTGTGGTCACTTTGCTTTCACAGAATAAGACTAATTCTGCTGTTTGACTATTTTGTAGGAATTATCTGTAGGAGCATGTTAGTTTCTCACCTACCTAAAATGGATGGATTTCGTTTCCAAAAAATATTATTTTTAACATTCTTCATTTTAAAATTTGAGTTCCAAATTCTTTCCTTCACTTCTACTTCTTCCTTACCCAGTGGCAAGTAATATATCAATTATACATGTGAAATCATGCACATTTATTTCCATATTGGCTTTATCACAAAAAAAAAAAAAGAAAAATAAACTACTTGAAAATTGTATTCAGTTCATCGGTTCTTTCTCTGGAGGTGGATAACATTTTTCATCATGAGTTCTTTGGAATGGCTTAGGTCATTGTCTTGATCAGAATAGTTAAGTTTTTACAGTTTATTATCATTACAATATTGCTGTTATTGTGTAAGATTGTTTCCTAGTTCTGCTCATTTCATTTTGTGTCAGTTCATTTGGTCTTGTCATCCCATGATTTTCTGGATCTACTCCCTTCATCATTTCCTGTGTGGGATACCACAATGATATCCCGCCATGATTGTGTGCCACAATTTGTTCAACCATTCCTCACTTTCCAATTCTTTGCCATCCCAAAAAGTTGCTATATTTTTGTACATTCTAGGTCTTTTTCCTTTTTGTCTTTGAGATTCAGACCTAGTAGTGGTATTGCTGAGTCAATACTCTTACCCTTTGGGTATTGTTCATGTTGTTCTCCAGAATGGTTAGACTACTTCACAGCCCTTCCAATATTTGTCATTTCTGAAAGGCGTGAGGTGATCCCTCGAGAGTTGTTTTAGTTTGCTTTTGTCTAATCAGTGGTGATTGGGAGCATTTTTATGTGGTGATAGATAACTTTGATTTCTTTTTCTGCCATCTGCTTTGACAATTTATCGATTGGGGAATGGCTCTTATTTTTATAAATTTGATGCAATTCCCTATATAGATATGTGAGAAAAGAAGCCTTTATCAGAAAAAAACTTGCTGTAACATTTTTTTTGTATCACTTTGTTGTTTATGATACATTTTCTCAAAATCTAGTTTCCTGACTTTTTGCTTTTAATGAGGTCTCTTTTTGGTTTTGCTTTGTCTGAGATCATGATTGCTCCCACTGCCTTTTTTTTTTTTTTAACTTCAGCTAAAGCATATTAGATCCCTCTCCAACCCTTCATCTTAACTCTTATGTCTTTGTTTCAAGTGTGTCTTTTGTAAACAGTGTCTTGGATCCTGGCTTCCAATCCATTCTGCTGTCCACTCTGCTTCTGTTTTATAGGCAAACATTGTTTAAATATCCAAAGTCCTTCCTGTAGTCTCCTCTGATCTTTTCCAGCCAAGAGTGATCTCAACTTCCTCGGATTCTCAGATATACTTTGCCTAAACCTTGACCCTTATCCTTTTGTTTCTTATTTTTACTAATAACCATATGCACATTTACTTTTGGCTGAATGTTAACTATTTATTAGACCATAAACTTTTAAAAAGCAAAATGTGTCATTTTTAGGTCTCTAGCACCCAGCATAGTATTTGGCCTGTAGCCTCCTCTTAAAAATGTTTGTTGAACTAAGTTGAATTGTTGAGACACTAGTGATGTTAGGTTCCAGAAGAGCAGTATTTTCTGCCATTTAATGTGTTTTTTCATTCTCTCTGTTCCCATTGGCTTAGTGGAGTTTGACTTACACTTCCTGACTCGCCTAACAAACACACCATGCTGTACTGAAAGGGTGGATAATAACTTGATCCTTGAGATTCAAAAATGACTATATTAGAGTTTGTGCACGTGTGGTAAGCAGGAAAGGATAGGAGGGGTATTATGACAAACCGAGACAGTAGCTGACAGTAGGACAGCTAAAGGGAATTTCATATATCCATACGCATATGTATACTTATACATGGAGCAGATTTCTAAATTCCATATTACAATTTTCCCTCTATGTCTCATTTTGTTTTTGAAACAAAAACTGTAGACTTGGGCTTATTTTATTTAGACTTTACCTCTTTTTAATTTAAAAAATTATAAGTCTTTTCCATCCAGTTTTAGGCATTTTGCCCTTCAAAGAAACATGCTCTGAAATTTCAGATACTTATTGTGGTTACTTCTGTTGCTGAATGAACTTTGAAAAATACAAAGGTTTTCAACAAGAGCCAGTTATTGTAAACCATCTTCGAAGTGCACCCTTTATTATGGATGGCGAACCACTTTCCAGTGGTTTTTGGCATTGTTCAAAGAGCTACTCCTGGGATTGCCTGATTATTCCAGAAGAGAGTTTGCCAAGGCCCTTCGAAGTCAGTCACCGAAGTAATTGCATGGAACTTAATAATTGAAATGAAATTTAAAAATGGAAACGAGAATTTTTCCTCCAGTCTTCAGTGATCTTCATAGAGGAATGTCTCTCCTTGGGATTTTCTTTTAGATCTTCTTATTTTAGAAAGGGGAGAAAATAATAGATTTATGTTTGGTTTCTTTTTTTTCCTACTTTCACTAAATCCTGCATAATTTTTTGTTTTTCTGGGAACAAGTGACTAACACATAGTAAAAGCATAATAAATGATTGAAAGATGTTGAAAGTTTTGATGGCAGCAGAATATCTGAAATGAAGGAGCTGATATTTGTCCACTCTGAGGAAGAGCTGAAAATGTTACCCGCTCCCTGTTGTCTAAAGGAGGCACTGAGTTTTCATATTAGTGCATGACACTTACTTTGTGAATAGAATTTTCTGGCACCCTATTAAAAATTAAAAACTGTCCCTTCTGGGCTCTTTTTCCTGTTGTTGCCTTCTCTGCCTCCAGTCCGGGGAGAGGAATAGTATGATGCTCTTTTCCTTTTTTTTTTTTTTTTTTTTTTTTTTTATGGAATCTTTCTTAATGTCATTAATATTTTTTAAAATTTTATTTAATAGCCTTTTATTTACAGGTTATATGCATGGGTAACTTTACAGCATTGACAATTGCCAAACCTCTTGTTCCAATTTTTCCCCTTTTACCTCCCACCCCCTCCCCTAGACGGCAGGATGACCAGTAGATGTTAAATATATTAAAATATAAATTAGATACACAATAAGTATACATGACCAAACCATTATTTTGCTGTACAAATAGAATCAGACTCTGAAATATTGTACAATTAGCTTGTGAAGGAAATCAAAAATGCAGGTGGGCAAAAATATAGGGATTGGGAATTCAATGTAATGGTTTTTAGTCATCACCCAGAGTTCTTTCTCTGGGTATACCATTGGAAATAATTTGTTTGATCTCATTGCTGAGGATGGCCAGGTCCATCAGAACTGGTATGATGCTCTTTTCCAACTTGATTTTGGTCACGTACATGTGCACACATGCATATACAATGCATGTGTGTTTGGATTTATGTGTGTATATTTAAATAGGAGGATTGAAAGCACTGCATTATTAAATATTAATTATGCATTATTCAATTGAACAACCACAAAGAGCCTATTTTGGGAAAGACATCGTGTTAGGCTCTGAGCTACCAAGATGGAACATCATATGGTTCTTGACTAGAGAACCTGGGAGGAAATTTGGAATTGGATTCATCATGAGCCTTCACGGGCTATTGCCATGTGGGGTTTCTGTGGGGGCTTCAGCAGGAACCAGCTAATTGCTAATCATGGGGAGCCAGTCGATTAGTGTCACGTGAGAGAAAAGGGAGGAACTCTAAATAAACGTAGGCTAGAAGGTATCGGTCCCTGACCCCTTCCCCTCAGTGTCACGACCCACTTTTGCCGAAGAGCAGTTTTTGAGGAGGGTCAGTCCTGAGGATGACCAGCAGGGTCAGAGGATGCTGGATGTGCAGATCTGCGAGGAGGATGCTCTGTGTTTATGAGTGACAAGGAACAGCTCCCATCTCTAGGTAGGTTAAAAGGGTTGAAAATAGATTGATAACCTGGTCTATGTTATCAGGGACATGGAGAAGCTTTGGAAAGAGAATCTGAGGGGGAGGAAGGTGATCTGTCAAGAGGCTGGGAGAGCAGGGGAACAGTAAAATAGCATCCAAGCTCTTTAAGCCGGTCAGTGAGCCGACACTGGCCTTTGTGATGGGCTGCCTTATCTCTCCAGGCTTCTCTCCTCAGGAACCCTAGGTTCCTGGGCTTCCAGTCTCTTAGCAATCAGTTTGCTAAGATTGATTTCAATCAGTCCTGACAACTAAGAAAACTTACTTCTAAGCAGCTCTCTTGCTGATGAGGGGCTACCTAAGAAACTGGGGTTTTTAATGATGGTAAAAATAATAATGGTGGCCAGAATTTAATATAGCACTGATATAGAGCTCTACAAATTGTATCTCATTTTGTTCTCACAACAATGTTGGGAGGTAGATGCTATTATATTTCTATTTTACTAATGAGAAAACTAAGGCAAGCAGAGCTTAAGTGACTTACCCAGGCTCATGCTGCTGGTAAATGTCTGAAACTGAATATGAATGCAGATCCTCCTGATCCCAAGCCTATTTTTAACACGTATGAACAATATATTTTGACAAAGGCTTTATTTTGCATTTATGATCTTCTTGTTACTTTTTATTTTCATATGATTAAATATGCCTTTTTTATAACGTTGACTTACTTTTGCATCAACTTGATAATAATGAATAATTTTTGCAAATACTTCTGTAGTTTTTTTGACTAGGATTATATTTTAAAATTTCCCTAATTATCAGAAGAGGAAAGAATAAAGTCTATAAATTATATCATATTTACCAAAAAAAAAGAAAACCCAGAAATATGAGGTAATATAGTAAAGAGAAGGAACCAGGATATGTATTAAGTGCAGAAGCAGTGGGGATGATGCTTCTGTGGGCACTTAACAGGAGAGGGAGGTTTTGATATTGGTTCCAGGCCAGAGGGGAGAACTGAAGGATATAGCCACCAGACTGTCTTCCAAGAACAAGAACATTTCCAGAAGAGTGTGCCTGTGGCTTGGAGGGGGGAAGGAGTACAGAGGTTGGGCTCAGGACAAAGCTCAAAAAATAACAGAAGGATTACAGTAACAGGCTCTTAAAAATCAAATCAAAATAAAACCAAAACCAAATGAGCAAGCAAAAGAGAAAGAACCCAACCATGGGTACTATAAATAAAGAAGATGGGTTCATCTTCAGAGAAGGATACTGAATCAAAAAAAAAAAAAAAAAGCAAAACAAAATCCTCTTCAATCTTAAAGAGAAATGACAAATGATCACCCCAAAAGAATTTTTAAAAGAACTCTAAAAAGACTTTAAAAATCAGAGAGGTGAAGGGGGGAAAAGGTAATTGAGGAAAACCAAGAAAATTATAAAAAGAAAGTTAACTAACTGGAAAAGGAGATCCAGAATCTCAAGGAAGAAAACAATGCCCTGAAAACTAGAATTGGACGAGGGGAAGTCAATGTTATTAGAGATTGAGAAATAATAAAACAACACAAAAAATAAAAGCAGAAGAGAATATGAAACATCTCATAAAAAGATAATTGATGTGAAGAACAGATTAAGAAAACATGAGACTAATCAGATTACCCAAAAGCTAGGATCAGAAAAAAAAAAAAAGAATCAATACAGTAATACAAGAAACAAAATTGCCCTGAAGTTTTAGGACAAGAGAGGAAAATAGAAATAGAAAAAAAAATTCACTGCTCACTAACTAAAAGAGATCCCAGCATGATAACCCAGAGGAACATCATAGTCAAATTCCAAAACTTACAGGTTAAGAAGAAAATATGAGCAACAAGAAAAAAGCAATTCAAATATTGCAGAACTACAATTAGAATCACACAAGCGCTTGTTCCTCTAACACAAGAGACAAAGCTCTTCTAGACCACACAATTGCCTTTTGGAGATTCCATAAAATCTTCTTTTTTCTTTTTTCTTCAAGTAGCAGATTGCCAACCAACTAATTGTTTGCCCGGAGATTTGGAGGGCAGAGAGATGAGATAAAGGCTGACCAGACTGAAAAACAGCCAGCTGAGCGCAACCTTATTTTTCCCCTAGACTAGGATAAAATGGAAAAAGGAATCTCTTCTGGTTTATTTTCTGTGTATCCTTTTTGGAGAAACCATTTGGAAAGAGAAGATGGAGATCCGCTGCTTGCTCATACACTGTATTAAGACCATATTTAGTTCTAGAGAAAATACTTGAGAACACGGATTTTTTTTTTTTTTTGCAAGCTTTGCTGACAAAAAATTATTTGAATTTTATGGATAAGAATAATGTAAACTCATGTTTTAAATGTGTTAGTAATGATAAAGTATGCGTATGTCAAATAAAATTCCTTGCTGTGATAAAGTGGATCATTTCTTGGGTCCCTAACAAATTACACCTCACTTGAACTGTTTTCACATTTCTCTTTCCTAATATTTCTGTTATCTCCATCAGGGATTAGAATGATTAATGTCGTTTAATCGGTCTGTTAAGCACTTCGGTTAATGTGTGAGCATACAAAGCACCATAAGTCATGAGAAAGTGACAAGAGCAGCACTCTCAGAAATGGATGCAGGATGTAAAATTGATGCTCACACTGTTATGTTTTGACTTAAGGTTGGACTCCGGCTAATGGACACAGCAACCGAAGGCCGATCAACAGAATCATGAATTGGGCTTTATTTCATACGCCAGTTCTCAAAGCTACTTGCTGGTGTAGTGTATTATAGTAAGCAGAACTGGACCCCGAAGTGCCACGTTCTGTCTCTGATGTATACTGGCTGGGTGACCCTGAGCAGATTGCTTAACCCCTCTGTATTTCAGCCAAGTCATCCAGATTATAAATTGGAGGACTCTTGCTGACTTGCATTAGCAAAGGGAGTTCCCTCCCTGGGAGTTCCCTACGCTGGTGAAATCAGGTTTGAATAAAAACAGTTTTTTGGCTTAAGTAAGAATTTCTGCTTTGATTATAGCGATTAATAAATGAAAGTATGTTTGCCTTCCAAAGGATGTATGAGGTTAATTTCTTAGGTACCAAGAAGCCAAGTTTAGCATTAACCAATGCAGTGAGACCTGGGAGATTTGCTCATGAAGTTAGGAGAGACAAATCCTTCACCCATTTGGGGGCTTTGGACAGCCCAGGTTCCATCTTTAAGAGCGTGAAATTTCAGCATCCAATCTCATTGGTTCTCTCTGGTGAAAAAATGGCAGTCTCTCTCCCAGGAGACAGGGTCCATAAGTTGCTGTGACTGAAATTATTTATGGCCTGCTGGCCGGACATCTGATAATGAGATTCTGTACTTAATTAGGCTGCTCCTCAGCCAGCAGACTCAGTAGGTCTGAACCTCTCCAGATTGAGAGAACCTGCTGGACTTTGGTTCTGGGGCAACACCTTTGAGAGCCCAAGTCTGCTTCCAAGCCAGAGTGAGATACTAAAGGAGAATTTTGCAGAGAATTAATGTATGCAATTTACAAACAAGAAAAAATAAGAAGAAATAGTGATTAATACTGTAGAGGAAAAAAATATTACAGCTTGAGGATAATAACTTGTATTTCTATGATGCTTTAAAATTCACAAGGCACTTTCTTCACAACATCCCTGTAAGGTAGGTGGTATAAATATCCCCATTTTGCAGATGGCAAAACTGAGGTTCAAGGATTATGTCTGCCTTGGGAGCCGAAGTCTCCAGAATGAAGATGAGGAATCCAGACTACCACGTCCATGGAAGCAGAGGAACCGACTGCTTGACTTTCTTTGTTCATCTTTCATCATTTCTCTACTTCTGATATCTTTCAGAAAAGTAGCCGGATTTGTTTTTCTTCTCATCAGCTTCCAGATTGAAGGATCCCAAGAAGCAGTAGAAAATCAGGGGAAAGTGGCTTGGAGGGCGGCGTGGGAGGGGATCTCTCTGTGAGGTCGGGGAGCTCTCTGTGAGGTCAGGGAGCTTCAGAATTTCAGCGTGTAGGGAAGAGCGGAGAAGGTTGGGGCCGGTGGCAAGAACGGACAAGGAGGGTGAAGAAGCAGAATGCCTCGGTGACCTCACGCTGTCGGTGGTTCTCCCTGGATGAGCAGAGGGGCCTCCCCCCAAGGGAACAGAAGGGAAGCACCTTGGATGCTCCTGCTGGTGCTGGGGAGCTTTGCATATTGACTAAATGATGGATAAAAGCGCTAGGAGAGGGACTGTGATGGCTTTGACAGTCCCGTCTGATTCTCACGGGCCACCGGGAGGTCCCAGACCAAGCCTAGATCCTTGTTTGGATCCCGATGGACTCAGATTTTGGCCAGATATCCTGAGGTCCCCTCCCTGCCCTGATTCATTCATTGACTTAGACTCTTTTGGATTTGATGAAAGAGGAGATTCTTTGCTTCAGTTGTTACCCAGCCTTCATCACTCAGTCAAACAGGCCGAGGTCTCCCCTTGCCTCCGGGCCCGGTTTATCTCTGGCCACTGGACTCGGAGGCTCTGGGGGGAAGGGGAGGCGGGGGACCCTGCCCAGCCCTCCGTCACTTAACCCAACTCGCTTGTGTGTCACGGCATCCCCACCCCCGTCGTGGTCCTCTGAGAACCGAGGACAGACTACAGCCCCCTTTTAGCTAGAAGGGGCCGAGGCTCCTGGGGATGTGGGAAGAAGTCGTTCCCAGCCATTTAGGGCTGTTGGCTGGACTTTTAGCGTGAGGCGGCTTGTCTTCCGTGACAAGGCTGGCTGTTGTCCTTCGTTCTCCGAGAGGACAAAATGGCCTCAGTTGTTAGGGTCCAGCTGAGCCCGGCTCGCTCTGCCCCGGTCAGACCCAAGCAGTCCCATCCAGGGTGGCTCCAGCTCTGAGCGTCTCGCCTTTCTCCTGGGCAGAGCCAGTCCCGCTTTGATCCAGAGCCCTTCTCCAAGGAGGGTGCGCGATGCTGGGCCGTCTGGCCAGGCTCTCCTGGGTCCTCCAGTCAATTCTAACAAGGAAGCGCATCCCGCCTGTCCCCTTGGCTCTTGAAAAAGCACATCTGAGGCCAACTGGTCTGATCTTTACTGAGTCATGTCTTAGTACAGAAACAAAGGCCGTGGGAGGCCGTTAGTATGGGAGGCAGACGGGGAACCCAGGAGTTCCCAAGTCCCCACTGTTCCGTACTGCCCCCCAGCCAGCCAGGATGGGCCCGATGGATGAGGGATCAGTGCTGCTGTAGCAGAACACCCCAGATCCCCCTCGGTATTATTTGGATTTGCAGAATAAGCAAGAGTGGCTCATCTTACAGGACTGGGGTGAGGTATTTGATGACCATCTAGGAAAAAATGAAGTGTGATTTCTGGCCCGAGTCCAGTGCATGTTAAAGCCCAGCAAGCCAGTGTTTAACTGCTTAATGGAAACTCTGGGAGCCATCTGCCATTCTCCTCATCAATCTGATGGCTTGCTTTATCTGCCTACTGTCGAAGAAAAGGAGTCAAGTCTAAACTAACATGCGGGGCCAATGCTTTGCCTGTTGGATGGGGCTAATATTTTACAGTCGATCTGCTTCCCGATTTGTAAACATGTGTTTGATAAGCTGCTTACAGGGTATCCAGCAGAAGAAAACAAATGGTCCCTCACTCACCCCCACTCCTAATCAGCCCATCAGATCTGCTTAAACAAAGTTCCCCTCTTGCTTTCCCCAAACGTCCCCCAGGATGGTAAATGTTGCATAATTTTCGTTTTCTGTCCATGCAGTCTGCGCTTGGCCATTAATATTTCATCAAGGTAATAACGAAGCAGGTGTTTACATATCAATTTGCATTTATAAACATTGTCTCAGTTGATCCCCATGATAATCCTCTGAGGTAGGAATAGAGATCAAAGCGGAAAGAGAAAGATTAAAGATAGATTTTCCAATGCTGGAGAGCCTCTTAATACCGATTGGCCGGTGGTGGCTGTGGGTCTGCCTCCAAAAAAGGGCTGAACTGAGCGGTCCGGGGACAAGATTCCTTTCTGCAGAGGTAGAGCCAACAGCTGTGTTGCAGTTGAAGATTAGTGGGAACGGCAGATAATCCCGAGGAAGTTTTCCAGGAGAGATACTAGCGGTTGACAGGAGTACCACAAGGGATGAGCAAATCCCAGCAGAGCAAATAATCCCGTTACAGATAGGGCTGTGGGACAGATACAGTAATACCAACAAACCAGCAGATATCAGGGAACTTTATTTTCTATTGTATAATAAGGAATAAGAATTCTATAATATTGTTATTATAGAACAAGGAATAAGAATTCCTTATACACGTGTTCCCTAGCCACATTTCCCCCATGCATGTTCTATCATTTCTAAAGGACTTTGCCTATTGTTCAGCTGTTCCCATCCCACAGGAACCTTGCATTCAATCCTTGGAGTCATTCTGGGCACTGATAGGTAAACTTTCACCTTGTCTTGATCAGGACTTCAGCCTATCTTCCTTGCTACCATTCAGCTCTGGCCATAATCTTCATCTCTTCCTTCCTCTCTAGCAATTCCCATGGTCACGTGATTTTAGGGGAAATTATTTTGGTAACAATAGATAGGATGAACTGGAATAGGGAGAGACTTGGGGCAGGGAGGCTAATTAAGAGGCTATTGTGACAATCTAGACAAGCGTGGTAAAGAACCAAGGCGGTCGCTGTGCAACTGCAAGGTGCCCAAAAGGACACAATGCGGGCTGAGGGACAGTGAGCGCCCCAGGATAATGTCAGGATTATAAACCTGACACTAAAAGGGCGATGGTGCTTTCTGGCAGGAAAGGGAAAATTGGAAGGGGTGAGATTTTGGGAGAAAGATGATGAGGTCAGTAAAAACCGTCTCCAGGGCATCCGGTTGGAGCCGGACAGTAGGCAATTGCTGATGTGGGACTGGATCTGTATGTAGTTTTGTAAGTCACAGGCAGAGAGATGAAAATTAAGCCTTAGTGAGTTGATGAGTTTCCCAATTTATATAAAAGGGGCTAAGACAGAACCTTGGGAAACACCCCCAATTAGGGGACATCATGTAAATGATGAACCAGTAAAGGAGACTGAGGAGGCAAAAAAAATATATATATATATATACAATTGGAAATGAGAGAAGAGAAATCACTTTCTTTTTGGGAGATGAAGGAAGGCTTTGTGGGGCAGGTGCACCTGGAGGAACTGTACCTTGAAAGAAGGGAGCAGATACATACAGAAATGAGGGTTTATGGATAGGACGGAACCAATTTGCTTACACTTTGCATGAAAACCCATAATAATGAGTGCTTTCCAATACGTTACACTGACCTTGCAACGGCTAAGGGCCGGTGGCTACATTGCCACCCACATTTTGAATGTCACAGGTTCTTGAATAAATATTTGTGCCCTCAGTGTGGGAAAACTATATAAGAAGTCAACTCCCATGCCTTCCACCCCTCCTTCATTTGGCTGGCTGGTTTATACTTTAGCTGAGCCGAGTGGGTTTACTTGGTACACAAATTCACAAGAGCTGTGTCCACCCTCGGCCCACACAGCCGGTCGGTTCCCCAGGCTCGCCCACTGCCCGCCCACCACACCTTTCGTTCCTCCAGTCTTATGGCCAACCCCCTGATTTGGACCCTCGTCACGCCTTCCCTGGACCATCCCAGTGGCCTCCCGCTTCGTCTTCCTCCAGTCTGATCCTCACGCTACTAAAATGGTCTCTAAGGCACAGATCTGTTTGTCTTGGCTCCGTGTTCAAGAAGATTTTGGTGATAGGAAAAAAGACAATTTTCTCTGTCATTTAAAGCCCCTCATCATCTGCTGAGAGCTATTCCAGTCACTGGTTTAGATTGGACACAGAAGCTGCCTTCCTATGGTCAGCTCTCCAGGAGAGGAAATCCAGAAGAAAGGTTCAATGTCCCGTACAAAGTCACACGATAATTTTATCAGGGAGAAATGAAACAAAGCTCTGTGTGAGGTCAGAGTGGGGAGGGCATTAGAACAAGAACAGGTGCCCACAAGAGGTGATTGTTGAATCTGGTTTTGAAGAAATGAGAAAGAATTCAGTGGTTTGAGAGGGAGGAAGAACCATTTAGGCAGAGACAACCATGGGGTGGCCAAGCTCAGGGCTTGTTTCTGGGAGGAGGGAATCTGATTTGACTTGAGTAGAGAGGGAATGAGGGAGAGGAATTAGGCTGGAGAGGGAGGGTCTGTTCAATTGTGGTTTGAACTTATTCAACCTCTTCTGGTCCTTCATCTGTATCCCAGCCTCCTCACTGGGCTCCCTGCCTCTTCTTTCTTAAATCCACCCAACACTTGATGGCCAAAGTAATTTTCATTAAGAACATGTGACTCCCCCACTTAACTCCAATGACTTCCTTTATCTCCAGCACAAAACATAAACAACGTGGCCCCCTCTGCCCATGTGGAACCATCGGACGTCACTCAGGCTGCTGCGCTGGGTAACGTCCCCTCTCCCCTCGCTCAGACGCCCCAGCTGCCGTCCCTTTGGCTCTGCTTTGGCCGGCCCTCGGTCCGTGTGCCCTTCCTCACGGCCACTCAGGGAGTCCTCCAGGATAACCTCAGGCATCATCTTCTGCAGGAACCGTTTCTGATTTCTGGTACTTGCGTATTTTATGTTTTGTAGATGTCCATACTTATTCGCTTTTCAGTGCTCCACCTACATTTTGGTTTCCGTTTGCTATCTTCCCATCACAAAGAAGCTCCTGGGGAGCAGGGATCGGTTCATTCTTTGCACCCAACGGAGGCAGAGGGTTTTGCATACAGGAGGAGCTTAATAAACACTGACGGATTGTAAGCAGTAGGCTGCCCTGCCTGGTTCTCGACACAGCGAAATTGAGTGTTAGCTTGATCTGAATTGTCTGATATTGCCTAGTTAGCCAGTAACAGCGTCTCGGAGCTCAGAATGGCAAGGGAGCTAGAGCAAGTGCCGGAAATGTACAAGGTATCCCAGAGGGACCCCAGCCCAGCCCCCCAGCCTTCTGCTGGGTGTGTCCCTGTGGAAGCTGATTCTCAGAGCATAGGATGGATGGAAATGACTTCTGGAGGGACGGTGAGAGGGTGCCCAGGAGCTTGTGTGTGTGCGTGAGAGAGACAGACACGTAGAGACAGAGAGATAGAGAAAAAGACAGTGAGAGGATGAGAGATAGAGACAGTGAGATAGAAAGAGAATGAAAGACAGAGACAGAGAAAGACAGAGAATGAGAAACACACACACAGATAGATAGAATGAGAAACAGAGAGACAGAAAGATAGAGAATGAGAGAAAAAGAGAAAGAAATAGAATGAGAGATAGAGAGAAAGACAGAGAACAAGAGAAAGATAGAGAAAGAGAGAGTGTAGAATGTCTTCTCCATGTCTAAAATCCTTGTAAAGGCAGCCGTCCCCTTTATCTCTCTAGAAGCTCAGCTGTGCTTATGACAAATATGTTCATTTATTTTATTTTCCCTACCTGCCACTCTTGTTTAGGGTAATGGCCAGTGAGCACCTTTGCTTTCCTGTAGACAGCTCCTGACCGCGTGAAGAATGGGGGGCTAGGAGCTCCCCTCTGGTCTTCTGACCTCTCATCCCGTGCCCCGACCTTGAGACCACAGCAAAGCCTGGCAATTCTAGGCCCTTTGTGGACTCTCGCCCTCCGAATTAATTTTAGAGTCATTGAAATTCTGCCAGCTCCTGGGGGAACAAATGGGAGCCAGGCTGACAACCAGAAACGGAGGAAATGACTTTGTATCTATTTCAAGATGAGGGAGCCACAACCGCCAAGGCCCCTCCCGTGACGCTCTTAGGGGAAAAAAGACATAAATTTAATACTTTTAGGAAATTCGATCCTGCGGTCGCCTTCAGCTCTGAGGTTCCATGCTGGGTGCTGGCTTTGATCTGGGAGGAGCTGTGCGGATGCCAAGGGGCACGGTCCACGTGGAGGGAAGGAGGGCCCGCGGTCAGGACAGTGGGGAGAGCTCCCCGAGGCTGGGATTGAGCATGAGATCCTTGAGTGGGTGCAGGATCATGGCAGCCCAAGAGAGTTTGGGGACAGGGCGGTCCGGCTCGATTTCATCTAAATCAGAAAGAACATTGCTGGGTTTGGGTTCGAGTCCCACCTCCTGTACTCATTACCTACGTGACGGCTGGACCTCCCGGGGTCTCATCTGTACAATGCACAGGTGGAATGTGCCTTCCGTCTACAGATCTCCATCCTCTGGGCAGAGGGCGCGACCCTGATAAGGTGGGAGAGGTAGTTGGCTTGTTATGTCTGATCAGTGCCTTCTAGTGCCCTGATAAGGAGTTTGTGGGTGTAGAATAACTGGAAATGAAAAGGAACAAATTCTGTGACCTTAAAAATGAATATAATTGAGAAGTGGAAATAAGTTTTATTATTCTAATAAGTTAGTCTGTCGACCAAACAGAGCTAACTCCATTGTGTTTGTCCATTGAAGGGCAGCTAGATGGTGCAGAGGATAGAGGGCCCAGTGTGGATTCAGGAGAGCCTGAGTTCAAACGTTGCCTCAGACATGTACTAGCTGACTGACTCTGGGCAAGTTATTTCCTTGCTTGTCTCAGTTTCCTCATCTGCAAAATGGGCTGGAGAAGGAAATGGCAAACCACGCCAGTATCTCGGCCAAGAAAACCCCACACGGGGTCAGCAAGGGTTGGACTTGACTGAAAATTAAGTGAACTGACTTTGTGATTGAGCTGCTTTGAGTAAGTGGTTTTTATTTAAATAAACAAGTGGTATGGGTCTATTCTTATTGGAGAATGGCTTGGTTTCTTATAAATTAGGGTCAATTCTCTATATATTTTAGAAATGAGGCCTTTATCTGAACCTTTGAATGTAAAAATGTTTTCCCAGTTTGTTGCTTTCCTTCTAATCTTGTCTGCATTATTTTTGTTTGTACAAAACTTTAACTTAATATAATCAAAATTATCTATTTTGTGATCAGTAATGATATCTAGTTCATCTTTGGTCACAAATTCCTTCCTCCACAGATCTGAGAGGTAAACTATCCTATGTTCTTCTAATTTGTTTATAATCTCATTCTTTATGTCTCGATCATGAACTCATTTCAACCTTATCTTGGTATATGATGTTAGGTGTGGGTCAGTGCCTAGTTTCTGCCATACTAGTTTCCAATTTTCCCAGTAGTTTTTGTCAAATAGTGAATTCTTATCCCAAAAGCTGGGGTCTTTGGGATGTCAAACACCAGATTATTATAGTCTTTGACTATTTTGTCCTGTGAAACTTCCAGTTCTCTAAACTATTCCAGTGATCAACTGCTCTATTTCTTAGTCAGTACCAAATGGTTTTGATGATCACTGCTTTATGATATAGTTTTAGATCAAGTACAGCTAGGCCACCTTCATTTGTTTGTTTGTTTGTTTTTCATTAATTCTCTTGAAATTCTTGTCCTTTTGTTTTTCCAGATGAATTTTGTTATTTTTTCTAGGTCATTAAAATAGTTTTTTGGGAGTCTGATTGGTATTGCACTAAATAAATAGATTAGTTTAGGTAGTATTATCATCTTTATCATATTCGCTGGACCTATCCAAGAGCACTTGATAGTTTTCAAATTGCTTAGATCTGACTTTATTTGTGTGGAAAGTGTTTTGTAGTTTTGCTCATATAGTTCCTGACTCTCCCTTGGTAGATAGATTCCTAGATATTTTATCCTATTGACAGTTGTTTTAAATGGAATTTCTCTTTGTATCTCTTGTTGTTGGATTTTGTTAATGACGTATAAAAATACTGATGATTTGTGTGGATTTATTTTGTATCCTGCAACTTTGATAAAGTTGTGGATTAATTCTAATAGCTTTTTAGTAGATTCTCTGGAGTTCTCTAAGTATACCGTCATATCATCTGCAAAGAGTGATAATTTGGTTTCCTCATTACCTACTCTAATTCCTTTAATCTCTTTTTCTTCGCTTATTGCCAAAGCTAACATTTCTAATACAATATTTAATAGTAATGGTGATAGTGGGCAGCCTTGTTTCACTCCTGATCTTATTTAGAATGGTTCTAGTTTGTCCCCATTACATATGATACTTGTTGATGGTTTTAAATAGATGATTCTGATCATTTTAAGGAAAAGTCCTTTTATTCCTGTACTCTCTAGTGTTTTTAATAGGAATGAGTGTTGGATTTTATCAAATGCTTTTTCTGCATCTATTGAGATAATCATATGATTTGTTAGTTTGGTTATTGATATAGTTTATTATGCTGATAGTTTTCCTAATATTGAACCAGCCCTGGATTCCTGGTTTAAATCTTACTTGGTAATATCCTGGAGACGATTTTCTGTAATCTCTTTGCTAATATTTTATTTAATAGTTTTGCACCAATATTCATTAGGGAGATTGGTCTATAATTATCTTTCTCCATTTTCACCCTACCTGGTTTAGCTATCACCACTATATCTGTGTCATAAAAGGTTGGTAGGACCCCTTCTTTCCCTATTTTTTCAATTAACTTACATAATATTGGAATTAATTGTTCTTTGAATGTTTGATAAAATTCACATGTAAATCCATCTGGTCCTGAGGATTTTTTCTTAGGGAGTTAATTATTCTTGTTCTGTTTCTTTTTCCAAAATGGGACTATTTAAATAATTTATTTCTTCTTCTGTTAACCTGGCCAATCTATATTTTTGTAGATATTACTCCATTTCATTTAGATTATCAAATTTGTTGGCATATAGTTGGATAAAGTAACTCCAAATTATTGCTCTAGTTTCCTCTTCATTGGTGGAAAGTTCTCCTTTTTCATTTTTGAAACTCACAATTTGATTTTCTTCTTTTCTTTTTCTAATCAAATTAACTAAAGATTTATCTGTTTTGTTGGTTTTTTCATAAAACCAACTCAGTTTTGTTTATTAATTCAATAATTTTCTTATTTTCAATTTTATTAATCTCCCCTTTTATTTTCAGAATTTCAAATTTGGTATTTAATCAGGGGTTTTTAATTTGTTCTTTTTCTAGCTTTTTTAGTTGTAAGCCCAATTCATTGATCTTCTCTTTCTCTATTTTATGCAAGTAAGCATCTAGAGATATAAAATTTCCCTTTATAAGTGCTTTGGTTGTATCCCACAAATTTTGGTATATTGTCTCATTATTGTCATTCTTTTGGATGAAATTATTGATTGTGTTTATGATTTGCTGTTTCATCCTTTGGAATATCTGATTCCAGACCCTTTGATTCTGTATTGTAGAAGCTGCTAGGTTTTGGGTAATCCTAATTGTGGCTTCTCAGTATGTAAATTTTTTCTTCCTGGCTGCTTGCAATATCTTTTCCTTGGTTTGATAGTTCTGAAATATAGCAATGATATTCCTTGGGGATTTAATTTTGGGATCTCTTTCAGGAGGTGATTGATGAATTCTTTGGATGATT
Organism: Sarcophilus harrisii; assembly: GCF_902635505.1. Taxonomy (NCBI): domain Eukaryota; kingdom Metazoa; phylum Chordata; class Mammalia; order Dasyuromorphia; family Dasyuridae; genus Sarcophilus; species Sarcophilus harrisii. The sequence continues at coordinate 5,242,797 of NC_045431.1, read as the reverse complement.
ATTTTTTCTTCTGATACTAAAATATCAGGGCGCTTTTCTTTTATGATATCCTGTAAGATAATGTCTCGGTTCTTTTTTTTTTTTCATCATGGCTTTCAGAAAGTCCAGTAATCCTTAGATCATCTCTCCTAGATCTATTTTCCAGGTCAGTTGTTTTTCCAGGATGTAATTGGCCCAATTGAATTGTTTTGTTCATTACTTTCTTTTTCCATTTCACAAATTTTGTTTTTCAGTGAATTGGTGTCTTTTTAATATCTCTTTTGTAGGGTATTATATGTTTTTTCCATTCCTTCTTTCATTCATCTCATTTCATTTCCCCATTTTTCTTCTAGCTCTCTTTTAAGATTCTGTATGCAATCTTTCAAGTAAGCCTTGTGAAATGGGGACCAGTTCATGTCTCCCTCTGGGGCTGCTTTGCCTTTAGCTCTTCTCTCTCTCCATAAAAGCTGTCTATGATGAGACTTCTTTTTGGATTTTTATTCATTTTTTTTTAAGGCTTAAAGTCTGTTCAATGCAAAAGAGCAGAGTGCTTTAATTTGCCCTGGGGCAGTTCTGCTGATTGATTTCTGGTGCTGAGTAATTGCGGTCCGGCATTCTTCCAGGACTCAGTGGTTTACAATTTGCCTTTAGTAGCAAATCTACCAAACCACCTGTTTGCAACCAGGACAGAGCAGCTTGAGAAACTCACAGAAGATTCCCAGGGGCATGGAAGATAAAATGCTCTGACTCCTGTCGCAGCTCCTTGCCCTGTCTCCCTGTGCTGTGTTCTGGGCTCAGCAGACTGTCCCCCTGCCTGATTGAAACAGACCTGTTCTGAAGTTCTTCCAAGGTAACTTTTTCTAGAAATGTGTTGTGGGTTCTGTGGGTTCTTTGACTCCAAGACCAGTGTAGAGGCTTAATCTACTGTTGGTTTGAGAGAAGATCAGAGGAAGTCACAAAAAGTCGTGTCTACTCTGTCCCCCTCTTGGTTCTGCCCTCCTTAAGACATATTTCTTTATGAATCATGTTGGGACTGAAAAATCAGGACCAAATGGAAAAACCATGGAAGAGGAAAAACATAGAAAAAAGAAGTGAACATTGCATGTGGTGATTTACATTCAAATTCCATAGTTCTTTTTCTAGATGCAGATGGCATTTTCTAGCCAAACTTTATTGGGATTGCCTTGGATGGAAGACCTTTCAATGTGGTTCCCCTCTCAGTGACATCCAGCTTTATTGTAATGTTGGGCTGTTGTTTATTTTATTTTTTGGGGAGAAGATAATTTCTAGTTCAAAAAAATTCATGTTACAACACATATTAGTAAACTTCAGTTACTTAGTGGTAGATATAGGTAGTTCCCATCACATGGCTATTCTCTGGGATCCAGAAATTTTCTAAAAGGATAGAGTGCTTCTATTTATTATTTTGTCCTCAGAATGAGTCTTTTCTCAGCACATGTTCATTCTTCTTTTTCTCTTTCCATTTGTGTTCTCATCTATGAGACGTATTTTATAAAAGGTCATATGTATATACATTATTAAGAATGTGAACATATATACATATTCATACATACATACATAGACACATACACTCATCAGATATTTCTATTTGATTATCCAAGACTCTTACTCTGTAGGTTTGATTAATCCTTAGTGCCAGAGATTTCAAGAATGGTTGTAAAATCAATTCTGTCTTAATTTCCTTGGACTTTGTTCTTAAATCAACCCAAAATAAAGATTGATCCTGGACTTCCAAGTCAAAAAATTACTTGACCCATTAAAAAAAAACCCAAAAAACGATTTCATTAAATATTTCTCAATTACATGTAAACAAGTTTTTAAAAAAACATTAATTAAAAAATTTGAATTTCAAATTTTCTCCCTTTTTCTCAAGAAGGCAAGCAAAGTAGAATATTAATTCTACATGTGAAGTCATGAAACGCTTCCGTATTAGTCATGCTGCAAACCCACCCACATATGCACCCACAAACACACAAATGAAGTAAAATGCAGCATGCTTCATTCCCCTTCCGCTGAGTAATTCTCTGTGCCCAAGTCACTCCGTGTCTTCACCAGAGAGTTGTTTGAAGGATTGAGAATTAAAATGTCTTTTCTTTCCCTGAGGCAATTGGGATTAAGTGACTTGCCCAGGGTCACACAGCTAGGAAGTGTTAAGTATATCAGGCCAGATTTGAACTCGGGTCCTTCTGACTTCAGGGCTGGTGCTCTATCCATTGCACTACTTAGCTACCTGGCCCTTAGATGACTTCTTTAGGGTGAAACAGCCAGTATGTGTCAGTGACAGGACTTGAATCCAGGCCCTTCTGACACTGACTTTGACTCTCTCATCCTATTGGCCAGATGCACCTTTCATTGGCAACCTGCAGTGAGATGAGGAGCTTTTCCTGAGGAATAATGAGGTGTGGGGGAACTGTTATTTGTGTTTAACATAATTTGGAACTGGAAGAGGCTCAGATTCATCTAGTTCAGACCCCTCATTTTCTTTTCTTTTTTTTCTTTATCATTTTTTTTAAATTATAGCTTTTTATTTACAAGATACATGCATGGGTAATTTTACAGCATTGACAACTGCAAAACCTTTTGTTCCAAATTTTTCCCCTCCTTCCCCCAGCCCCTCCCCCAGATGGCAGGTTGACTGATACATGTTAAATGTGTTAAACATTAAATTATATACAATATATGTCTACATGTCCAAACAGTTATTTTGCTGTACAAAAAGAATTGGACTTTGAAATAGTGAACAATTAGTCTGTGAAGGAAATCAAAAATGCAGGCGGACCAAGGTAGAGGGACGGGAAATTCTATGTAGTGGTTCATAGTCATCTCCTAGAGTTCTCTCACTGGGTGTAGCTGGTTCAGTTCATTCCTGCTCTGTTGGAACTGATTTGGTTCATCTCATTGTTGAAGATGGCCAGATGCATCAGAATTGATCATCATATAGTATTGTTGTTAAAGTGTATAATGATGTTCTGCAGACCCTTCATTTTCCACCAGAAGCTCACCCACTCTATGGTGAGGTCTTCAGCAGGGACCGGCTTGCCCCAGATCACACAGTGAGCCATTTCCAAAGCCAGCCCCCATCCTAACTCCTCTGTACTGAACACTTTACAATTCACATAGGGGTTTCCTTGAAACTATCTTCTCAGCTAAGCTGTATAAGTATTAGTCCCATTATATAGGTAAGGAAAACTAAGGCTCAGAGATCCAAGGTTATTTACCCAAGGTCAGGGCGCTATTGAGTCTTTGTGCTGTGCTCGAAAGTCGGCTTTTTGGTTCCCGCGGTGCTCTTGCATCTGAAGCCCAAACCTCTTGGGTCCTGGGCCAGGATCCCCTGCACTGTCCCCACCACCTCCTGGGATGGCAGGAGCTTTCTGAGATCAGTGACAAACCAGCCGCCTGCGCCATTTGTACTTCTTACCTTAGTTTAATGGCGACTGCAGCGGGTGGGAAGTGGGGTGTGTGCGCTTGCATGAAAGGGCTGCAGAGGAGACATAGGGAAACAGGGCCCGGGGCTCTAAATATCTCCTCTCAGGTCAGGGCCAGCCGCGTGGGACAAGTTTACGAGGACACTTTGCTCATGGCCTCTCTATGCAGGGGAATTTATCACTTCTGGAATGGCTTTCCTTCAGAGACAGAAGCCGGCAGACATGGCGTGGACCTCACTGGGGCCTTTTACTCCTTTACTGAGTCTGAAAGAATTTATCTGAGCTGTAAAACTCACTTCGCTTCAGGTTTGTTAAAAAAGAATCCCACGAAACAACTTTAAATATGCCTTTTTGTAAAAAGGAACATGAGCCTCCTCATTTCAAGATAAAAATTCTAAAGATAAAACTACGGGAAGATGGCCACGGTGTAGAAGCTGGGAAGGACATTGGGCTGTAGCGGAGCTGACAGGAACTTTAGAACATCCAGCAGGAACAGTCGGAGCAGGAAGAAGCCTCAGATATGACCCAGCTTCCCCATCTTACAGCTGCATAAACTGAGGCGCAGTTATGAGGGCAAAGAGTAGTGATCAAGCCTTGCTGCCAGTCTGGTCTAGTTCTACTGCCCAAGACTGACTCAAGGATTGATTTCTTCAAATCAGAATTTCAGCAGAGATTTCCCTTCCCACAGGGTAACTTTCCTAGGTCCATCAAAGGACAGAATCAGCTCCTTGTCTACACCAGTAGCCTCTCCTTCCTCTTCCTCACTCACTCATTAATCTTTCGCAGTATGGCTTCTGACCTTGTCACTCAGTAAACTTGCTTTTTCTCCATTTCTCCCTCACAACACTCCCTAGCTCCGATTACACCTTTATTCTAGTCATTCCCTATCCCTGAACTACCTTCCTTCCCTTCTTACCTCCCCGTTCCCTCACAGAATCCTCCTCCTTAGGAATGATTTCCACAGAATCTTTTCCGGCCATTCCTGATCCTTAGTGCTCTCCTTTAACTATTGCTGATATATTTGAATTTATTAACTCTGTGTGTAGTTACATATACACATATCCCTATATATACACATACACCTACCCATAATACCCCAAATGATAAGACTTGTGCTTCTTTTCATAAAAATATATTTAAATGAGACCAAAGTTGTGGGGGTACACACAGACAGACAGATGGCAAATATCTATATCTATATATAGATCTGTTGCCTTCCTCTTTTAATAAGTAATCTCCTTGTGAGTAGAGATCATTTATTCTTTGTACTTGTAGCCTTAGTGTCTGTGTGGAGCCCAGCACACAGTAGGCACATAATAAATACACATGGATTCATTAATTGATGTCTATTTCCTGGTGGAAACGTGATTAAAACTCTTTTGGCCTAAGTCTCTCATGTGGCAAATGAGATAAGAAGTGGGGAAGCCATTTGCCTAACGTTAAGAAATGATTTTAGTGGCAGGGTTGTGGCTAGGATCCAGGTCTTCTGCTGTCTGCCGTGGGGTTCAGTCATGAAATCTATATTCCTTATAATATTTCTCACTTTTAGCTTAAGTTCTTTTCCTTCATCTTCCTTAGAGAGTCTGGGAGAGTCTTTGGAGAAGAATATAGAAATGAGTAACATTAAGAATTGGGGGAATAATTGACAAGGATCTCAAGTGGGATGGGTGAGAGGCCGTCCTACCAGCTCCAGATTTCAAATGTTGACGGCACCACAGCAGCCAACTGGTTCGATCCAAATCCAAAAAAGAATCCCCATGAAAACTTTCCTAATTTGTTTGAAGTCCTCCAGTGAGATAAGTACCCCAACCTTTTGAGGTGACCCCTTTTGGATAGCTCTAATTATTAATCAATCAAGCAACAAGCATCCACCAGCCTTGTACCATGTCTCTGGTCCTGCTAGACACTGGGGATGCAAGTACAAATAAAAAGCAATCGCTTCTTCTAAGAAGCAACATTCTGATGGTGAAGATGAAAGGGATTCATGCAAATTTATGCAGAATAAATATAAAAATGATAAAAGTTAAATACAAGATTAAGAAGGAAAGCCCTAGGTAGGGGTATAGTTCTTTTAGAAGGGGGAGAGACAATATAATGTACATAAAATGCCCTTTAAACCTTCAGACATTATATAAATGGGATTATTATTAGCAGGATTTATTATTGCCTGGCTCTGCCACCACCTAGCCATGTAACCTGAGATAAATTGCTTTACTTTTCAAAATTTCATTTTTTGTATTTATAAAAGGTTGGGCTTGTTGATTTCTAAGGTCCCTTTCTACCTCTATAGCCTATACTCTTTCCTCGTATTCCTCCTCTTCCCCCCTCAAGTATTTTACTTCTCTTTCTGGGGTCCACTAAAATATAGGTAGCAATTCATGGAGAAGTAAAGTTTTGACTTGGTCTGAAAGGAAGAGAAGGACTCTGTGAGGTGGAGAAAAGGAAGAAAGACCTTTAGAAACAGATGAGGGCCACGGTAAAGGCATTGAGAGGAGTGACCAAATGGCGTGAAGGAGGAACAATCACAAGGAAAACTTGAATAGATCACGTCGAGTTCTAAAGTGATGGAGAGAGAGGCTGGAGCCAATTGTGAAGAGCTTTACAAGCTAACTGAGTAAAAATCCTAGAGACACTAGGGATCCCCTTAGGGCTGATTGAATATCAAAGTGATAGAGTCAGATCTATTCTTAAGAAAAATAATTCTGGCAGCCATTTATAAGTTGGACTGGAGATGTAAGAAACTTAAGGCAAACTTGCGGGTCTCAAGGTGAGATGGGCAAGGTCTGATTGAAGAGGCAGCTTGGCAAGAACAGAGCTGATAGGCAGACGTGGGAGATGCTGTGGAGGTGGAACTGGCAAGATTTGAGAACTGCTTGGACTGATGTGAGGTAAGAGGGAGAGAGGACTCCAGAATCTTGCTGACGTTGTACGCCTGAGGAGCTCATGATGTCACAGGCTGGTTGGCTTTTTCTCATGGCCAGTGTATTTTCTGGAGTGCTTAATTCTTTCTAGATACTAACAAGAAAACAACCACCATCTCAACCCCTCATTTCCTCCCCCCTGGACAACACCTAACACCTTTTCGGTGCTCCCCTGGCCTCCAGGATCCTCCTACCATCTGTCATTGATTACTCTCTCAAAAGCATAGCTCTGATCACTCCTTCACTTCAATGGCTCCCCATCACTTGAAGTTCAAACTCCTCGTCCTCCATTCTGGACTCTCCATTATCTGGTGACAGCCTGCCTGCCTGTTAATCCTCCATTTATGTATTTTGTTGTGTTCCCTGAGGAGCTCTCCTGATTTCCCATGTTTTAGGTTCCCTCCATGCTCACCTGGGTTTAATTCCTGCCCATATTTCTATGCTCCTTCTCAAAAGACCCTTCATGGCTTTTAGCATTATAGCCAGAGTTGCAGGGGATATTAGAGGTACTAGCACCACCCTCCCATCCCTTTACAGTTGTAGAAACTGAGTCCTAGAGAGGTGAGATGACTCCCCAGGAAGTCTCTTCTATCTCTTCTTCCTCTGAAATTATGTACACTTTTGTCAGGTTTTTGGTTGACATTCCTCCTTGTGTCATTCGTGAGTTAGTCTTTTTTCTTTGCCAGGAGCAGAAATATTAGGAGGTCAGGAACCTGATCACAGCTAATGTAAGCTCTTTGAAGGAAGGCAGGAACTGTTTCATCTTTGTGCTCAGCATAGCACCTGGCACACAGTCGGTACTCAGTAAATGCTTGTTTGTTGATTGATGTGCCTAGCACAGTGCTCTGCACACAGCCAGGATTTAAATGTTTACTGATTGAAAAATTAGCCTATAAGGTCTCTTCAGCTTGGAAGTGTGCTGTCTCCTTTATATAATCTCTCTACACAGAAGTAGGTATTTAAAATGTCTCTACACAGAAGTAGGTATTTAAACTCTCTTTACACAGAAGTAGGTATTTAAACTCTCTTTACACAGAAGTAGGTATTTAAACTCTCTTTACACAGAAGTAGGTATTTAAACCCTCTACACAGAAATAAGTATTTAAGCCCATTGTACACAGAAGTAAATATTTAAACTCTCTCTACACAGAAGTAAGTATTTAAACTCTCTCTACACAGAAATAGGTATTTAAACTCTCCCTACACAGAAGCAGGTATTTAAACTCTCTACACAGAAGTAGGTATTTAAAATGTCTCTACACAGAAGTAGGTATTTAAACTCTCTTTACACAGAAGTAGGTATTTAAACCCTCTACACAGAAATAAGTATTTAAGCCCATTGTACACAGAAGTAAATATTTAAACTCTCTCTACACAGAAGTAAGTATTTAAACTCTCTCTACACAGAAATAGGTATTTAAACTCTCCCTACACAGAAGCAGGTATTTAAACTCTCTACACAGAAGTAGGTATTTAAAATGTCTCTACACAGAAGTAGGTATTTAAACTCTCTTTACACAGAAGTAGGTATTAAAAACCTCTCTACACAGAAGTAAATATTTAAACTCTCTACACAGAAGTAGGTATTTAAACTCTCTTTACACAGAAGTAGGTATTAAAAAATCTCTCTACCCAGAAACAAATATTTAAACTCTACACAGAAGTAGATATTTGAAAAGAGCTTGATGGCTGAGCCCACTCTGGGGCAGGATCTCCTGGCTCTATACTGCCCCCGTTTTGCTGGCTCATGGTCTGCTCTGCTTTCACTGGGTGTCCATCTGTGGGGTTTGGTACTAGGAGTATCCCATAAAAAGTGAGACAGACCAGAAGGTCTCCAGTTTCACTGGAGATAGGGGAGCCGTTTTTCATCTGCCTTCTGGCTTTCTGCAAATGGTCATGAGATTGAAAAATGGACTTTTTCATTCAGAAAGGGGATGCTTAATCAGGAGAGGTGCTATGGTGCAATAGCACCAGATGCCTGTGGGTGAAGCCAGGAAAATAGCTTTTTATCACCTCACCTGGCAACTAGCATTAGAATCTTCAAGAGACAAGGCACCAGAAATCAGAGGGATTTGAGTTCAAATCCTGCCTCTGACACTTACTAGTTTCTCAGACAGGTCCCTTCACCTCTCTCAGCCTTCTATAGAATGGGGATTGTAGCCATCCCTGCCTCTAGCATTTTGGGGTGAGATATAATGTATAGAAGATGCTTTTTAAACCTCAAAGCACTGTGAGAAATTATTACTGTTGTTGTGGTCATTATTATTATGTGACTTTAGATAAATTACTTTTCCAGGCTTCCTTTTTCTCATCTGGAAAATAAAGGGATTGGGCCAATTGATCTCTAGCCCCTGTACTCTTTTCCCCAGCGCCACTCAGGTCCTTCATTTCCTCTTGCCAGGTCCGCTTTCTTAATCTGTAAAATGAGCAGGATCCACCAGTCGATTTCCAAGGTCCCAGCTTGCAGCCCTAATGATCTGCGAGTTTCCACCCCCTTCTAGAGCCTAATTTATGCCCTTAGAGGTGTCTTTGATGTGCTTTTATCCCAGAGACCCTGTGGTCCAGAACGAGCCTTCTCCCTTTGCCCAAGGAAAGCCGGCCTGGCCGTCGGGCGATTCGGATTCCTCGTCCTTGGAGGGCGCGCATTCCAGAGCTCTCCCGTCTCCTCTGGAATGAATGAGCACCTTTGAAGGCCGTTGGGATAAGTGAGGGCTGGAGTCCCAGCGCACTGTGGGGAATAAAACCCTTTGCTTCCTGTCCGTCAAACTGAAGAATTTGGCCAAGAGCTGCCTCTCTGGGATGCTGAGGGCACGACATTGTCAATCACGGTTTATCTTCTCCTTGACCCCCTCCCCTCTGTCCCTCCCACCCTGCCTCCCACCCCAACCTCTCGAGGCGAATTTGTGCCAGAAAGGGTTGTCTTCCCTTGGGTGTCACAAGCCCAAACCTGTCATCGGGGATGGACGTCTCCTTATGAGCCGTTTGGAGTTTAATTTGGCAGTGAGAAAAATGTGGTGCTTTACATGGGGGTTGGTAAATTTGCTTTTGATATTTTTAATGCTTAAAACATACAGTAATAGTTCCCGTAGAGCTCTTAGGTTTCTCCAGTAAAGTTTTGCTTTGATTCCTCCTTATGAAGGGGAAGTGACTCTTGCTTCCCAATGGCTAAGACAGCATCTCACACACTCTGGAAGATTCTCCTAAGCCGGGAAGACTTTTATATGGGCCCTGTGATTGATCTTGCCTATGTCAGCTCAGAACAGTCTGGCTAAATTCATCATTGGGAGGTTGGCTATTGAATAATTAATTTGATTTTCAGCCACAGAAATTTAGTAAGATGAGCTACCGAAGCATGGAGGCGTCCCCATCTGAACTGGTGGAGGGGGAGCTCGCCCCAGTGAAATGACATCTCCTTAAAGTATTCACTCCAAATCAGTGCACCCGTATTAAGTACCTACTATACAAAATGGGAGAAAAACCCCATTCCCTTCCCTTCAAGGTCTTATATTCTTCTGGGGAGGCAACATTTACGCAAATAAGCAAAAATGACATAATTTGAGGAAGGAGACAACGCAAACAACTAGCAGATCGTGGTCGGCTTCCTGTGGGATGTGGCACTCGGGAGGAGCCTTGAAAGAAAGTTAAAGCTTCTACAAGGAGGAAATGTCTCCCAGGCAGGGCTGGAATATCAGGGTCCATCAGGGAGACCCATTTGGTTGGTATGTAGAGTTCATGAGGTGGGATCATAGTCTGGTGCGTAGAATGGAGCCATCGGATGCTGAGCCTTTGAATGCCAATCTGGGGATCCTGTATTTTGTCATGGAGAGGATAGGATTGTAGAAATTTAGGGTTGGATTAGGGTTACTGAGGAAGATCATTTTGGTAACTTTGTGGAGGATGGACTGAAAAAAAAAAACAATCTCCTGTTTGTGGAGACTTTGGGACTGAAAAGACCGATTTAGCTGGACAGACGTTTATCCCAGATTTTATTGGGTCCTTCTCTTCCTTCTTTTGCTTTCCTTGGGTTTTTCCTCTTCAATTCAACTCAGTCCAATAAGGACCTATTAAAGGACTCATTTTGGATAAAAGGCCTTTCCCCACATGTGGCCATGTGTCCCGAGAACTTGATCATCAACCAAATGAAAACACCAGCATGTTTTCCTAAGCAGCTGCTCGCCCTCATAACTCACATTTAACAATCAGTCAACATTTATTAAGTGCCTGATAGGTGCCAGGTCCTGGGAATACGAAAAGAGGAAAAATACAGTCCCTGCCCTCATGGACCTTATAGTCTAATAGGAGATCATTAATGTTATTATTATATTATTCATATATTATAGTAACATAATTTACCTATATTAATCATATTAATATTAATAAAGGAAGCCATCTACAGGATAACTAGGAGATAATTAGCAGAGGGAAGGCATTAGAGTTAAGATGGTTTGGGGAAAAAACTTTCTATAGAAAGTGGGATTTTAGTAGAGATTTATAAAAAGTCAGGGAGGTTATAATAGGAATTGAGGAGAGAAAGCATTCTAGGGATGGGCCACAGACAGAAAGAAAGCCAGGAGCAAAGAGGCGGCTTTCTGCTTCCTGTCTCCTTGGGGTAAGAGCTGACAAGCTGAGCCTCTGCAGGCTTAGTCCTGTTTATGTCCAACCTCGAGTCTCATCCCACCATTTGATGGGTGACTCTGTCCCTCTCCTAAGAGTTCTTAATAGAAATCAGATCGACAGGATTCAGAAGCTTTGGGAGACTCCTCTTGCTGTTGAATTGTTCAGTCATGTCCAAGTCTTCATGATCCTCTGAACCATAGTACATTAATACCATGCATGAGGTTTTCTTGGCAAAGATATTGGAACAACTTTGCATCTTAGTCAACTCAGTATTCACATTCTCCTTAAAGAAATCCCAATCAGAAATGATATAATTCCCTTTGGGCAATAAATATTCCATATTTCCCTGGCTCTTAAAGTAGTTTACTAAAAAAAAAATCATTTGTTAAGACCAAATTATTATACCAGGGAAGCAAAGATGATCAAAATTAAGGGGAAAAGGTTCACAATTAGGAAAACAACATAATCATATTAAAAACAAAAAATTAAAAACCGTATTTTTATTTATTACTGAACCAAATTATTATACCAGGGAAGCAAGGATGATCAAAATTAAGAGAGAAAAGGTTCAGAATTAGGAAAACAACATAATCATACTAAAAACAAAAAATTAAAAACCATATTCTTAGTTAGGAGATGCAGAAAAATTTTTTTGACAAAGTAAAAACCCCCAAGCTTTTAGAGGGCCAGAGATTAAATAACTTGACCCTTTGTGTAACTGATACGTATTAGGACTGAGATTCAGATCCAGTTCTCTGTTATCCAAATCTAATGCTCTTTCCAGTCAGAATATTCTGTTTGCTTCAGGATTCGAGGTTTTCTTCCCTGCTGGGGTCTCAGCTCTTGGTTTGTTTTTACATTTGGATTGTCTTAGATTGGTAACCCTCTAGGATGTAAGGGAAGCCTTGACTCTTGACACTACAGCTGTTTCAGTTCCCCAAGGATATGAACGAGGGGAATCCATGGGCACCTTCACTTTGCAGGACTAAGAAAGCTTCAGGAGCCCTCGAAACAACGATGGGAATAACAGAGCCCACATTTATAGCTGCCATTAGGACCTGTCCTGAGCGGATCCAGGCAGTACTCCTCAGTGACCAGTAGGGGTCAAAGTAATCTCCCAATTGAACGGGGCTGATTGCAGGAGCTAATTGTGGCCCTTTCTCTTTCTGTTAGAAATTAGAACAGAATAGAATGAACAGGATAGAATGTTAGTACCAGAAGGGACCTTCGCACGGGAGACCTAAAATGTGAAAATTGTGGGACAGGATGAATACAAGACCTTCACTTAATACAGGAAGCATCTTCTCCTTTTATAAGATGAAAAAATGAAAGCAAATGGTTTATATGGGTTGGTTCAATCTCACCCTTCCCAGCTACTGTGACCAGTAGCTCTATAAGCTTTAATAACAATGATGCTGTCCCTTTGTAGAGTACTTTGCACTTATAAACATTTTCATCTTTATTCATTCAACAACTATTCATTCAGTGCCTCGGACATGCAAAGGTAATTATGAGTCTAATCTTACTCTGATGGAGCTTACAACATGCATTGATTATTTCTTCCTACTCCCCAGTGCTCTTATTATTCTTGCTTTATAGCTGAGGAAATTCAAGTTTGATACTCTTAAGTTATTGTCTTAAGTCATACAGAAAGGAGGCAGAAAAGGCAGCATTTGGATGTATGGAGGTGTCCTTACTCCTGGTCAAGTCTCAGGCTTTCTCATCCCAGTTTCATCCAAGGCTGTCCCATGATGTATCTCTTGCCGTGCTGATTTTCCTGGAAATGCACAGGAGATGCTATTAGCTTCCTTCCTTCCTTCCTCCCTCCCTCCCTCCCCCCCTCCCTTCCTTCCTTCCTCCCTCCCTCCCTCCCTCCCTCCCTCCCTCCCTCCCTTCCTTCCTTCCTTCCTTCCTTCCTTCCTTCCTTCCTTCCTTCCTTCCTTCCTTCCTTCCCCCACAAAACTATTTTAGTCACCATTTTGACCATATTCCATAATAGGGGAGAATAGAACCCATGTTGGATTTAGGACTAGAGGTCTGGATTCAAGTCTTGGCTTTTATAGGGATGTGATTTTGGCCAAGTCAGTTAATCTTCCAGACCCTCAGATTTCCATTCTAAAAATGGAACTAATAATTATACCTTACAGGATTGGATTTGGTTTTGAGAAAGCCCTTTGTAAACTGCAAAGTACTGAAGAAAAGTGAGTGGTTCCCATTTTTATGCTCTCCACAGTCACGTAGTTTTATTCTTATATGCTTGGCTCTGTGGATGCTGTTTAAGGAAATGGTGATCTTTGCCTCCATTGCTATAAGTACTTAATTAAGAGACCTTCCCATTATTTTTTCTGAGTGGTTTTTGAAACAGAAAGAATTGTAGTTAGCCTTAGGGCCAGTTTTTCACTTAGGGCCAGAAGATGGCACATTCTACTTAATATGATTGGAGAGACTGTGTCTTATTCATGTAACAAACATTTATTAAACTCCTGTGGGGCCTTGCACTGAACTCCATCAGATTGTCTTTCCTGTTTTGTTTTCAATATTCATTTTTAAAATTTTGAGTTCTGAATTCTCTTCCTCTCTCTAGCCCCTTCCTCATCCTTTGAGAAAGCAATCAGTCTCTCAATTATACATATGAAATCATGCAAAAAATTCTATGTCATGTTGCAAAGGAAAAACAACAAAAAAAAAAGTAAAAAAAAAGTCATCCTCTACCTTGCACTTGGGGTTCATCAGTTCAGGTGCTCAGCATTTTTTATTACAGACTTTTTGGAATTGTCTTGCTCAGAATCAGACTTCTCCATTTTACCCAAACTCCACACGCCATTCCCTGCTGCTCTTGCTAAACTTAGCAGAGACTTCTTCCTCTTTGGTCTTTCAGAAGCACCTTTTCCATGAGCCATCGCCTCCAGGTTTCCTTACACTTGCAGGTGAAAGTATTTCTCTCTTTTACCCCCACAAATTCCCATTTTCATCTACACTGACTTTATGAAGGCCTGTGGATTATAAGTCCTAGAAGTCAAGAAGTGCTTCATTTTCTAAAAGCTTTTGCACCTCTGTGTGTGACAGGGCGCCTGTCACAGAGCAGACCCTTAACATATGTCTCTCTAATGAGATTGAATTGCTGGGAGTTGGGGGCAGTGGGGGGTGACACCCCGATATTTAGTATGGCACCCGACATGCAGAGTCCCAAAGCCCTTGGAAGCCATCTCATCCGACCCGTGCCAGAGAAAGGATTCTCACCAGCTGAATGGCTGGTGTCCAGCCTCTGTTTGAAGGGGGAGCTCGCTACCTGCTCAGCTGCTGTCCCATTTTGGGGTAGCTCAGATAGTAAAGAAGTTTTCCCCTGATTTCAAACCTAAATTGACCTCTTTATAAATTGGCACCTTAACATCAGAAGAACACATCCTTTGCTCTTGGTTCATCCTCTGTGGCCAAGCTAAATAAGCCCAGCCCTCTTCCCCATGACAGCCCTTCAAATACTTGAACCCAACCATCGTGTTTCCCTCAAGTCTTGTCCCCTTCAAAGTAAACATGCTGTGCAGTCAATAGACCCTCATCAGAGATGGGCTCTGGGCCCTTTTACCACCCTGGTCGGCTTCCTCTGGACTCTCACCAGCTTATTAATGTCCTTAAACTGTAGTGCTGGGAACGGAACACGATCAACTAAATGTGGTCTGACTGACTGGAAGATTAGAGAGAAGCGATTACTTTCTGACCCCCTGGAAGCTCTGCCTTTCTTAATGAAGCCCAGAGTCCCACAAGCTCTCCCGCTGCCCAACTAACCCATGAATCCAGATCAGCATTCTAGATCGGTTTAGATCCCGAACCTGTGATCTCTCCCAGATTGGTCTCCTCTATGATTTTTGGAGAGCATGGAATCCATGCTTTATGCAAGTTGTTGAGAAAAATATTAAACACACAGGGTTAAGCACAACTCTCCAGGGGATACCACTGGAGACTTCTTGAGAAGCTAACATTAAACTTTTGAAATCTGCTCTACTAAAATCTAGAATGCCTTTCAGATTTTGCCTGATTCTCTTTTTCTTATCTGTCACAACTTCTAAGAGAGAGAATGGCCATTTCTTCCTACTTCCCCAAGTTGATTTTTTTTTAAATCCCAGAAAGCAATTCTTTCCAGTTAGAATTAAATCCAGCCCAAAATATTCATTTGTTGCTGCCACCACTACTTGAAGGATGAAATTATTAAAAATTTAAGATAAGAAATTATGACCTACTCTTGTTTTGGTACAGAGAGTTTCCCTAGATGTTTGGAGAACTTGTTAGTGCTATGTCATTGATCTCTGCCGGGCTTTTGATCTTTATCCTTTACTCCTCATTTATTTCCTCTTTCTGTTCAGGTGATCTGTAAGTCGACTCCAGTGATAAAATCATATCTTTTATGATCAAATCATATCCTATCTAACTATCCTATAACTTTTGCCCAAATTCTCTTCCACGTGCTCCCTTCCTCTGATTCCTGATTTTTTTTCTCATGTGGGTGTAACTTCTTAATGGTCAATGCGCTCTATCCATCCTTCTTCATTTATCTTGCTTCTTTTGAATAGAGCTTATTCATTCAGTTCCATATTCCAGTTAGGGGATTTATCCCATCAAATTTCATCGATCCCATTGTGGTCCAATTTGCCTCCATGTGTTAGTACCTATTTTTCTTTTCTTTGTTATTGTTCAGTCATTTCAGTCATGTTCAACTTTTTGGTGACATCATTTGGAGTTTTCTTGGGGTTTGCCACTTCCATTTCCAGCTCATTTTACAGATGAAGAAACTGAGCCAAATAGAGTTAAATGAGTTGCCCAGGGCCACACAACCAGTAAGTGTCCAAGGCCAAATTTGAGCTCAAGTTTTCCTGTCTCCTTTTCACCTCGCTGGCCTTACTTGTTGCTTAAACTTAGACAGGAGGCCACAAATTTTGCTACTGGCTTCTTTCTTAGATTTTTGTCTCTTATGAATCTGAGTGTCAACAACTCTTCTTCTTTCCTTAGAACTAATTTCTCTGTGAGCTAGCTGGATGGATCTATTCAGGCAGCTTTGTCCATCCCTTATTCTTTTTCCTTTAGAGTACTTTTGATTTTCATGATTTCATGACAAATCACAGTTTTACCAGCCTTTATTGGGGTGCACTCTGCTCCTGGCCAAGAGTTTGTCATTTGTGAATTTTACCCAGAAATCCAGATCTGTTCTTAAACATTATCTTTTTATCCATCTGGTCACTTCCTGAATACAGGCATCCATCAATCCCTGTAATCTGTTTTCTGCCACTACCACGGGGATGAAGGGACCTCACTGAGAGTTAGATCTTAATCCCCAGACATAATGGCCTTTTCCCTGTTTGATTCTCTGAAGCATCTCATTCTGTTAACTATCTCCTCTCTTGAAACTCTGCTTCCACATTTTCTGGCTCATTTTCTTTCTCTCTGAAGTTTCCCTGTATCCTTCATTGACTTCTTTTTCTCTGCTCCCTCCTTGTGACCTCTGGTCTTGCTCCTTTTTGGTGTATGTACATATTCTTCTGAGTGACCTATCATTTACTTTCAAGCTTCACCATCAGGTGTCCAGTGTCCCCCCAGCCAGAGTCAAATGCCCCTGATTCAGGTTTCACCATCTGTCTTCTGAACTACCCAAAGACCTGAAATGATTTGCCTGAGATCACGAACGTAAATGGCGGAAGCAGGGCTCGAAGCTTGGTTTTTTGACTCTAGAACCAATACTTCTTCCCCTGTACCACTTTGCCTTCTGCTTTTGCCCATGCTATTCTTCCTTTCTGGAATGCCCTCCAGTGTTAGACTCTCCAAGCCATGAAGGCCCTAAGACTCCAACTAATCTAGATCCCTCCTTTTGCAGCTAAGAAAGTGGGTATGGAACAGCTTGGCTGATAACTTGCCCAAGGCCTCGGTGTTCCCAAATAGTAGAGCGAGGACTAGAATCCCCAGTCTCTGCTTAATGACTGTTATTGCTACACCAGACTGACAATATAGGGTGTGCTTCTTTTAAGAAAAGAGCTTGGTAAGCCTTCAGGAACCAGAGAAATCTAACATGATCATGATCGTCATTGTCATCATCAATCAGTCAAATGATATGAACAGGCAGTTCTTAAAAGAAAAAATCAAGGTTATCTATAGTCACATGAAATAATGTCTTACTTCACTGCTGATTTGAGAAAGGCAAATTTAAACAACTCTGAGGTATCGCCTCACACCCATGAGATTGGCTAATGATACAAAAGGAAAATGACAAATGCTACAAGAGATGTGGAAAAACTACTGCTGGTAGAGTTGTCCACTGGTCTGGTCATTCTGGAGAACCATTCACAAAGAGTGATAAAACTGCATTCCCTTTAGCCCAGCAATACCACAAAGAGATCAAAGGAAAGGGAAAAAGACCCATTTGTACAAAAACATTTCTAGCAACGTTTTTGGTGGTGACAAAGAATTGGAATTTTTATAGTAATCATATAAATTGTAATATGGTGACAGCCTAGGAGAGATATGAGACACTATAGCACTTAGAAGCAGAAAATCGTTTTAGGTTTAGAGACATTGGACTGAAAAATATTTCTGGCTGGGAGTGGTACCCGGAGGTATCTTGGCTGGTTTACAGTATAGGAGTCTTCGTCAGCAAAGGCGACACAAGTAAGGGAGATGTAAGTAGTTCAGTTGGGAAATATAACTGATACAAGGCTGAGGGCAATAGTCACAAAGGAGGAGTCCAGATAAAGGGCTTTGGGAAATCTGAGGAGAACAGAAAGAAGGGGAAGACTTATGGAGGAAGGGATACCTTGGAGAAGGCAGAGTAAGGAATATATTCTTTAGCACCTAGACTAGCTTTGGGCATATAGGAAGTAACCAAGAGGTTATTAATTGCTGTGTGAATGCTAGATTCAGGGAAATTCTAACATTTGCTATATTCTGAGCACTGTCCTAAATGATGAAGGAAGGAGAAAGATGACGTGGGGAAGATCAAGCATGTATTTTTATAGCAATCATACAAATTGTAAAATGGGACTGCCTAGGGGAGGTACAAAGTACTATGGGACATTTTGGGAGAGGGGACTGAAGAATGTTCGGGCTGGCCTGGTACCTGAACATGTCTTGGATAGTTGGCAGTAAAGAAGTCTTCATCAGCAATGGAGACACAAGTAAGTTAGGAAAATATAAATAGTTCAATTACTGCTTGCAAGGGAGGAGTCAAAGACAAAGTGGATAGGAGCCGGATGTGCAGGATCATCTCTGGTCCTGGAATATACCCGAGTCCTTTCTGATGTCAGTCTAATCAAGGGGCTTCATTATGTAAGAAGAAAATGTGAAATGTCGCTTCTGAGAGGGATCTTGGAATTTGGGATGTACAAGTTCTAGGTTATAGCGTGAAGGAGCTTAAGAGATCACTATTTCAAGCTCTTCCTTTTAAAGGTGAGTAGACAAAGGTTTTACTGTGTGTACGTGTGTGTGTGTGTGTGTGTGTGTGTGTGTGTGTGTGTGTGTGTGTATGTGTGTATGTGTGTTTGGGGAAGATATTTAACAATATTTAGACTATTTATGCCTGACCTGTGGAAAAGCTTGTATTCTTCTGAGCTCTTGTTGCTCTCATCAGCCACAGTCAGAGATGTTGTACCTTGATCTTAACATAGTGATGCCATTTTAGTCCTTTTTAAAAAAATTAATTATTTTTTTCATTTTGGTCCTTTTTGAGAATGAAAGACACCAACCAATCAACAAATCATTCTGATAGTGAAACAGTTCAGCCTATTTTGCCCTTTATCAACATGTAGAAAAAATTTAATTCAAACAGAATAGAACTTCCCTGAGGGCTTTTCCTCTTGTGTGGTAAATAGCAGTGAGTGGGTAATGGGAGCTAGTTGAATGCATTGTTGTGATGGGTTGTGCTTGTTAATCCACAATCCCATGTTCACAGAGCAGGTGCTGAGCACAGCAAACTATTCTTAGTGATTGAACAGAGGTCTCAGCATATTCCTGTGTTTGTGCTGGCCAGAACTCATTGTTTGGGATTCAAATTTCAAAAGAATTGTTTGGAATTCACTTTCAGACTACCCTTCACCCCAAATTCCACAAATAAACACACACACACACACATAAAACAGACACTCATTCTCTCCGGATTCTAAGTTTCGCAGAGGACCCATGAACCCTCCATCTTTGTCATCCTTCTTCATCTGGACATCCTAATATTGAATTGTCCAGCTAAGCACTGATTTGGAGTCTGAATACACGGGCTTTGAATCCGATCTTTGCTATCTATTACCTGGACCACAGCCGAGTAAGACACAAGTAAATCACTCTCTGGACTTCAGTTTTCTTATCTGTGAAATTAGGAGAATAGCCCGGATGATTGCTAAGGTTCCTTATAGATTTCAGTTCTGCACATTCACTTGTTACTCAACCTTTGAATCTGTTTCCTGGAAATCATCAGCTTTTTCCTATTGCCCATCTCCTGACCCCTTTCAGGGAACAGCAGCTACCTCTTATCTTCCACCCTTGCCTTCTTACGCTGGTTCATTGTACCTGAAGGAAGAGGGGAAGCTCGGTGGCTCTGACTTTGGATAGCAAGGTCATCCCTTCTTTGTCTCCTTCCTTGTGCTTTTGCTGCCTGTCTTTCTTACCCACCACGTAGGTGGCAATTGATTCATAATAGACACATTTTTATTATAATAACAGAACCACTTTCTGCAGAAAAGAACATGGCAATTTTGCTAATGAATATCATATGTGTGAGTCTGGGGTGAATGGGAACTTCTGGGGCTGGTTTGGCCCTGGTTCAAAGCCTTCCGGGAAAATAGAATCTTGCCTGGCCACACCCTCACGTTCCCATTTACCTCTATCAGGTCCATCTGTTTTGCATTAGAGACAGAATAGCAACACACTCTTTGTGCACATTAATAAGTATAAAATGTTCAATAAAATAGTTATTAAGTGATATGCAAGAACGCTCACATTTTCATTTAGAAACACATTTACATCAATTCGGTCATTATCCCCCGACCGACATGGCTGCCAGGGCATCATCTGACAAGATCACCTTTGACTCTGTGCACTTTGGCAGGCACAGAACGCCCCTACTTGGGTCTCTCCCCTTGCTCATTGTCCCTCTGGGATGGTGGCTAGTGGGAAGATGTCAGCCAGAGAGAAGTCAGGCTAAGGAGAAGGACCTTTCAAACTCTTTTCCATTTCTTGCTCTGTAACCACTGGAAGAGACCTGCCTACCCCATGGTTCACAGTTCTGGACCAGACACAGAATATTGACCCCTGCTCTGAAATGTCTTCAGGACTCTTCCATTTCGCTCTATCCCTGCTTATAGGAGCTGGGCTTATCAGGTAATCACTCATAATACCAGTTTTTTCCATTGTTCCTATCTAGATTATTGGTATCTTTCCTAAAATGTTCAGAATTAAAGACAATCAAGCAATAGGCTATTAATTAAAATTAATTATATAACACAATTATATTATGTAATATAATAATTATAATTAATGTCTCTACTCTGTATCAGGCACTGGAGATACAAAAATAAAATAGTAGTCCCTGCCTTAAAGGAGTGATAGGATCAAGACAGAACACAGTAGGATGATCACCGCTCTACTTCTTGACATTATGTTTTATTTAATGTAAGGTAATGGCATTAGATTTTTTAGCTGTCTTGTCAAACTGTTGATCTGTATTGAGTTGGTGCTCCAATTCAATATTGAGTTTGGTGAACCAAATTCAGCCCTTTACCCCTAAAACGGTTTTCCTCATAGATTGCCATCTAGCCACTCCTCTCCCAATTCTATATTTGTGTAAGCAACCCTGATTGTAAGGCTGTCTATTTATCCTCATTAAATTTGATCTCGTTGGATTCGGCCCAACGTTCTAGGTTGCTGAAAATTTTTGACTTTAAAGAGACTGATGTAGGAACTTTCCCCAGCCATCTCGGTTTTTTAAAATGAGTATCCAGAAGATCAAAGCAAAGGAAGGTGACGAAGGATAAATACAAAAGCATGGCCTGGTCCTACAAATATACCGTTAGCATTGGTAGAACCCAGAATGAGCTGAGGGCAGTCATGAAAGCTAGAAATGACCTCAATAGGGCTGGCCCCTGAGATAAGTAAGAAGATAGTAAAACAGCTGCCCTTGAGGACAAGTTATTTGGCTCAGATTTCCCACATCTTCAGTCAAGTTGAGCCAAGTCAAGTCAAGTCAATGAACATAGCACCTACTATGTGCTGGACACTGAGATAAATGCTAGGAATAAAAAAAGACAGAAAACCACATAGTAGGGGCTAAAGAAATGCTTGCTGTTTGGTTAAGACTTATGGTCAATGATTTTGAAAGATTATGAAGAACAGGAAAAGTGTAAGAGGATTGAAAAGGACAATTGTTTTCATGATTTAGAAAAAAAAAAAACCAGGACAAAAACAGGAACTTTGGCTTTCATTCTTAGAAAAGGACAGAGCACATTATGTTCTTGAACAACCAGAAAAGGAAATGCTCATCTCTAAGAACCAGCGTGGCTATATTAAGAACAGGTCATACCAGACTAATGTCATTTCCTTTTATTGAGCCAGAATTTGGCCCTCTCTGGTCTTTGGCTCCTCCTCCCTCAACTTCTACCCAAAGTTAAAAGTGTTTTTTCTTTGGAGTATCACAGGAGGAATCTCCTTCTTCCCTCACAAGTGGGACTAATGGCAAATAAAGATAAGATGCAGAAGAATGTAGAGGTAGGGAAGGAGAAAGCTACTTCATGCACAGAAGACCAAATGTAAAGATCTTACAGAAGAGTAAAAAAAAAAAAGACTTTACAGAAGTCTTTGCAAATCTCCTATTCCCTGAAAGAGGTGAGGAACTGTAGCTAGAGGGCCTGTCTTAGGGTCAGGATGACTTGTGTAAGTCTTAGCTTTAACATACAGTAACATGAAATGCCTTAACCTCTGGGGATTTTAGGAAATATTCCATATTTGCAAAAAGCACTTGCCCAGGACTAGCACATAGTAGGTGTTGTATGAAGACTTCCTTCCCTTTTCCTTCTCCTAAGAGGTAGAATTCCAGATAACCTGCACATCTGTGTCAGTGGAGAGAGCTTTTACACAGGGGGTTTCCTACAGCATTGGAATCATTGATATAGAATTTGCAATATATTTGCACTTATTTATTTTTATGCATGCTATAGCTTTTCCAGGACAATGAAAGGAAGGATGATTTATTAGCTTCAAGGGTAGACACTGTTTTCTCATAAAATCATAAATCTGGAAGCCCTCTAGTTCAACCTCATTTTATAAAAAAAAATTTAAGACCCTTGGATTTAAACTGGCTTGCCCAAAGTCATACGGATAGTAAATATCAGAAGTGAGATTGGAAGCCAGAGCCACAGTGTTCTGCCCATTGTACCATACTGCTGAATCTCCAGGTCCTGGCACATAGCAGGTGCTTAATAAATACAGTAGCATTGAATAGAAAGGCTGGGGTGAGTCTGAAGGAGAGTAAACTCGGACACTGGTTATTAACTGGCATCAATCTGACCATTTCCATTTTCCTTCTGGATAGAGGTAGATTGAAGGGAGTGATGATGAAGTCATTGTATAATAGGATTTTATTTATAATAGGAGTTTTTTTTTTATAATAGGAGTTAATAGTCATATAGTATTTATGTTCCAGACATTGTGTTAAGTACTTTACAGCTATTATCTCATTTTATCCTCCCTACAGCCCTGAGAGGGAGGAGCTATTATTACTTCATTTGATATATGAGAAAATGGAGCTGAGCACATGATAAATGATACATTAAGACACTGCTACTAAGTGACCAAAGAGGGGCTTGAATTCAGGTTTTCTTGGCTTTTGGCCCTATCAAGGCTCTATCCACTGTGCTACCCTTTTCTCTCCTTGGAGCATCTTTTATGCACTCACCATAATCCAGAATCCTCTATGTCCATTATAATTATCTTTGTATGTATCCCAAGTCCTCTAGGACATTGTTTGTTTTTTGAGGTCAGGTTTAGAGGCAAACCTACTCCACACTTAAGATCAAACAGAAAATACTTGAATTATTATTATTTTTTTAAGAAGTAGCTCATTAGGAAGGAATTTATGACCAAAGAAGAATTAGAGATCACTATTGACTACAAAATTGAAAATTTTGATTATATCAAATTGAAAAGTTTTTGTACAAACAAAACTAATGCAGGCAAGATTAGAAGGGAAACAATAAACTGGGAAAACATTTTTACAGTCAAAGGTTCTGATAAAGGCCTCATTTCCAAAATATATAGAGAATTGACTCTAATTTATAAGAAATCAAGCCATTCTCCAATTGATAAATGGTCAAAGGATATGAACAGACAATTTTCAAATGATGAAATTAAAACTATTACTACTCATATGAAAGATCTATTTAACATGTATAGGACTGCTTGCCATCTTGGGGAGAGGGTGGAGGGAGGAAGGGGAAAAATCGGAACAGAAGTGAGTGCAAGGGATAATGTTGTAAAAAATTACCCTGGCATGGCTTCTGGCAATAAAAAGTTATTTAATAAAAAAAAAAAAAGAAAAAAAAGAAGTAGCTCATTAGATTGGAAAGACTAGAGAACTGACAAAATGGATAAATGATGTAAATGTAAAGGTAAGTAAATGAGGGGATTATGGAAAAATTTATCTGTCAAATCTCTGAATAAGGAAAAATTTTATGACCAAACAAGAGATAGGATAATGGGAAGTAAAATGAAAAATTTTGATTTTATGAACTTAAAAAGCTTTTGCACTAACAAAATTAATACAGCCAAAATGAGAAGGAAAACAGGAAACGGGGTAAAATATTTTGCAGCAATTTTCTCTGATAAAGGCCTG
Source organism: Sarcophilus harrisii (assembly GCF_902635505.1). NCBI lineage: Eukaryota > Metazoa > Chordata > Mammalia > Dasyuromorphia > Dasyuridae > Sarcophilus > Sarcophilus harrisii. The sequence continues at coordinate 5,218,984 of NC_045431.1, read as the reverse complement.
ATCATTTCAAACATATAGGGAACTAAGCAAATTTACAAACATAAGTCATTTCCCAATTGATAATTGATTGAAAGACATGGATTCTTCAGAAGAAGAACCAAAACTATTAATAATTATGTGAAAAAGTTCTAAATCATTACTGATTAGATAAATGCAAATTAAAATAACTCATAGATACGACCTCACAGTTATCAGATTGGCTAATATGACAGAAAAGGAAAATGACAAGCTACAAAGAAGAGCTGTGGAAAAACTGGGACACTAATGCATTGTTGGTAGAGTTGTAATCTAATCCATCCATTCTGGAGAACTATTTGGAACGTGCCCCCAAAGTTACAAAACTATGCTTATGCACATCCTTTGATCAGCAATACCACTACAAGATCTACACCCCAAAGAGATCCAAGAAAAATGGAAAGGACCTATTTGTACAAAAATATTTATGCATCTCTTTTTGTGAGGATGGAGAATTGGAAATTGAGGGGAAACCCAACAATTGGGAAATGACTGAGCAAAGTTATGATTATAAAGAAACTCTACATTGTAAGAAAAAGAGGAGCAGAACGGTTTTAGAAAAACCCAGACAGACTTATGGGAACTGATGCAAAATGAGGTGAGGAGTCAGGAAAACATTGTAAACAGTAACAGACATGTTAAAAGGATGAGGGACTTGGCTACTCTGATCGAGACAGTGATCCAAGATGGATCCATGATGGAAAATGCTCTTCACCTGCAGAGAGAGTGCTGTGGAGGGACTCTGAATGCAGATCAAAGCATGCTTTTACAACTTTCTCTGTTTCCTTTCTTTTATTCCTTTTCCCCTTCCCTTCCCCTTTCCCTTCATCCTCCTCCCCTCCCCCTTCTCCTTCCTCTTCCCCTTCCCCTTTCCTTTTCCCTTTCCCCAGCATTCTCTCTGTTTTCTTTTGCAAAACAACCGTTATGGAAATATGTTTTTCATGACTTCCCCTCCACATCACATCACTTGCATTCGGAATGGGTGAGGGAGGAATAGAGGGAAGGAGAAAATCTGGAAATCAAAATTTCAAAAAAAAGTGTTACCTTTTGGCATTTAAATTGGAAATATTTAGCAATAAATAAAAAGTATTTGCTTTTTGAGGATACAGAGCTGAGTCAGAAGGACTGGGGTGCAACTTGTAGCACTGCCTGGAGGATAAATCTAAGAGCCTGTTGCACATCTCTAAAATGGGAGTGAGGATTCCTGATAGAACCATTATAAGCCAAGTCCTTTAAAGCTGTAAAGGACCGTAGAAATCAATCTGCTCTTCTTCTCTCAAGGGAGTTTGCTTTTGCTCCCCAGCTCTGGTTATGGGATAAAACCTTTCCTGGCTAAATACATTTTCGCCCTTACTGATCCGGCAGGGAAGAGATCTGGAAGGTTCTCGGGCTCTCCCAGCCCCTCCCGGCGGGCCCCCCCCATTTCCCTCCCCCTTCCCAGTTCTAAAAGGCAACACCCATTCAGTACTTAAGGCTAGGTAAGGAATAAGGCAGGGAATACCTTTTTTTTTTTTTTTTTACCCAATGAAAAAACCCAATCTGAGAGTAGAGTGCATGTTTCACCTAGAACCTTCTACTCTGTTTTTGCAGAAAGGTGATGGGTGGTGGATGCTCATTTACTAAACTAATTCACCAAAGGGTGTGATTTCTGGCTTAGCCACCAGGTGAGGAGGGGGGAGATTTTGTTTCCAGGAGATCTTTCCCTGGGCTTGAGCTTGCCCCGATGAAGGCTTATCTCTGCGAAGATCGTCTGTGGGACTGCAGATTTTGCCGGCTGGTAGTGCTAGAAGGGGACTTTCCGGATCGTCTGGCTTTTAATTTCTTTATTTTATAGATGAGTCCCGCAAGCCCCCCTTTCTCACCATTTCTTCGGAGTTCAGCGTAATGGCAAGAGATCCGCTCTGTGAATGAGGAGACCTGGGTTTGAGTCCGAGCTCTTTACTAAACTCTTGTGGGATCTTGGGTAAAACATTTGGTCTAGCTGGACTTTAGTTCCTTCATCTGTAAAATGGGGATAATAACACCCGACTCATAATCTCATGGGATTGTTATAGGATCAGATGAGATCACGGATGGGAGAGGGGTGAGAAAGCAGTACTCACACATAGAGAGCACTAAGGAAGGCGGGTGCCTTCCTCACAGCTACCTTGTGCCCAGGCAGGGTCTCTAAGCTCCGGCAGAGTCGGGCTGTGACATGAGTTCAGAAGGAAGCCGGCTCAGCTCTTCGCGGCGTCCCGGCTGAGAGGGGGGAGAGGTTACAGACCCTCTCGGGGGTACAATGCGTGTTCTGTTTCTGCCTGCCGGACAAGGCTGGAGTGGAGAAAGGGTCTGCTTTTTCTTTGCAGAGACTCGGGCCTTCAAGGTTTTGGCCCGAGTGCCAACAATAACTCATCAGGAACTCTTTACAACTGAGCGATACAAAGCCTGTTAGGCTGCAGATCAGCTGCAGGACGGCCCTTGAGGAGGAAACGGGAAGGCGCTGGCTGACCTCAAGATGATTAATGATTTTTAACACCATGAACTCCTCTGCCTTCCATGTGGATTTCCAGCATTCAGTCACTCAGGCTTGTTTTAAAGAAGAGGAGGGGGGAGAGGAAGATTTTGATGGTAAAAGCTGGCTTGATGGCAATGAAACTGCTCGGGCAATCGCTCTCCTGATGTCAAAAACGCATTAATGAGACTCGGTTCCCACAAAATGCTCGGAATCCGTGACCTAGTCAGTTCTTTCCTACTGGGGCGGGAGTGAAGAGTTTTGAGTTCGAACTTTGGCTCTGTTTGCCCCGTTCATCATCCTTCCTATCATCTCATTTCAACTTCACCTATCATCATTTTATTCCCATGTTTTATTATTATTATTATTAGCTGAGGCAATTGGGGTTAAATGACTTGCCCAGGATCACACAGCCTGGAAGTGTCCGAGGCCACATTTGAACTCAGGTCCTCCTGACTTAAGGTCTGGTGTTCTAGCACTGCGTCACCTGGCTGCCCCACCATATTTAATTCTTACCACCTCTAAATGCTGACTCCCAAAGTCCTACTTACTCATAAAATGGGGACAAGAATCTTTCCCCTCTGAGAATAAGGTGAGATACGATCAAGTTCTGTGTAAACGTAATCTGTGGTTATCATTGGAAGTGTTCTATCAGTTGCTCCATGTTTGGTTTGAGGGGGAATCGCTCTCAGAAGTTGTTGGCCAGAGATGACGGTTCCAGAAACGAGCTTCAAGGCTGCCGCTGAGTTATGCGGGGCAGCGTGCTCCCCGGGGCATCCCGGATTGAGAGGAGGGCCCCCTGATGTGGTGCTCCGGGTGGACACCCTGCTGACGAAGGATACCGGTCCCGGGAAAGGTCTGAGGCTGACATGAGGCTTAGATTTCTTGCTTCCAAAAGAGAGAGATGGGATTAGGTCACGATGATGAGGAGGAAGGTCATGGTAACGGTGTGTTGGTGGAAAATGGTGGGCAGAGGGAAGGCGGTGGGCCCAGGCCGTGCAGAACTGGGCCCGCTCTTCCAGGGAGAATAACTGCACACGGGCTACCTGCAAGCCCTCCCTCCAACACCAGACCAAAAGCCAATCCTGAACTCCCAGCTGTGCTTTTTCCACTTTCTTGTCCTCTTTCAAGCTTCACCTCCTTTTACCTGCAAATGGAGTTTTCTAGTTGAGGGAGGGTTGGCCCCCAGAGTGACTTTGGCAGCCCTGCTATAAGGAACGGGATCCTGCAGTTTACCTTTTCCATCAGGTAGATGGGGAGCCACTGGTCTCATCTTCCTCTTCCCTAAGCTGAGGGCTTGCACGAAAAGCTTTCCCCCGGCTTTGACATTTCATGTTCCAAGGCCTTTTCTGTTCGGAATGAATGAAGTTATTAAGCACGTGCAAAGCCTTATGTATACCCTGACAGTCCAGGTTCTATTTCCTAAGGACCTTTTTAGCTTCTAGCCTTTTTTCTTCCCTTAATTTGCACAGTTTTTGATTCTTAAGCAACTTAGCATGATCTCAATGATGAAAGTGATTCGGAGAGATGTCATTTATACCGCAATTTCAGGTCTGCGAAAAAGGTTTCATGCATGTCCCCATTTGATCCACAAGGAGCCCAAGGTTGATGCTGAAGAACTGATCATCGTTCTCATGCAACTGAGGGAACCAGGCTCAGGGGGTTGAAAGGACTTCCTTGGGGTAGCCCCGGAACTCAAGTTCTGGATTCTTTCTATTTAAGTCTTTGCTTTAAGAAATGTGAGTCCCTGGATTGCGCTTCTCTATGTGGGATAAAGGCATATATGTAGGTTAGAGACACGAGGATGGTCTCAGGCCGTGGGGAGGAGAATTGTGTCAATTTACTTAATTTCCCACAAAGTCGAAGAGGAAAGGACTGAGGAGCCGTGGCTCTGACTGCAGGTCCAACTAAGCACTGACAAGGCCCTGAGCAGATATGTGACGCCCTCCCCCCGTAACCCCCTCTCCCTTTCATACAAACTGGAGAATTGTCCCTGACGGTAGTCGGATTAATGCCAGGAAAGAGAGGCCCAGGGATGGACCGGTGGCTCGAAGGGCGGATATGATCTGGATTAGATACCAATTAGAAACAATTATCCAGCATTAGTCTGTCTGAAAGTGGGCCTGGAAAGCTTAGGAAGGGCAGACGTTCTCCAAGGTTTTCAGCGCACCTCTCTTTCCATTCCAGTGAAAATGTCACCGTTGGGGTTTCAAGTGAAGAATCGTCAGTTCTTTTAACTAGATTCTCCCTTTCTGATGTGGAGGGGGCAGCCATCGGGAGGAGTGGGAGAATCACTCCTCAGAAAACCTCGTTGCTTGGAGACAGAAATTATCTGTAAAATGGAAACGTGGACCTTTTCTGCTCAAATCCCTGTACTGAACACACAACAAGCGCTAAATAAATGCTCTTTTCTCCCTCCCTTCATAGAGAGCCTCTGAGGTCCCTAAATCTATGTCAGGCCTGGACTCTGAAAGACTCATCTGAGTTCAAATCTAGTTGTATGACCCTGGGCAAGACACTTAATGCTGTTTGCCTCAGTTTCCTCATCTGTAAAACGGGAAGGGGAAATGGCCAACTCCAGCATCTCTGCCGAGAAAACTCCAAGTGGGTCTTGAAGAGTCAGCCATGATTAAAAATGCTGAGGCCGATCTGTGATTCCATGTTCTAGTCCAACTGCCTCATCATATAAGCAGGGGAATTGAAAGCCTTACAGGGAGATGGCCCCCCCCCCCATAGTTACACAGCTAATTCATTCGACAAACATTGCTTAAGTCCCCCCCCCCCCTTCCCCCAGTATTGCTAGAAGTGCTGAGCTCTGGGAAAACTGAAAATTTGGATGAGCCAGAGCTCTTGCATTTTACATACTAGGCTCACCTGAGGGTACAAGACAAAATAATAAATCACTGCAATAGACAGTTTTTACAGGACAAATGCGTCCAAGGGGAACCAACTAAAGGACTCTGGGTGTTCTGGGCGCATAAGATCGTAGACTGTGGAGTTGGAGGGACCCAAAGAGCATGTGGCTGAGTCCTCCTCCTTGTTACTGTTGGCGGCAGACGGGGAATAGGTTCGGGGAGACTTCATCAAGTTTTAAACAGTGAAATTCAACAGGAGAAGAGATGAATCAAAATTGACTATTTAGCTGCAAAGTCCTGACCATCACCTTTTTCTAAGACAGGAAAAGTCTCTAGCTCAGATGGACTATCTTCCCATTTCCCAGGGCAACTAATAACATTATTATCATTATTTTAGATTTAACAGGACACAAGAAGCAGTTTGCACTGATGGAGTAATTGGTTGGCAATTTGGAAGTGGTGAGTCCCTTGTCTCTAAGACTCGCTTTCCCCTTTTGTAGAGGAAAGGGGATGGGACCGGCTTAGCCCGAAGGCTCCTGCCTGTTTTATGCCATGTTCTAAGCTCCCCTGGCTCTGCCAGTCTCTCCAACTTCAAATCTCTTCTAATCTTTCAGTCCCACAAGTCGTCCACCTTACGGGTCTTTGTGAGGAGGTTTGCTGCATTTGACGATGATGACATTCAGAAATGTGCTATTTCACTGACTGGCTTTTTTAAAAGCCCTGCGGACCCCTCAGGAGCGGGGAACAGCTCATTCTTCTTCATCATCTGCCTCCTTCAGGAAGGGATCCCTGACACGCACACATGTTTGCAGACCCCGGTGGGTTAAGGCTGAAAGAAAAGGCACGACCTTCTGCAGACCTACAGCAAACTGGTTTCCTCGGCGGGGAGACCCAAGGCCGGCTCCCTCCCAGCTCCGAGGCTTTGCACGCGCCTCCTCCCCCGGGGGCCCTCTCTCCCCAGCCTTGGGCCTCATTACATGGCTGACTGCAGCCCTCCGGCTCTGTCTGAAAGAAAACATGGAAAATGTCCGGCGGCCCGGGGGACCCGCGGCGTGGGGCCTGCCCACGGGGACCCTGGGAGCTGACGGAGACCAAAGGGCATCTGCGGGATGAGCTCACGTCTCCTTCAGTGGCCGGAAGATGTCGACGGGGGACCCCGAAATGCAGTGAGGGGGAACAGGAGAAGTTCAAGGCAATTTCAAAGGAAAGGCCCTGAATTTGAGCCCAAGAATCCTGATTCTGCGACTTACAGCAACATCACTTTGGGCTCCTCTCCTCAAACTTCAGTTTGTGAATCTGGAAAAAAGAGGTTCAGATCTTTGGCTAATGGGGAAGGGGTTACATGGGTAACCCACCAGAAGCTGGGCAAAGCCGAGGGGAGGGGTGGAGCTCAGAACTGGGTCTCCTGACAAGTGGGCCACCGGAGACTTCGACCTCCCCAAGCAATGGGGTCTTTGGGGCAAGGACAGTTACTAGGTTGGGAATGGGAAACCCCGGGTGGTGGACAGACGGAAAGAGGGCCGGAGAGAGACGTCAGCCGTGGGAGCCCGAGAAGCCGGCCCGGGAAGCTCAGAGTTATTGATAACTCACCACGCTCAGTGCCAGGGAATGCATGTGGGGGGCAGCTTGTGCATGGGGGGCAGCTCACGCAGCCCGACCAGTTGGTCAGTGTGGGGAGATTCCCGGTCAGAAAGCCGCTTTCCAAGGGAGCCGGGGAGAGCGGGCCTTGTTTGGCCTGAAGTCGGGCCTCGGTTTACTCATGTGTCGAGGGAAGGGGCATCCAGGCACGGAGGAGGGAGGAGGGCTGCGGCCCAAGGAAGAACACCCGGCTTCGAGTCTTTCTTCCCACGCTGCCCTGGCTGTTTGTGCGGCTCCCGATTCCCAGCTGGTGCCCAGACTTACTGCCAAGGTCGAGGTGGCTGGGAACCAGGAGTCAGGGACTCTGCTAGAGATGGAAGGATGATTTTTAAGGCCCTTCTGACGCTGTGTTCCAGGATTCTCTGACCATTTTCTTCACTCATAAGGCCGAAGTCATTCTTTCTGCTCTTGGAATGTGGGGTCCGAAGGCGACGTGCTGACTCAGTTTACCTTTTCTTTCTGCAGGTTTGGAGAGCTGCTTAATGAGGGCTTTAAAAGAGCTTAGAGGGAGCCGGGAGTGTGTTTTAAAGTCACTAAAAGGAACGGACGTAGAAAATGTGGCAGAGTGTGGTGAAACTTCCTATGGGGCATGTGGTTGTGATAGATTTGGTCACATTTTCTGCATATGTGTCACCTATATAAATACAGCTATAGGTACATATCTATGGATAGAGATAGATACTTACCTGTCTGTCTGTCTGCTTGCACGTGCATATACATCTATTCTGATATGGGACGGGGGATAGAATGCCCGGCCTGAAGCCAGGAAACCCTGAGTTCAAAGGCAGCCTCAAACGCGTGCTAGCTGTGTGGCTCTGGGCAAGCCCTTTGGTAGCTCTTTGACTCAGTTTGCTTTTCTGTAAAATAGGGATAATAATGGCATCTATTTTCCAGGGTTTTTGTGAGGATCAAATGGGAGAATAATTAAAGTACTCTACAAAATTAATTAAATTAATTAATAAATTAAATAATTAAAGCTCTACAAAAAATGTTAGCCCATTATTATTTTCAAAAGAGCTCTGAATTAGGTGTGGGTAGTCTGGGCTCCATCCTCTTTGGGCCCTGAAGTCACTGAGTTAAAGAACATGAGATCAAACCCAGATAAAGAAGATGAAGGCCATGGAGGTGAAGGTTCACAAGATCCCTAAGTGTCGGGGCAGGGTCTGGGTCAAGACTCTCCGTCTCCAGAGCCCCTGTTCTTTCCATCCTCCCATCCCTGCCCTCTGTCCCAATTTTTCTTTCTTTCAAAGAAAGGAATCAATTTGTTCCTCACAAAAGTAATTTTTGAGCATTTATTACATGTAAAGCTTTTTACGTTACGAGGTCCTGTGATGGATTCTCTAAAAGACCTGTAATGAAATCTCCCTATTTCATGCTTCCAGCTGTGTGGGAGAGAGACACTGAGAGACAGAGAGAGAGAGACAGAAAAAGACAGAGAAAGTGAGACAAGACGAAAAAAAAGCAGGCGGAGAAAACCCTTCTGTAAGTCCCAGGGACTGGGCTTGTGTGTTCTATTTATTTATTTTTTCTGTTTCAAGCCCTTTAAAAGATCAATTGCAATTTAACATGTCTCCTGCCTGATTTTGACAAGGGGACCTATTGCTCTCATTGCTGCTGGGGTTTAAAATCTCTCCCCCTCAAGACCATGTGCTCGCTCCCTGTGGGAGAATTGCCTTTTTTCTCACACCGAGACGGTTAGAAGAATGGCATTTTTAGCCATTGGCCTTGTGACCACTTAAAAGAAGAAATAAACAGAGTTTGGAGAGAGAAACACTTAGAGACGGCTGCGTGAGTCAGTGTCTCTGGGACTGGGGGGCAGACGGTGGCCTTTGCCCACTGGACGCCCCTGCCCCCTCCTTGAGTCTGGAACTGGAGACCTGTTAGCCTCCGAGTACCCCTCTCTGTCTCACAAACATCACAGTCCTCAGTATGCAGGCTCAGACGTACGTCTGCCCCCCAAACACACAGAATCGGGGAGTGTCGGTGCTCAGAGACCTCAGATACCATCTCATTCAACCGATGATTTGGAGGAGGGAACTGAGGAAGAGGGATGGGGTCAGTTGTCCAAGGGCCACAGCTTCCAAGTAGCCGAGCCCAAGCTCAAACAGAATTCTTCTGACTCCATTTCCCTTTACTCGACCCTACGATGAGCCCCAAAAATTTTGACAAGGGCTGGCGGAGTGATTGGTGGTCACTGCTACCCCCGAGCCGCCCAGTGTACAGTGTCCTCCTGCAAGGCTGGACCCCCAGGGACCCCCAGTGTCACTCCTGCTCCTGGCGGTGCCTTTGCTCATTCCTGGAATGCCTCGCCATTGTTTTTGTGCGAATTTGTGTTTTTATTAATTATTTTGCCTGTGGGTGTGTTGGTTTCCCAGCTAGATTGTTTTCTCTTCAAGGGTCGGAACAGTCTGACATTGGTATTTTTTATTCCTTTGTCCCTCTCTCACAGTCTTTGTCCGCTCCTGGTCACAAACATGTGGCGTCTCTTGTGTTTACTCCACTTTTGTTTTCTCTCCTCTGCCACTCTTGCCAGGTTCGTGCCGCCCAGCACTGAATTCCTGCAGGTGGTCCCTTTGCCTTCTTTGATACACTCTGCCCACAGCTGCCAGGTTAATTATACCAAAATATGTTACTCGCTTGTTTAACAACCTTTCAAGGCTTCCCACTGCCATCGACTAGAGTTCAGCCTATGTCTGTGTCCGTAGAGGGAGGCTCTGGCTCGCCATCTTGGCTTCGTCTTGGATCGCCTGCCCTCGTGTGTTGGACGTTCCAGCCAATGAGACCAGGCTCACGTTGCCTGCCCTTTGCCACCCGGTGCCTTCTGTTGCGCTCTCCTATATATCTGGCGTGGTCTTCTGTTGTGTCTCGAAGGCCGTCCTTTCTCAGGGTCTGAAATGAAAGTCTTTTCCCCCTAAAAGTCCTCCTGCAGCATGAAAGGACCTCTCCCCTTTTGGAATCACTGCTAGAAAGGACCTGGTCCAATTCCTCATGGGGCGATGGAGGCAGCGGAACCTCATCCAGGTATTCCTACAGCTCCTCTTCCTTAGCTCTCCCTCTCAGAATCCTTGGCTGACTTCAGGGCTCAGCTCAGACAACTTGCTTCTTTCTGTAGGAACATTTCCCTGCCCTCCTCCGTTTCTAAGGCTGCTTTGGACATTTCCTGCCATGACTTCTCCCCAATAAGCTCTCTGAGGGCAGGAACCACTTTTGCTTTTTCTCTGTGTCCTCAGTGCTTAGCACACAGCCAGCACTAAGTCTCTGGCCATAGAGCCCCAGGTGGGCAGAGCACTTTGTTGATTGATTGATTATAGTTCGTTAAAGTTATTAGTTTGCACTTATCCCCCAGGTGACTTGAAGCTCAAGGAGAGCTGGGACTGTGCTATATGCAAACTGTGCCTCTCTCGTAGCACCACACAGTGGGCTGCACACAGTAGGTGGGCACCCAATAAACATCATCAAATTGAATGAAATCTTAAGGAGCATTTTCGCCTGGAGGATGGCCCCAAATATTCCCCGTTTTCCAAACACACAGCCAGAGCGACAGGAATGCACACCTGTCATAAGCCCAATGCTGATACACAAAGCAGACCCGGAATGTGGATTCAGCATCCACTGGAGGACATCATTCTCCCCCCTCTCCGGCTCCCATCGGCCATATATGGGAATCTCCTATCCCAGCGGCACGCAATAAAAAATCCGCATCGGCTGGTCCCCTCCCAGACAGTGCTGTGCTTATATAATTTAAGGGAGGGCTCTTATTTATAACTCTGAAGTTCCAGGCATTTAAAAATACCCTGGAGGTGCAGTCCTGGCTGGACTTTGTTGATATGGATCTCCTGTCCTGATTAATCAGCCACAGCCTTCCTTCCAAATGGGGTGCTCCTGTTTGCACGGGCAGGATGTTTTTACAGTGTGGGCCTCTGGATTTTCTAAATTGGGTGGCTAAGATGCCATCTCCATCCATAATCTCTTGGGAAAATCCATGACCACCCTAGAGTGTCTTCCTTTGTTTCCTGATGTAAGAAAAAACAGCCACCTGGGTAAGTCCGCACCAATAGAATGTCCCCAGACCAAATTTGCTGCGAAAGACAAAGGATGTCTACGGTCATGAGACTTGTTCTTTTAAAACAACAGAGTTGTCCACTGGGGAGGCTGCAAGGTTAGACCAGAAGGGCTTCAGGGGTTTTGGTGTAGACCATGCTACGTGGCCATCCCGAGCTCACGGAGGTGTCCCGGTGTTCAGAGGGAAGGACTTGATAATGCCACTGAATTCTGCCCTGGCCAGAGCACATCAAGAATAGCGGGCCCATCCCTGAGGACTGTGTTGTAGAGGGACATCAGCGAGCCAGGACACATCCAGATGAATGCAAGGAGGATGGGAGCAGTGATTATTGGTTCTTATCCAGATAGACAAAACATTGAGAATCTCGGGAAACTGGCAAATAACGTTAGTGCAGAATTGGACTCTTTCCCCCCAGGTTTTAAACACTGATCTCACCTTGGCTGGAAGTGCGGGGACTACTTACTGCCCATGGAGGTCTGACCTGCTCCAATCTTTACCTGAGCTGACTTTCTCCTTTTGAGGGATTGCAGAAAACAGCCACATTAATGTGGTGTTGGTGGAGTTCAGAATCCTAGAAAACAATTTGGAACTATTCCCCCAGAGTTACTAACTTGTGGATAGTTTCTGACCCAGCAATAAATACTGCTATTAGGCCCAAAGAAGGAGGAAAAAGTCACAATGTGCAAAAGTATTTGTAGCCACTTTTTGTGTTTGCAAAATTTTGAAAACTGAGGGGTATATTCATCAAGTGGGGAATGTTTGAACAAATTATGGTATATGAATATAATAGTACACTACTATATCGTAAGAAAAAGGGTATTACCTAGGAGGTAAGAATTGATATAGATATGATATAGATATGAATTGATATAGAGTAAAGAACTGATTCAATAAGCTACCCATTTCCTAAAAAAAAAAGAGTTGACTCAGATGGAGAATGAGACATATATATTTTTTGGACATATTCAATGCAGAAACTGGCTTTTTTTGAACTATATTTGACTATATTTCTATATTTGTCTAAAGAAGTTTTTTTCCTTTTTAGTTGGAGGTCAGGAGAAAGAGAAAATTGGATTTTGGGAAAAACCTAATTAAAAAACATTCGGGAAGGAGTAGTAGCCATTCATCCCCCTTTGGTACTATCTTTACACATGTAATCCCCATCACTCTTGGTGGTGAACGTTAGTGTGAACAGTACCTTTGTCATCACCAAAGATCATTTATTGAGTATATTCTATAACTCAGAAGCCACTTCTGCCTTCATGGAAAGGGGATTCATCCAAGGATCTGTGTGGCTAAATCTGAAGAGGCTCGAGATCAGATTGGCCTCCAGGTCCCTGCGGCTCTTGAAGCTCCATCATTAAAGCGCAGGTGAGTTTGGGACGGGCGTTCTGCAGTGATGGACGCGTCCATGCTGAGATGGCATCTGAGGAGAGTTGTTGGGGGAGGCACAGCAATTTCCCTCTGGCGTGGATTTGACTCCACTAACCAGTGCTCAGCGTGTCTACCCAGAGGAAAGGGACTCTGCCAAATGAACACGGACAGACTGAATCAGCGCACTTAAGGGCAGAATGATGCCGGGGTTTGGGACCTAACTTCAACAGATATACCCTAAATTGTTCCTGAGTGAATCAGCCTCCCAGTGGCCTTTGAGAAACGTTGAAATAAAAGTAAGAACTCTTTGGGTTAAAGAAAAAACCCTTTCAGGTAACTAGGTAGGGTATTTCATACATAATTGGGACAATTGTGGTTCCTTCCCATTCAGAGAAGGAAATGCCTCAAATAAGCCTCTCTCGTAGAACCAACCATCTACCTCAAATGGCCTTTCCATCCCGATTGTGGACGAACCTTGTTCCCCGAGAGATCGCTAGCAGGGGTAACGTGTTCACCATGCAGAGAATATGAATTTTGTGTTATTTAAACAGTAAAAGGGGTTGGGCTCCCAAACATTAAAATTTTATGAGGTGTGTTGCTGACTTTTAAAAATTAAGCAAACTATCATACAAAAAGAGTAGACCACATACTTAAAATCACAACCTCTAAATAAGAAAAAAAATAAAATAAACTCCCATGAAGCCACAGATGACCTTTCTTATGGATCCATTTGAGCCTATTTCATTCTTTTGAATGTTCTTAAAACCGAGGATGATAAGTTATTAATAGATAATGATTGCACAAGGAGAAAAATATTCCAATGTTTTCCTTAATTGTAGAGCACTACTTAACCGAAGACTCAAGTGGCCAAGCCAAATGATTTGAAACTCTTGTTTTTATTCCATACTTGAAACCTTGGAGTCAACTCTGAGTCAGTGCCCCTCCCTTGTTCTTCACAACTAAGCAGTCACCAAGGCTTGTTGAGTTCCTTTATATGGATCCTTACTTTTCCATCCTCATTGCCAATAGGCTCTCATCATGTCAAGACTAGACTAATGGTGTAGTCTTTTAATGACCCTCTCTGCCTCTAGTTTTTCTTCTCCTGCAGTCTATCCCACACACCTCATCCAAATTAATCTTCTCCAAACACTCTTTATGTCAGTTCACTTCTCTACTCAAAAACACTTAATACTCTACTGGATAAAATCCATCCTCTCTAACCCGGAATTCAAAGTCCTATAAAATCTGGCCAAAACATGCATTTCTAACTATGTATTTAATTATCCTCCTTTAAAAAACCTGAACGAGAATCATCTATTTTATTGTCCTAGAAACATGCCCTGTATTTTAACTAGATTCCATACACTTCAAAGGAGACACTCTTTGTTCCTTCTCTTCCTTTCTCTCTAATTGGAATTGAGATAGGAACTCGGGGTTTTTGACTTTTAGTCCAGCCTTTTTCCACCTTACCGTAATATTTGTTGTAATTTATTTATCCATTCTGTTTTCTTTACCAGAATGTAAGCTTCTTGAGGACAAGGGCTATTTCTTTTGACCTCTTAAGTTGTGGTGGTCTTTTGTAGAAAGCTTTGCATGTATCTATCAATCAAAAATCTTTTATTGTATATGGAAGATTTTAAAATAAATAACTGTTGATTGATTTTCCCCATTTTTAGAAAGATGGTTGGCAGTTATACTCTTGGTTTTACTAATGGTTTTCCATACTTAAGCCGATCTTCAGTCTCAAGGCATTTTTGCAGCTGCCTAGTCCATGATCAGTTAAGTGAAGGTAGTCCAAATCAGGTTTCCCATTTTTTTCCTTCTCCCAGTGGTCCCTAATTCAATGTTTTGTAACTTAAAATCTAAACCTAATAATTCTTTTTCTATAATTGTATTTTGTTTTTTAATTACATATAAAGACAAATTTGAACATTATTTTTAAAAATTTCCCTCCCTCTTCTAATCTCTCCTTAAGAAAATAGGCAATTTGATATAGATTATATATATGAAATTATATTATAAAATAAACATCCAAAAGAAAAAAATAGTGAAAATAGCCTGTTTGATCCACATTCAGACTCCATCACTTCTTTCTCTGTATGATAATGACATTTTTTACCGTGAGTCCTTTGGGATTGTCTTGAATCATTGTACTGTTATGAATAGCTAAGTCATTCATAGCTGATCACTGTACATTGTTGTTGTTGCTGTACACGATGTTCTCTTGGTTCTACTTACTTCACCTTGCATCAGTTCATGTAAGTGTTCTCTGATTTTTCCTGAAGTTTGCCTCCTCATCATTTCTTATAGTGCAATAGTATTTCTTTACATTCGTATGCCAGAACTTGTCAATCATTCTCCAGTTGACTGGCTTGCCCTCAATTTCCTATTCCTTGCTGTCACAAAAAAGCTACTATAAATATTTTTGCACAGGGAGTTCTTTCCCTCCCTTCCTACTCCTTTAAATCTCTTTGGGATGCAACTTATTAGTGGTATTGTGGAGCAAAGCATTGTCCTTTGGGTGTGATTCCATATTGTTCTTCAAAATAGTTGGATCAGGTCACAACTCTACCAGTAGTGCATTAGTGTTCCACTTTTCCCACTTCCCTCTAATATTTATCATTTCCCTTTTCTGTCACCTTGTTCAATCTGAGAAGAATGAGGTGGTACCTCAGAGCTGTTTGAATCTGCATTTCTCTAATCAATAGTGATTTAGAGCATTTTTTTTATGATTATAAATAGTTTTGATTTCTTCATCTGAATTTCTCCGGTCCCTGTAGCTGCTCTAGCCAGCTGCCATTTGGAAGAACCAATTGGATGAAGAATATCAGTTGCTCAGTTTATGACACAGAGTTGGAGGGCTACCTCATTGAATGAGTAGATCAGTTCCTAGTTCTTGGATAGACATCGAAGATGGACAATGAACTGGGGCCCAGAAGGCAGAGGAAAGCAGGCTGGGTGGTATGGGTGGTATTTGAGAAACTGAAAAGTACTTTCCCAGAACTGTAGAATCTCAGATTCAGAAGAAACCTCAGAGCCTCTGTTGTCCACAATGCACCTAAATAGAAATCAGTCAACTAGAATCTTGACTATTCTACTTGAAGACCTCAAGTGAGAAGAAGCCCACTCCCTACCTTTTGTGGCAGTCCCTTTTTCTTCTAAACAGCTCTTTTTGGTGGTCAGTTTGCCTAAATTTCTCTCTGAAACTTTCCCTTAGTGTTCCTAGCTTTTCCTTCTGGGGTCCTGTTTAATCTCACTCTAAGGAATCCCAGTTGTTCCCTGCCACCATAATACATTTTCTAAAATACCAATATTCTCTCCCAGGGATATTGTATCTCTGTCCATGATAGAATTTCAGGATCTCAGAAAAATCAAAGTTGTAAGTCAGAGAAGGATAATGGAAATGGGCATGGTGAATGTAGACAGCTGCAATTTGACACAAAATAATGGGGGGAAAGGCATGTATGATTGGAAGAGGAAGTGGGTTGGTCATGTAGAGAAATTGAGGGCTAGCCTATGGCCAGCGTGAGGGTTATACTGGTATCCATGGAGTATTAAAAAACCAGAAGGTCTCCAGTGCATTGGATAGCATCTCTTTGGAAGGTTTATGGAAGGATATGAGCAATAATCCCAGAGAATGAGGAGGCATTAATGGGTTGTGATATGTACTGATGGAGAAGTTACCCACACCAATGAGACCACATGCTTTTGGAACTATTGACGTATGTTATTTGGTTTTGTGGCTTAGCCCTCTCTTAGACTGTAAGTTCCATGTGGGTCAGGACAGCCTTATTTAAACCATATATTTATCATAGTGATTTATTCCAGGCAGGTTCTTATTAAATCTTCATTAAAGTTGCACGCTGATGTATAACAAATGTCTTTCTCCTCATTCTAAACAAAAAGTGTTATCCTTGACTACTGAGAGCAATATTATAATACTCAATTGTTCCGTCGTTTTTCATTCACGTCTGCCGCTCTGTGATTCCGTTTGGGGGTTTTCTTGGCAAAGGTACTGGAGTGGTTTGCCATTTCCTTCCCCAACTATTATGATAGGATTTCAATGGTTGCTCATGTCTGCCTACGGGACACTCCTGTTTGGGCAGTCTGATTTTATCCCCTGATCCCCTGGTGCCAGACATGCAGATATATCTGATCAACTCTAGCCTTGCTACAGCTCAGAATTTCTGAGCTCCTGATCTGCCAACCTTCCCCTCCTCCAGGAGCGGGACTTACAGGCGGGCACCCCCACACACAGCTAGAACAGGGTTTTCTTCCTTACTACTTATTTTTGAAAGCTTTCTTGGACATTTTAATTGACTACTCCCTGTAACCACTGATATTTAAAAAAAACCCTATTCTTTGTACTGCCCCTCAATGAGTTGTAGTCTTTAGCAGCTAAGTTTCCTTTTTTTTTTGGAAGGAAGAGTTCCCTAATCTGGAAAAATGAGGAGATAGAATGAGGAAGCTCTCTAAGATTTCTCTCAGCATTCTCTGTATCCGTGATGATCCGAGTCCTCAACCAGGCCAGTGCGTGGTCCGTTCTGAAGATTGTTACTGCTTCTCCTCAGTCCCTCCAGTTGGTTTAGAATCCAATTAGAATGATACAACTTTGCCAACTTCTGAAGCCACTTAGCTGGGAGCCCTGAGCTCATACTGACCACAAACCTTGGAGTGTTTATTTTCTTGCTTATTAGCTAGCAATTCTTTGTATTTCTCAGGCCAAAATATTAAAAGTCACCCTTGAAATGACTCGCCTTTAAATCCACTTCCATGATTTTTTTTTAAGGAAAAAGTATAGTGTATTTGAATATGGAACATATGGATTAAATTACCCTTGAAATGAATTTGGGTCTGAAACCCCAACACTAGACAAACACAGAATAGATTCATTCACTGATCTCTTTTTCTAGACTACGCTTAAAGCAATGGACCACTCTTGAGCTAAAATTGATTTACGTACTCTAACAGCTCGGTAGGTGTTCTGTTGCTATTGGCCACCTGGGACTAAGCCATTCTCCGTGCTAGAGAAAATATGGGTGTGAAACCAGTTGTTCAAATTCAAGACTGAGGATGTGCCCCATGAAAAAAAGGAGTTTTCAGAAGGGCAAAACTCTTGCTTGGGATGGGCTGTGCTTGGAATACCGTCTGCTCCTTTCCTCATGATATCTCCCCCATATTTCCAAGCCTAGCTCAGAAGAAATGAGCCCTCTTTCCTTTGTTCTTTCACAGTGTTGGGCTGATCCCTTTCCTGGCGCTTATCAGGACTTGTTTCATTTTATTTTACCTAGGTCCACTTCATTTCCCCTACTTAGACTAGGAAGAGTCTGGATAGCAGCTGTTCCGCCAAAGAAGTCAAACTATCTTTTGTAGACTTCGGGCTCCCCGTGAACTAACAGCGTTTTGTAGATCTGAGTTCTTGGGCCCTCAGGAATCATTGGATTCATTAACAGAAACATCAGGACTGGTGGCAGGGAGAGCTCCTCTGTCCTCTGCCCCCAGAGCAAAGCTGGTGTGCTGGGTTCTATTCTGGGAATGACGTTTTAGGAAGGACATTGGCAAGCTGAAGAATAACCAGTGGCAAATGACCAGAATGGGGAAAGGGCTCTAGACTGTGCCATATGAGGGACAGTTAAAATGGGAGATTTTTACATAGAACAAGGGAAGATTAAGCTTTTAATTAGGTACCTATTTTGTGTTCAGTCTATCACAAGGAGGGGTGTGAGAAGGCTACAGTATTCAGGGAGGACCATCACCTCTGGTGGGAGGACTTGCTTTCAGGACTGCTCACCCAACTTTTGGTGTCCACCTTTTACCCAACTCTCATCATCTGTGGCTCTGAAAAGCCACATGTAACCCTCCTGTAAAACCATCAGGGAATGTTGAAGGCGACCCACAGGCTTCAGGTGAGTTGAGAGAAGGTCTTCCCTAAGTATGGGAAGACTTCCCTGATGGAATGGGTGGAGAAGAATGACTCGTCCAAAGGCTGAAACAGATGCTCTAGAAAGCTTAGAGCTCGGTCAGAGCCAAAGATGCCCAAGTCATTCACGTCCTGGCTTTTGTCTTGCCAGTGGACTCGATAACTCGGGAAGAGAGAAGAAGCTGAGGATTTTGTGCAATTGTTCCTCATTTAAATTCAGTTGACATACAAGTCAAGCTATTATCCTGTGATATCACTGATCCTCTTTGAAAATGAGCCTTCAAGCAGAGGCTGGATGAGCATCACTAAGGATTGTGCAGAGGGGATCCTTGTTTAACCCCCATTTGTGGATATATTGAAGTGGCCCACCAATCTCTTGCCCATGGGTGCTAGCGCAATGGGGTAGCTCCACGTTCAACTATGTCTCATCCTGTGCCCCTCCCATTAGTGTCCTTCCATAAAGCCTCAGAAGCAGATCCATGCAACATGCTGACACGCTTCCTTATTGAAGGATTCCCAATAAAATCCTGGGTCTAGTCTCCATTCCTTGTCATTAATTAGCTGAGGACCAGAATTATAGCTCTCAAGGAATTTATATGCTCTTAATATATCCCTGAGAAATACTTTGTTGGAGAAAAACCTTCAAGGCAGCATTTTGTTCTGCTGGGTCAATTTTTAAAAGTCAACAATTATAATCTCATATTCTCTTTACTCGGGTATACTGGCAAAATTGTTAAATTTTCATGTGGGCGTATACACCTTGGAAATTGGTCAATGCTACAAATCAGGGCTTGATCTATTGTTTTAATTGATTAACTTCAACTTAAAAAAGTGATGGAGAAAGTACTAATAGGTCAGATTAAATTGAAACATCCTCTGAAACAACCGAAAAACAACAACATAGTGAAAATGTATAAATCTGATATAATTATGTTGGGATGATCTAAAAAAATTAAATTGGGAGAAAAAAGGATTCACTGGGAGAAGGGGGAGAAGTAAAATGACAAAATTTTTCTAACAGAAAAGAGGCATGCAAGCAATATGATGGAAGGGGAAATGAAGGTCGGACAATGGTTAAATTCCACTTTCATCAGATTGATTAAAGTGGGAAGAATATATATATATATATATATATATATATATATATATATATAATTTATATATATGCATACACACAATCAGTTTGCTATAGAAATTTATGTGATTTAATGGGAAAACAGGAGGGGGAAATGATAAGCGGTATGGAGGGGCTGATAAAAAGAAGGCAGTGGTCAGTGGCTTTTGAGGAAAAACTGGATAAAAATAAAAAGAGAAGGATAAATATAAGAAAATAAGATAGAAATACACAGTAATCATAACTGTGAATGTGAATGGCATGAGCTCATCCATAAAATGGAAGAAAATAACAGAATGGATTAGACATTGGAATCCAACAATATAGTGTTACAAGTGACACATTTGAAATAGAAAGACATACAACATTAATATAAGAGGTTAGAGCAGAATCTATTATGCATCATTAGCTGAAGTAAAAAAAACCAGGAGTAGTGATCATGATTTCAGATAAAACAAAAATAAAAATATACCTAATTAAAAGAAATAATCAGGAAATAATATTTTGCTAAGATACTGTAAGCAATGAAGTAATATAAAAATATCAGGAAATTTCTAGAGTAGAGGCCTGATTTCTCAAATATATAGGGATCTGAGTCAAATTTATAAAAGTAAGAACCATTCCCCAATTGATAAGTGATCAAAGGATATGAGTAGTTTTCAGAAGAAGAAATCAAAGCTATGGTCATATAAAAGGCTCTAAATCAATATTGATTAGAAAAATGAAAATTAAAAAAACTCTAGGATACTGTCTCATGCTTATCAGAAATAAGAAATGCTGAAGAAGTTGAAGGAAAATAGGCATACTAATAAACTGTTGCTGGAGTTATTAGTCCATTTATTCTAGAAATGATTTGGAAGTATGCCAAAAAAGCACTGTGCACACTCTTTGACTCAGTAAGATCATTACTAGATTTTGCCCCCAAAGAGATCAAACAAAAAGAAAAAGGATCTGTACCAAAATATTGTACCAAAATATTTATAGCCGCTCTTTTGTTGCAATAACAAAGAATTGGAAATTGTGGGGGTATTCATAAATTGGGCAATGGCTAAATATGTTTAGAAATTTTTTTATTTAGTAGTATCTTATTTTTCCAATGACATGTAAAAATAGTTTTCAATGTTCACTTTTGTAATTTTGAGTTCCAAAATTTTTCTCTCTCCCTCTTACTTCTCCTCCCCAAGACATGAAGTTAATGGGAGCATACTATCATGATAGAATACTATTGTACCATATTGTGTAAAAAATGAAAAAGGAGATGGTTTCAGAAAAAAAAAAACAAAGCATGAGAACACCTAATTATCTGATGCAAAGCAAAGTGAGAAAAACTAGGAAATCATTGTGCACAATAATAGCAATTGTAATGATGATCCACTGTGAAAGACCTGGCTACTCTGAGCAGCACAATGATTCAAGACAATTTCAAAGGACTCATGAAGAAAAAATGCTATCTGCCTCCAGAGAAAGAACTGATGAATTCTGAGTACAGAAGTGTAACTTTCTCTTTTTCTTTAGTCTTTTTGTTGCTTTTTTCTCTAATATGACTAATGTAGAAATATGTTTTGCATGATTTTACAAAAATAACTGATGTCACAAAAACAATTGAGCCACTGAGGGTTTTTGAGTAGGGGAGTGACGTAGCCATGACTCTTTCTTAAGATGCTTGGGCATCCATGTGTGGCTTTGAGAAGGAAAGTTTAGAGGAAAAGAGAGTAGGTATTTTATAAGAAGCAAGAAGAAGGGATGGTCTGAATTAGGGGAGATAAATGTGGGAGAGATCATGGAGCTACAATGGTAGGGATGCTAACTGGAAGGTGCACAGAGGCGGCTTTTCCTGTGCTCTCCACTTGTACATATGCTGGAGGCCGAGTGATCCACGTTCCATAGATAGAAACAGGCTCCTCCCGGCTTGCTTTCCTTTGCCATCCTCTGCAATAAAGGAAGGACCAAAGCTATACTCTGATGCGAGCTCAATGAGCTCAGAGCAGCTCTGAGACTTTTGGATCCCCCATTTTTACGTCCTTCTTCCTTGGACCCCTAGGTTTACGTCCTTCCTCCTTGGCCCCCCATGTTTACATCCTTCCTCCTTGAACTCCCATGTTTACATCCTTCCTCCTTGAACTCCCATGTTTACATCCTTCCTCCTTGGACCCCCATGTTTAAGTCCTTCCTCCTTGCTCCTGCTTTGAGTCCATCAGACCTCCTGCCCCATCCCAAGATTCCAGGGATGGGTCACTAACTCTCCCGGCAGCCGGCTGGCCTTCTGTTTGATCTGCTTCACGGTCCAGCCTTCTGCAGGATTTATCAGAATTTCCTTCCTCAGAGGCAAGCGTGGCTGCGTTTTGTTGGATGATGGTTTCGATGGGAGACCCGCGAGGCGGTACAAGGCAAAGCCTGTCCAGTGAGTTTGACCCAAGAGCATTTCCCCGGTTTTGTTGGCAGTGCCTCAGCCAGTTCCTCTGTTCCATGGGTCGGAAGCTCGGCTAAGAAGCCGGCCATGGGGACAAATTTAAAGAGATAACTCTCCTAGGAACACTTCCCCTCCAAGGGCAATTAATGGAACCAGCATGAATTTCAAAATATCATTCACACTTATGACTTGCTAAACACTCCTGAGTGAGGCAGACATGGAGCCGGAGGAGCGTTGGAAGGGGAGTTTTGGGGAAAGGAAGGATAATTCATCAGTGCAAACCACACTTGCAGGTGTGAGGCTCTGGGAAGGAGTCCAACCAACCAGGATGAGGCTTCTTTCACATTCAAAGCCCACCACAGTCTGGCACTGCCCACTTTGCAGGAGCATATCCCTTTAGCCCCTTCCACAATCATCCGTCCTCTTGGCCATCTACCTCCCTGGCAACTAAGTCGTTTTGCTCCCACTGCCCTTGTCTTGCAGTGCCTTTTCTCCTTGCCTGCTGAGTTTCTGCCCAAGCTCCCCGGGATGGCTGCCCCACCTCCTTGGCCACAATGAGCAGACTCTTCTCACATTGAATTTTCTTTCCTAACTCTCCGATGCTCTCAGTGTGGCAGCTCTGGTGCTTGGAGTCAGGAAGACTCACCTTCCTGAGTTCAAACCTGGTCTCAGACACTTCTTAGCCCGGTAACTGGGTAACCTGCCTCTGGGAACCGGTTTCCCCAGTGCTGGACAGCCAGGTGTTTTTGCAAACCCAGGCTGGAAAGTTAGGTAACTTTTCTGCCTCAGTTTCCTCATCTGTAAAGTGAGCTGGAGAAGGAAATGGCCAACCTGCCAGTGTCTTTGCTGAGAAAAATCCAAGTGGGGTCTTGACTGAGAAATGACTGAACTGACTTTATGATTGAGCTATTTTGAGTAAATGGCTTTTAAGTAAATAAGTGCTTTATGGGCATGAGATAGTGAGCAACATGGGTGTATTCTTATTATATATGGACTCTGATGATGAGCCACAAATGAAAAATGTTTTCAACAGCTTTATCAGTCATTTAAGAATACTAACCAAATTATGTGATAATCTGGGATTTCTGTAACTATAAAAGTTAAAAAAAACCCCAATTTAGAGCCCAGCCATCGACCTGCTCCTAAATCACAGCCAGGATGACTAGACTAGGGCTGTCTCTTACATTCTCCAGCCTGGAGACTCAAGCAAATCCATGTTGGTTCTATGAGAGTCACAGTTTTCAGCTGGTCAAGATGAGAAATAATAAGCCTAGCTCGAAAGCACCAATATGGCGGCTTGTTTTTGTATTTGCATGCTTAGATTCATTCAATTTGATCACATACATTGAGAAGTATAAGTCAAATTGCACCAGTTTATCTATACAAGTGCATGTTATTTTACAGTGAAGTAAGTACTCTACAAGGTCTAAGGACTTAATCACAAAGAATTTCTTTTTTTTTTTTTTTCTTCTCTGACTCATTTTATTTTTGTTTCCTTTTATACACATTATATTATTTTTCCAAATATGTGTAAAGATGATTCCCAATATTTCTTTTTGAAGCTCAGAGACTCACACAGCTAATAAGGAGCAAAAAGTGGGCTTTGAACTTAGGTCTCATTATATCTCTATACCAATACTCCCCTTGTGCATCACACGATTTCCAAAGCACTTCATGTACATTGGAATATCCCAACAGCCCTGAGATGTAGGTAGAGTGGATAATTCCCATTTTACAGATGAGGAAACAGTTGATAGAGGTAGCCTAGTCACCGAGTAGAAAACCCAAAGTTACAGCTGAAGTTTTCTGACCAAAACTTCGGTACCATTTTTGTTTTGAAAGTATAACCAACTAAAGAAAGATTGAGTATCGATGTCCTTCGGCTCTTACCGGAGTTGTCTTCATTCATTTATTCATCAAACATTTATGCCAGTAGCCGAGGATCCAAAAATACAAAGGAGGCTCTGTTCTAGAAGGAGTTTACAATGTCTTGGGAGAGAAGGGAAGGGGAAAGTTTGCAAACGAGAAGGGGAGATTGCGCAAAGGAGACAACCAGGTGAGATGTGAGGAGATTTTTAAGAAGCGGGAGCTCACCTTCTCCCGGGGATGGCGGAAGGGAAGGGGATTTATACAAATGCCTGAGATGACTTCATAGCCGAGCCAGTTTGGATAGGGACACAATTCTCTTTTGAGCAGTCTGTTTAATGAACTTTTTAAGAGGAAGAGAGTTGTTTGTATTTTTGTTAAAAATATTTACTTCATCACCACAGAAATGTTTAACCACAACCCATTAATAAAACCCTTTTTGTATTAAAACGTTTTATGGAAAGGTTGCTTTTCCAGTTTTAGGATTTGGGAGGAGGGGATGTGGTCCCAATAGGCCTGCTATTGTATCAGGATTTTGTTCCTTCTCTCTGTGCCTCCTTCATAAAAAAGCTGGACTAGATAATCAAGCACATTTCAATCATGCCTTGAGGTTTATAGATATGTTCTCTGAGGTCACTTCCCGCTCTAGACTGATTTGATTTTCTGATTTGTGCTTTTGGCGTAAATATTGCTTTCCTCTTACCTACTTCTCTTTTCATTCTAACCTTTGCTCTGTAGATTTTCTAATATTGGGGTTTTTGCTTTAGATTTATAGCCAAGACAGTGGATCCTTTTCCAGAATAGCGTTTAAAATAATAGAAGAAAATGTGAAATTTCATTGAGAGTTGAATGAAAATCAGCATGTATATTTTTTCCTCTTCATGTTCATGGATTCCCTGAACTCCACTCATAAACCTCCCAAGGATCTGTGGGCATCCAGGTGAAGAATTCCTGATTTACATGTTTTTTTTTTTCCTTGACTACTTGGTTTACTTTTTACTCTTATGGACCAAAACCTCCCTATGGCAGACACCAACAGCCCTAGGTGGAGGAATACAGAAAGCGATTCAGTTAATATAAGACAATACAAAGAAATTCAGACAGCTGTGGCGGCTTTAAGAGCTTTCATTCCAGAGGTTTCTTCACAACTGGAAGGCTGCAGATGAAGCTACTTCAGCAAGTCTCTTGTCAGAACTGCTACAAGCTGCTTCAGAGTCAGTTAAAGTCCAGGGTCCTTTGGAATTCTTGGACATTCACCTAGTAGCTGCCTTCCTTCATCCTCAACGTTCTCTCTCTTTTCCTCCTCCTCAGAGTCTCATCTTCCCTTTCTTCTCCCTCAAACTCAGCCCTCCCACACAATCTTTTTTCCTCTTTTGGGAAGGGATATAAAATAAATTAATTTAGATATTTGTTATTTGGGTGAATAGGAAAGTCTGTCATTCTTTTCATTAAAGTGGCTGGCGACGGAGGTATTAGATGGTTTTTCATCTTCTGGAAAGTTTTTGTAGGATTTCTTTCCTATGGTAAGCAATGAA
Organism: Sarcophilus harrisii; assembly: GCF_902635505.1. Taxonomy (NCBI): domain Eukaryota; kingdom Metazoa; phylum Chordata; class Mammalia; order Dasyuromorphia; family Dasyuridae; genus Sarcophilus; species Sarcophilus harrisii. The sequence goes on along the minus strand of NC_045431.1, from coordinate 5,193,703 downwards.
TATTCTCTACAAAGGGTGGTCTAATGGCTTAATTCTTAATCTAATCCTCACAACTAATCTTTTAGTGTGAGCTTTATGCTTGTTGCACAATTGTTCTTCTGGATTTGACCAACACCCGCAGGCAGGAACCTTTTCCCCTTCCTCTAACTCTCCTTTGCCGTCACAAAATATTTAAGACCGTGTTGTTGTTGCTGCTGCTGAATTGCACCAGTTGTGTCCAACTCTTTGTGACCCCGTTTGGGGTTTTCTTAGCGGAGATATTGAAGAGAGTCATTGTTTCCTCTCCAGCTCATTTTACAGATGAGAAAGCCGAGGCAGACAGGGTGAAGTGCCTTGCCGAGGGGTACAAAGTTGGTAGGTGTCTGAGGCTGGAGTAGAACTCAGGTCCTTCTGACTCCAAACCCTGCACTCTATGTACTATGATGCCCTCAGCTACCTGGATGAGCACAGTCAAACAAAGCAAACCCTTACACTGGCCATGCATACACTTGATATTTTTCAGGGCATTTTCTCCTACTGATTGTCTTGTCTGATCTTCCTAACAGCCCTGTAAGAGAGGTAACTGTAACCCCATTTTGTGGGGGAGATAAAGCGTTTCCCCACTGACTCTGGGAAGTGCAATGGCTTTACCAGAAGCTGAAGAGATTGGATCAGAATGAATTCTAGCTAAGATCTGAGTTATTGATCACTGAATACCATTCTTTTAAAATTTTTTTTAATAGGTTCTTATTTACAAGATATATGCATGGGTAATTTTACAGCATTGACAATTGTCAACCTTTTGTTCCAATTTTTCCCCTCCTCTCCACCCCCTCCCCTAGATGGCAGGATGACTAATACATGTTAAATATATTAAAGTATAAATTAAATACAAAATAAGTATCCATGTCCAAACCGTTATTTTGCTGTATAAAAAGAATCGGACTCTGAAATATTGTACAATTAGCCTGTGAAGGAAATCCAAAATGCAGGTGGGCAAAAATATAGGGATTGGGATGAATACCATTCTTAGTGCTAGAAGGTACTTCAGAGGTACGTTCTAGATAACGATCCATCTATAAGTGAAAGGAAATCCTCTCTCTAGCCTCTCTGACAGAAGTCATCCCATCTTCACTAGTGGGGATCTCATGATTGCCAATATAACTGACGCTACTTTGGGGCTTTCACCAATAGGAAGGGTCTTCTTATATCCAGGTCACCTGCTTTTCTACCACTCAAATTGCTCCTAATTCTGACTTTTTGAGAAAGCAGAAGAAGTCGAAAGTCACTTCCATATGACCGCTCTTCAAATATGTAAAAATGGCCTTCATGGTTTTCCTTTGAAGCTTGTTTAGATTCATGCTTTCAAGGGTCCTGAGTGCCATAGTTTCCACTCCTTTCACCATCATGATTGTCATACACTGGATCCTCTCCAATGTATTAATGACTTTTCAAAATTGTGATTCTTAAAATTGAACACAATCCCATAAATAGGGTCCAACTCTTCTATCTTGCTTCTGCCACTAAGCATCATTTGAGCCAAAAAGCAGTATGGCTGGGTTGAAAGGAATCTGGACTGGAAGTATGAGGCCTTGGGTTCCAATTCCAAATCTGCCACTTTCTGCCTATGTGACTTTAGTCACTATGTGACTTTGTATCTCTAAGTCTCAGTTTCCTCAGCTGGAAGAAGAAAAGATGGCAAGGTCTCTTCTACCTCTAAATCTATGAGCCTGTGAATACATAGAAAATTACTTCCATGGAAAAAACTTGACCAGGAGTAGGGAGTTATCAGGAAAAACACCATCCAGTAGCTTCCAAAGCCATGGGCTGGTGAGTTAGCTGGAAGAATCTGACGCCTCCTCACTCAGTTCTGCCATCTGGGTGCTTTGCTCACATTCAAGGGCCGTCGCTCTCCCGACACTGTTCACCTTGCCAGAACCAGCAAGATGGCAGCTCCAGCGACACTAGGGTTCTGAGTTCCTTAAATCAGATGTCACTCAAATCCATGTGTATTTTTCCTCTCGAGCATTGGCAGCTACTTCATCATCATCATTCAGTGTTGTATAAAATCAAAGGAACATGAATACAAAAGATCTTTCAGCCTCTGAGAGTGAAAGTCCAAATGAAAGTGTGGCTTCTCTCAGCATGGTGGCTCAGAGAATCAACAATCTCCTTTCTCACACACTCCCCCTGTCACTCTGGGCAAGGGCTCCCCATCCATCAACTGGTCCCTCCAGAGGTTCCTTCCCTGAGGAATGCAAGTTAAGTGTTTGTACACCCAAGTTTGGGAGACAGTCATAATGTCTCTAATTTGGAAGCATTTTTGAAGGCCAGAAAGAATTTCCCTCATACCTCCTCTGAAGAGGGTTACACAGGGATTATTGTTTCTATATTATTGCTGAGGAGAAGTGAGAACCAGGAAGTTGCCCTGTAACAGACAATATATCAGGGCTTGTAACTGAACCCAAAAATCTAGCACTCAGTCACAACAAGTTAGGATTGCAAGAGGCCTCAGAAGCTGAGTCAACTTTTGAATCCCCCTTAAGACAGTATCCCAAATGGCCATTCATTCCTGATTTGAAAACCTCTCATGAGGGGAGCCTCGTACCTTCTGAGGCATCCATTGCACTTTGGGTGGCTAATGGGTAATGCGAGGTTTACATTAAACTTAAAATTTCCTTCCATTACTTGTGGAGATCAACCAAGGAGAGGATTAGAGCGTTCAGTCAAGTCTTATCCTTCTTCTGATACCCCTTGAAATACTTGACTATAGTTAATTTTCTTTTTTTTTTTGCTAGGCTAAACATCTCCATTAAAATAGATAACAAACACCCAAATCTCATGTAAGGTGAGGCCCTTCTCATTGTGCCTCCTTTTCTATTGCCATTGGTTTTTTTTGCTGATTTTTCTTTGATACGAGTCTGAGGTAGAAGAAAGTCACTGGAGTTTCTCATTGGATTTATGGGTCATTGCTTGATTTAATGTAATTTTTAGGTTTTTGCTGGAGATGGTGTGTAGGAAGTGAGCTGCCTGGCTTTCTGTTCAGACAGTCCGAACTCTCTGTCTTTTCTACAACAACCTTGACCTTCTCAAACTGTTTTCAAAAATCGAGATAAAACTCTTATCTATAATATCCCTTGATTTTTCAGCCTGATAACTATGTCTAAATAGAAAAGGAGGTCAGTTTGACATGATCTATCCCCCCCATAACAGTATTTTATTTTTTTAATTACATGTAAAGATAGTTTTCAACATTCATTTTTGTAAGATTTTGAATTCCAAATTTTTCTCCCTTCCTTCCTTTTTCTCCTCCTCACCCACAACAGCAAACAATCTGATATAGGTTATATATGGACACTCATTTAAAACATATTTTCATATTAGTCATGTTGTGTAATTCTATGAGTTCTTTTTTAGGATTACTTGTGTTTTCATCAATGGGGCGTAGCTTTTTCCCCCTTACTGGGACATTTACTGATTAATAAGATAAATTGTAGATAAACTGTAAATTCTTTTCTAATTCTAAATCTTATGTTAGCTGCTTTAAGATTTTTAGAGAGCCACAATGGGAACTGTCCACAGCTGAAGCTCATGCAGTGTGCTATCAAATGCTTTATTTAGAATTCAAAGATCTAGTGACTCTCCGTGTCTGAAACTATCTACTGTGTAACCTTGGACAAGTCAGTCAGGACCCTTCCTTCTTGTAGTCTTAGTTTCTGAATCTATTAAAGTGACTCAATAATTTCTCTAGGCACTTTTCAATGTTGACATCCCCTAGAGGTTCAAGATCAATAGCACTGACAGTCTAAAGTCATTGTTTTTGTCATTCCATCATGTATTGTGTTATTCTCTGTATATGTCAGCATCTGTCTTTCTGTAGCTCCTGGTATGTAGTTGAAACATAGTAATTACTGAAATAAACTGTTGAATTGGTTGAATTCCTCCTATTTATGAGGCTGCTTCCCTTCTTCACACACATGTTCTTAATCATGTGTTTCACTTTGTAATGAATTTAATATTTGACCATAATATTCCAATATTCAGGCACAGGGTTAGCTGAAAATAGTCGAAAATATGGCTGGATATACATTGTGTGAAGAAGTTGAAGAAGAGATGAAGGCTTTGGAATTATTAACATAAAGGTGAGATTTGAAGCCATTGACAAGATCACAAACACTTGCATACAATATACATACAGAGAGGGGGGGGTGTTAAATAGCTTACTAAAGATTGCAAAAGTATTGGGTGGCAAAACTGTGGTTCACATCTATGTCCTATGATTTCTTTTATCTTTATATTATTTTTTTAAAAAAATTTTGAGTTTCAAATTCTTTCCATCCTTCTAACACCTCCTTCCATTGAGAAGGAAAGAAATATGATACCCAATCTATATATAAAATCGTGCAAAACATGTTTCTGTGTCAGCCATGTTGCAAAAAAGGAGAAAGAAAATCAAAGTTAAAAAAAGCTATGCTTTAATCTGCACTCAGAGTTCATCAGTTAGCTCTCTGGAGGCGGATAGCTTTTTTCAAAATGCGTCCTTTTGAATTATCTTGGATCATTGTTTTGATCAGCATTACTGAGTCTTTCACAGATGATCATCATTACAATATTGCTATCACTATGTACAATGTTCTCCTGGTTTTGCAGATACTAATTCCTCTACAAAATTCTCTGAGTCATATTTTTATTTTTTGTGAAGTAACATTTGGATAATCTCAGATGATATGCTCATGATTGCCGTAATATGCAATGGAAACACAATTCAGGGACCGGGCTTCAAGTTCCAGCTCTCCCACTAACATGTGAACTCAGGCAAAAAAGCCTAACTTTTCTGAGCCCATTTCTCCATCTGTAAAACAGATAATGGGATTCCCACAACCCGGTTGTCTGGAGGAAATGTTCTTATTTCATTGAAAGCTCCCTTGACGTATCATGTGTATCCATGTGTTGAACACCAGTGCAGCGTCCTAAGTGCTAATTCCAGGAGTCATTGTATTTGGGAAGACTTGGCTATCCCAGAAGAAGGGGTTTAACTTTATAAGTTCAAGGTTGAGTCTCTAATTCTGCTACCTGTGTCTCTGAAGATGGAGGCAGAGGCCCCTTAATAAGGAGCCAGACCCAGAGAGAACAGCAGAAAGAGATGAGAGCCTCTGTTCTCTCTGAAATGGAAATGCATTTTTATCAAGTTTTAACAGTTGGTTAATGTCTTATTTGGAGCTGGGTAGGGGATGCTTGTATTAATAAGGGAATGGCTGATTATCTTCACAGCTGGCCTGATTAAAAACTTGTTTAAATGAGAATATATAGACTTCAGAGCTGAAATAGTTGGGATTAAAGATGTTTTTGTTTGATCTTTTGACATTACAAATAAAGAAACTGAGTCTCAGGTTGTGATGACTGAATCAATGTAGAGCGGCAATCTGAACTAATGTCTAATCCCATTCTCTTTCCCTTACCTCATGCTGTTGCTACCTTTTTAAGGGCAAAGGGGGAGCATATTGCATTCAGGAGATTTCAATTCAGATTTTCTTGACTCTACAGCCAGCATTATTGAGGTAGTCAGTTCTATTGACTCAGTCTTTGGCTATTGGAAAGTCTCTGGCATTGTCCTAGCATCTGGAATAGTTTTAGTTTTTTACCAGGCAGTTCTAGCTTACTTTGTATCAGGGGGCTCATGTGGCACCTACAATACTGGTAGGATAGAGAAATTATTTTTTCGATTATAAAATAATGGGGCAACTTTTTTTTTGATATTGAAACTTTTTCTCCTTTTTATTTTTTATTATAGCTTTTTATCGACAGAACATATGCATGCATAATTTTTTACATTATCCCTCGCAGTCACTTCTATTCCAACTTTTTCCTTCCCTCCTTCCACCCCCCCTCCTCTAGATGGCAGGCAGTTTCATACATGATAAACATGTTAAAATATATCTTATATACAATATATGTGTGCAGATCTGTACAGTTCTCTTGTTGCACAAGAAAAATTGGATTCAGAAGGTAAAAGTAACCTAGGAAGAAAACAAAAATGCAAGTAGTCCACATTCATTTCCCAGTGTTCCTTCTCTGGATGTAGCTGATTCTGCCCATCAGTGATCCATTGGAACTGAATTGGATCTTCTCTTTGTCGAAGAAATCCACTTCCATCAGAATCCATCCTCATATAGAATCGATGTTGAAGTATATAATGATCTCCTGGTTCTGCTCATTTCACTTAGCATCAGTTCATGTAAGTCTCTCCAACCGTCTCTGTATTCATCCTGCCGGTCATTTCTTACAGAACAATAATATTCCATAACATTCCTATACCACAATTTATTCAGCCATTCTCCAATTGATGGGCATCCACTCAGTTTCCAGCTTCTAGCCACTACAAGCAGGGCTGCCACAAACCTTTTGGCACATACAGGTCCCTTTCCCTTCTTTAGTATCTCTTTGGGGTATAAGCCCAGCAGTAACACTGCTGGATCAAAGGGTATGCACAGTTTGCTAACTTTTTGGGCATAATTCCAGATTGCTCTCCAGAATGGCTGGATCCGTTCACAACTCCACCGGCAATGTATCAGTGTCCCAGTTTTCCCACATCCCCTCCAACAGTCATCATTATTTTTTCAATACAACGTGTAGTGTTTATCATACAGGCTTTCTTGAAATGGAAAGTTATCGCTTTATATTTTGAGTCTTCTCTTATGTTCTGCTATGCACATGGCAATATTTTTCCCCCTTTTCTTACTTTGCATTTAAGTTTAAAAAAGAAAAAGATTTTGGATCCATCAAACTATTATATATATAAACCAGTCAACCATTTATTAGCTACCGACCATGTGCTAGGCCCTGTGTTAAGGGATGGGGATAGGAAGGCAAAAATAAACTAGTCCCTTCTCTCAAGAGCCAATCTTACATGTAATTCTAAGGCCATTAACTTTTTTTTTTTTTTTTTTTTTTTTTTTTTTTTTTTTAGCACTTTGTTAGACTGGGAATGTCTCTGGGATTGCTCACGAATTCTGGAAAGCAAACATGAAAAATGTTTGACCCTGGGTCTATAGCCACACAGGATGGGTGACAAAGTGATAAAAATTTTCATCATTAAAAATAATAAAATGGAAAAAATCCTATTGAGTTGGGAGACCTGGGGAGCTATAGCTGCACTTATCCAGAGGGAAGACTGTTCCTCTGTCTGTCGTCATGTTGATGAGGTTTCCCATAGCCCTGTACTAGGCAGTTTGGGTGGGAGAATCGTCCCATGTGAGAACCAGAGGGCCGCGGGCAGAACAGGCCCCTCCCCGGCCTCTCACGGGCCTGCGTTTCGATGGGATCCGTCCGGCCTTCGGAGGCACTGTCAGACCCCCTTTTTGGGGCCCACCCTCCCTCCATCTTCTTTAAGAGAGACAAGAGGAACGCAGTCCAGATTCCCGGCCTGGCACAAAGTGCCCTCTGTGCCTGCTGGGAGAGCAGGGAGCATCCGAACCCCTTGCCAGTGAGTTCTGAGGGCGGATTCGGGATACCTGGGAGGAATAAAAGCTGATGTGGCTCAGGCAGATGGTGATGGAGGGGAGCGGAGCCTTCCCCGGCCCCCATTTGGGCTTAGGTGTTGCCACCAGGTCAACCCAGTATTTTCCAGGCCCGATTTATCCATGGGAGAGGGAGCCTCTCCCAACGGGAACTTTTCCAGACTCCAATAAAGGTGAGCCGCGCTCGCCCTGACTTTGGCAAGCCTACACGTGCGTCCCACAACTTCTACCACCTTATAAACACTAGGATGGACTGCAGAGAAAACACTATAGAGGGTCTATTTAGAGGCTTAAGGTAGCAAGTAGGCAGAAAAACTTCAAAACCACCAATTTAATTTATTGACAGTCTTCGCAGGAGCGCATAGGAAAGAATTCGGCCTTGCCCTGCAAATGTTCCCCTCAGCAGCTCCCCCTCACAGCCCGGAGAACCCAGGAGCGGAGCAGGAGCCAAGCCCAGCGGGGGACGAGCCGGAGGGGCCGTGCTCACCTGGGTAGGGAGCGCCCGACCGGGCGACCTTCCCTCTGGCCCCAGCCAGGCTCGGGAGCTTCTCCCCAAGGGTTTGGTGCTCCCGGTCCTCGTCAGGATGGGGCTCGGCGAGGACATTCCCCGGCCGTGGGCTTGTGGGACCGGTGCAATCAGAAGAGCATTTGTTAGGATGGTCCGGGTGCTGGGGAAGGGGCCCCAGTGGGCATGGCGGCCACGTCTGACTCTCCGTGACCCCGTTTGGGGTTTTTTTTTGGCAGAGATACCTGAGGGGTTGGCCTTGTCCTTCTCCAGCTCACTTTACAGATGGGGAGACTGAGGCAGACAGGATGAAGGGGTTTTTTTAGTGTCTGAGGCTGGATTTGAACTCAAGGAGATGAGATCCTGAATCCGGACCTGGTGCTCTGTGCACTCTGACTCCCCCTAATCGTCCGCCAGGGGTTTACATTTTACTGGAATAAAGAACATATCCCATAGGCTTTTTTGATGGAGATGATTATACTTGCTCAGCCTCCCTTGAAAGGTTAGAGGCAGAGAAAACGCTTTTAAAAATGCTACAGTTGTCGTTGAGGTCACCTGGTGCCATGGGCCTGGACCAGGACACCCCGGAGATCTTCTCAGCCCCATTCCTGCCTTCTCCCATTATCATCATCATTCCCCCTGCTTCTGCCCCGATCTCTGCCTCTGGGGCTGTGCTGGGGTAACTGGGAAGTTCTGTCCTGGTCTGCTCCTTCAGGCTTGTCCCCCCTCCCCTCAGCCACAGTTTCCCACACACTTGCTTTCGGTTAGAAGAGAGAGCTCCGGATTTTGCCCTTTCTCTGATCTCCGGGAGCCCCCGTGCACTGTTTAGCATTTGGAGAATCTCTTGATTGGCTGAGATTTTCTCTCGTTTCTGCAAGCTTCTGGGAGACAGGGATGGACATCTCCCATTTATGTTAGAACCTGAACCCAAAGCAGGCGTTTAATAAATGAGACTTGTGTGAGGTCCGGAGCCAGAATACATAGGAGCCGTTTTCCTGAGCACTTGGGATGGATCTGGAGCTTCTTGGGTGTTCGGGGAAGGGGGAGATGGAGCTTTCCTGAGAGAGCTGAACAAAGCAAACTGAGGGGCTTTAACCTGCCCCCTTCTGATAGCCATCCGCTTCTTAAATGCTGGCAGAGACAAGCGAGCCCCCGCTGGCGAGAGCAGCCACTCCTGGGCTGGCCAAGTTTCTTTGATTAGAAATGGAACTGCTGGAATTATGTCTGCTGACGCTCCTGACAAACTCAAAGTTTTGGGAAGGTCCCAGTGTCCAGGAAGGTCCTGGAGGAGGAACCCTCCTTCCCCCCATTCTGGGTCCGACTTGGGCAAACACATCACAGAGAGCTCGGATGGGCCAGACCATCTTGGGGCAATTGTAGATCTACTTGACTAGTGATCATCAATCCAGCTCAACTGGGGGTTCCTTTCTCCTCCTTCCTCCTGCCCGGTCTGTTTCTGTCTCCCCCCACTCTGGATTTCTCCCTGTTCTGCAGCTGATGATGATCCGGCTTATTGATAACTCAAAGGGGGCTCTCCTCAGAAGGAGGATCTCCTTTGTCTCAGGGGCTGCTCACTGACAAGGTCCAGCCTCTAGGGCACGGGTTCTACCTGGGGTCCAGAAACTGGAGCGATCTCAAGTTCTGTGAACCTGAACAGGAAAAAGGATTTCTTTATTTATTTCAGTATAACTGGGTTTTGATCCTCTGTTTTACTGCTTATTGCTCTGGGAAGAGGCTCAACTGATAGATTTCACCAGACCCCCCAAACGGGTCCATGACACAAAAATTATTTAATGTTTTAAGGCTCATTTCGGGCTTCAGTTTTCCATCTGGGAATTTCCACTGCTGTTTTTTCCTGTTTTTTTTTGGGGGGGTGGGGTTCACCACTGCAGTTCCCCCGTCAATTCTAATCCACTCACTCTGCTGCCATCTCTGGATGAAACTGCTTCCAACCTCAGTTTTCCCAACTCTGAGGTGGGGGTGCTGCCAGTTGGGCGCGTCCCCCGTTGTCTCCTCTTCTGGCAGAAGGTGCCATGAGAGTAGATTCAGCCATTTTCCGGCTGCTGACGGCTTCCTCCCGGACAGAATTCCCAGATGCCGCAGCCCGGCCGTCCCTCAAGGACAAAGAGGGGGCTGTAACAGGATCTTCTGGCTGGGTGCAAATTGGGCCGCAGCTCTGGGTCACACACAGCCCAGCTGTGACGCTAAGCAGGCTGTTTCTTTTCTCCTCTGCGACATTTGGTGGAACGTTTCAGGCTGGGCTGGGGGGCAGGGCAAGGGGGGATTATCGGAACCAGATGTTCCCGGGGCATCTCTTTGACACGGAGAGTAATTAGTCATAAGCGATTATCCATGTGACTGGTGCGTAACATGGAGCTCTCCCAGGCTGGGGAAGCAGGGTGCTAGAGCATCCCTCTCCTGGGAGGAAAAGCTGGGCCGGAAGAAGGAGACCCAGGCTCTGGTCCCTGCTTGTTACTGTGAGCTTGGGGAGGCCCTTGACCTGCCTGTCACCTGAGGCAGCAGGAGCGGATGATCTCAGAGACCCTGGGCAGCTTGTTGGGCTGGGCACGTGCCATTTTCCAGCCAGTGAGAAAGAGCTGGATTTTGGAGCTGGTTCATAGCCACTGGAGCCGTCCTTCCTCTCAGGATCACCGGTACTCTTACCTGGAACGCCAGGGGTGGTACACGGCCCCGTCTGCCCTCACCAAGCGTCAGAGGCAGGTGGTTTCCAGGGCGCTCTCCTGCGTCCCACCGTCCACGATGAGCTTTCCTGCCAGACCTCCTGTGGCTGCACAGCCTGTCCCTCCAACTCGGCTCGGCCGGCACCTTCCGCCCGTGGCCTCATGGGTCCTTCCCAATGATCCCTGGGGGACGGAGGGCTAGGGGCGGAGGGTTCTGCCCGGGAGCACACGCCTAGTGAGGGAACCAGGTGGGACCCGAATTCAGCTTCTCCTGATTCGTGTCTAACAGGCTCTCCTGCTGTCGCCTGAGTGTGGGCCGGGTACTAAGTGTCTCATGGAGGCTGCATCTGGAGGCACAAGACCAGAAATCCTGCCTGAAGGCTTGGCCAGTCACTCGGCTTCCTAATCTGTAAAATGGGATAACAAAGCATCTGCATCCCAGGGGTGTTAAAGGGACCTGGTGAGTTGACCTCCAATAAAATGCATTGAAGACCTTGCTGGATCAAAGGCACAATTTTCACTGACTCCTTAGCACAGTCCTACGCCCACAGTCATGGGTGTTTGGAATGAACTGAAAATCATGGATCTTTGAAACAAACTGACTGAAATGACTGAAAAGTCATCTGACTGCTTTTTGGAGCAGCTCCCCACAGTAAAAGAGGAGAGCTTTATCCGTCCTCGTCCCTACCACAGAACACAGTGAAGAGGATTATTAATCTGCATCCCCCCAGCCACCCAATGGAGGCTCCTCCCGAGCCATACATAGGGCCCTTTATTTGAAACTGTTTTTGCCGTCCTGCCAGAAGGTCTCGGGCCTCCCGCAGGCCCAGCACATTCCCATTTTCTGTGTGCTCAGAGGGAGAACATGGGAAGGAGCTCTCTTGCAAGCGGCGGGTCCAAGGAGGGCCCTTCTCATCTCGAGCCTTGCTTAGGGGACCTCTTTGTCCGCTGCCTGGCCACCCAGCAGCGTCATCCATCGGCCGGTCTGCACCCCGTAGTCCTGTAGCTTCGCTCCTCACCCCCTTTGTGCAGCTGACTAAACGCCTCCCCATTATCCCTCTTTCTTTCTCACGTTCTCTGCGGCCACGGGTCCATAGCTGAGGCTTTTTCCCTCTTGGAAGTGAAATGAGATAATTCTTTTTAGAATCAGACTGCTCAGATGTCAGGGCTTGGAAGGCAGTGGATAAACAGCAGGAAAACACCGGCTCTGGAGGCAAAGGAACTGACATAAGCCCCTCAGCCTTTCTGTGCCTCGGTTTCCTCATCTGTAAAGGGAAGGTCCAGCTCTAGGTCTGCAATCCTCTCAATCCTCACTCAGTCCTCAAGTCCGGCCGACCCATCTGGAGGTTGGAGGGCCATGACCCTTCTTGGCGTTCATCTCTGCATCTTTGCCTTTGGGACCTTCTCAAGGGATAGTAGAATGAATCGTTGTCCATTAAGTAAACAGCAGGAACTCCTATTTCTTAATAACTAACGGCAAGTAAGGAATCGTTTCTAAACATTTAGAATCAGATTAATATAATAAAAACACAATTGTTTAGTCGAAGCTTTGATTAGTCAGAAAGCAAAAGCACATCCAATTCTCTCCAGATGTATACGCCTCAGGCCCCTATTACCAACCCTAAGTGTACGTGGTCAAATAGGAGAGGCCATGCTCTTCTGGGAGCCAGCGCAGCCTCCTGGACTTGCGCTTAGTGGGACCCTTTTCTAACAGCTCATTCTTGCAGGGGGAATTTTAGTGACCCCTGAATTCAGGCTTCTGCTTGGGAGAGGCATATGATGATCTCTAAAACTCACCTGTGACCCGATCGCCCCAAGGAGGCCATTTATTCTCTCATGATGGTGTCAAGGTCTTAGCACAGAGAGTTTGGGAAATGCCCCCACACTCCCCTTATTATTTCAAGTAATGGCCTGCCCCCAGACCAGAGGAATGAACCGATTGATATAAAAGCGGTCAGACTTAGGTCAATAGTAAAACAGGACAGATTGTGGTCGGGTTTTCTCAGCTACACTGAACAGAGACAGGGGAAAGGGGGAGGAGGAGGAGGGAGATGTCCTTCAGCACTGTGCTTCCAGCTGAACCATCATGGCGGAGGTCACTGGAATCTTTTCCCTCTGCTTGTGGGAGAGGATGCTCCCAACCACTCAGTAGTGGCTGATCATTAGCAGCTGTTGGAGCTGGTAGACAAGTCCAAGGACCAGAAAGAGAGAAGTGGAGTTAACCAGAGTCATATAGTTAAGAAGGGTCAGAGGCAGGATTTGAACTCAGTCTCCCTGCATCCAAACATAGAATTTTATTTACTAACCTCTCCTGTAAAATGACTGAAGATCAACACTGAATTTGGGCTCAAATTACCCAGATTCAAGCCACAATTTAACCATTTATTAGTTCTGCCACCAAGCAACTCATTCGGGTTCTCTGGCATTGGACTCCTGATGGGGAAATGAACACTCCCAATGGCCAAGATCACCAATTACTATGCTATAATTATTATCCTGAACATGCTAATTGTCCCAAGATCACTGGGAGATCAGAAGAGAGAATGAAGGGCCCTACATGGCCACGCTGCTTAGACTGGGTCACTGGATCCAGAGAGAGGAAGCAGGGAATTTTGAGATCATCTGACCCGTTCATTTGACCGAAGGGGGAGACTAGGTTCAAGAGGTTGTGGTTTGCTTAAGGGCAGGAAGTAGGAACCTCCGTTTGAACCTAAGTCTTCTGAACATGATTGTCATGCTCTTCCCGGTGCACCCACAGCTGCTTTCCAGAGCAGGTCGCTCCTATTTCTGATAAAGTAACCAGCTAGTGTAGCGGCAAGAATGCTGCTTTTGGGCTGAGTTTGAATAGAGGCCTGCTGGCAAATATTTAACAACTGGCTCTCTGAGAAAATGTGCACAGGATGAGGTTTTAAGATTAATTTGCATTATTGACACTTTTTTCCATCACTTTCTTAAATCTAGGAGAAAGCAACAGAATAGTGAGTCAAGGCTATATACATGACTTTATCTTTTAAAACAATGTGTTCCACTCTGAGCTGATTCTACCATAGTCCGGCTTCAGAGCCTGATTATGCGACTCGGGACAGCTGGGGGCAACATTTTCTCATTCTACTTATTTCCTCCTCTGTATGGTCAGATCGTCAGATGGGAGGGATCTCTAAGAGTCCTTCTGGCTCCGGATCTTATAAACGTGCTTTGGGCAGGTGGGGATGGAGTGGAAGCCCAGGGGTTGTTGGCCACTCACTTACCTGTCCTGTGAACAAGGAGAATAACACCTGTACTACCCATCTCCTACAACTGATGTGAGGAAAGGCTATGCATACTGACTGACATTTAGAAATTACTCTTACTATGCAGGGATCTCAACAGATACTCCTCAAATGTGAATTTTCTCCTCCTTTCACTTTTGTGTTTCTCCTTAGTAGTTTTTAAAAAATCTATAATTCTGACAGATGGCAGGTGACTGTTGTTAAGTGCAGTACTTTTAAAATATGTGTGTGTGTGTTTGTGTATGTATGTTTGATCTGACACACATAAGGAGGCTGTAAGGCCATTTCCTTTCTGAAGGGTCACTCAGAGCACTGACTTTTTGTTTGTTTTGGAAAAGCTGCCATAAAGCCGTTCAAAGAGACTCCTTTGAATCTTCCTTCTCCTCCCATGGGCATCCTGCAGCTGTCCTTTGCTATGCCCATTGAAGGGATAACAACAGATTAATAAATGAAGAGCTGCCTTCTCTTTGGATTCTGTCGTTCTCAAGGACTTTTGTTCCTTGGGGAGACGGAGGAGGGATGTGAGTGTCACTTGATCCACGATGGTTGCCATGTGTCTGAAGACCCTATGAGTGACTTTGGTAGCATCACCCTCTCTCATCTCGACAACAGGCCTTCGGGTGTGTTTGTCCTGGCTTTATGATGCTTTTAAGCCTCAATCTCTGTGTGGCCTTGGATGAGTGTGTCCCCCTCTCCTTCTTGTAGATGACAAAGCACTGAATGTTTAAAGCCGTTCCCTCAAAAATGGTTGGATCAATTCCACTAACAATGAATTATTGTCCCCTTTTTCCATATCCTCTCCAACAGGTCCCTTTCCCCTTATATCATTGTAGTCAATCTGGAAGGGCTGAATAAGTTGTGGTGTATAATTGGGATGTACTACTGTTATGTAAGCAATGATGAGCTCAACGATTTTAGAAAACCATGTAAAGACTTGTATGAAATGATGAAGAAAGAAATGAGCAGAACCAAGAGACGTATATGCAGTAGAAGCAAAAAAGTGGTTGAAGAACAACTTTGTGCTAATAAATTATTTTGACTATTAGGAATAATCCAACTTAATTCTAAAGGACATATCAAGAATGGTCCATTGGCCTCCAAAAAAAGAAATTATATAGAGTACATATAAAGTGCTATATAAATGATATAAAATACATAAAAATATGCATGGAATAATTTAAAAATACATAAATATACAAATATAGATGTATATAATGAGTATCTGTATATGTGTGGGCAGATATGCATATATGTATGTGGATACACACATATACACACCCCTATTTGTGTTGAATAATAGCCAGGTTTAGGGAAGTTATGAGAGGAAGGGGGGAAGAAAAAAATTACTTGATAGTTTTGCTCTATATTTGAAAGGAATCACAAATTGTATATAGTAGTTTTGTAGTTTCATATGTAATCATTTTTTATTTTATTGTGTAATCTTTTGGAAATCCTTGTTTTATTCCATAAATTCCAAAAAAATTAAAGCCGTCTCCTAAGAGATCTGACTCTGGTTTGGGAGGAAGCAGCCTGTGAAATCCAGGACCCTGGGGACACTTTGGAAAAGGTTTAAATCATGAAAGAATATACCAAAAATAAGTAAAGGGCGCACATTGCTTTGGTAAAATCAATCTTTAGTAGATCGCTTAACTTCTCTGGGATGTGGTTTCCTTATTTCTCAAATGACGGAATTGGACTAGATGACTTTCTAAATCAATTCAATAAATATTTATTAGAGTTAAGTGAACAGAAACCACAGAATTTCAGGTCACAGGATTATTGTAGGCAGGGAGGAACCTCATAGACCATCTAGTTGAAGGCTTCTCATTTTGAAGCTGGGTTAAGGTGAAACGGTTAAGTGAATTGTACCAGGTCACTTGGGCAAGCATACAGCAGGAGCTCAATGTATCTGTAGGAAAAGTGACTTGCCCATGATCACCTAGACTAAGTAGCAAAAGTGGGACTTGAGCCCAAGTCACTGCCCACCACCCCCATATGAAACACATGAAAAGGTTCAATTGATCAGCAGAAGTGGGAACTTGTATTCAAATCCACCTATGATGCTTACTACCCCTGGAATTCTTGGTTGCCTCACTTGTAAGAGGAGGGGGGGTAGATAGAGAAGCTCCATCTTTGTGAGATAGCAATAGAGACTAATTAGGGACAGTATTCAGAATAGTGTCAATCTCAGTTAAGCTTCCCATTTTGCTTTTAAGGCATTCTTCTCCTCATTAGCTTTTTGTATTTTCTTTTGCACTGTTCTCAGTTCTCTTCCCAATTTTTCCTTTTTCTCTCTTACTTGGTTTTCAAAATCCCCTTTGAGCTCTTCCATGGCCTGAGACCAATTCTTACTTTTCTTAGAGGCTCTGATGTAAGAGCTTTGATTTTGTTACCTTCTTCTGAGTGTGTTTTGATCTCCCTTGTCACCATAGTAACTTTCTAGGGTCAGAATCTTTTTCTGTTGTCTTCTCATTCTCCCAGGACTCATTTTCCAGGATGGAAGGTGTACTGTCCCAACCTGTTTTTAGAGATATTTCTAGGGACCTGACACATTCTTTTCAGCTTAGACTTCCAGTGGCCCCCAAACCCAGTCCTCCCTTTCTAATCGCTCTGAATGTGCTGTTTTCCATGAATCTGAAATTTCTCTCTATTGTTGCTGGTTCGTCCAGACTTCATGGCTAAACAGAACGAGATGCTCCCTCTCCTGTGGGGCAGCCCGAGGTCATGTGCACCTTGGACCTCCTCTCTTCTTCCGACTCAAATGTCCCCAACTCATTCGGCTACTGACAATGACAATAGCTGGCTTTCCTGTAGCATTTACTACATGGCGGGTGCTCTGCTAAGGACTTTATCAATATTATCTTGCACTGGGAAGTAGCTGCTGTCACCATTTCCATTTTGCAGTCAGGGAAACTGAAGCAAATGGAGGTTTTTAGTGGGTACTTTTTAGTGACTTGCCCACCATCACATAGTCAGTGTCTTAGCTGGATTTGAACCCAGAAAGATGAAAGGCTCTGGCGCCCTGTCCTTGGTACCACCTGGTTGGTGCATATTGCACAGACTTGAAGGTCCTACAGCCCTCTGATTGCCTTCTTGTGGGCTCCAGTTTATCGGCCATCCCGTCCACATTTATGGATCCCTGTTAGGCGGGAGGATCATCCAGGTCCTTCCTTCAAACTTTGAAACATGGAGGCGTCTTGTTCTGGGAGCTGAGACCAAGCAGTAGTTGGGAGTGGAGTAATAGGAAAAGTCAAGTTTTTGTTCTCTCTAAAGGAAGGTTTGGGGAGGAGTCTGGTACTGTACCCCCCAGCTGTCCAGTCAGAGTGAGAGAGGAGGTTGAGGGAAGAAGTGTCAGTCAAGGCACGGAGTGATGGGGATGAGCTCATTCTGGGAGGGACAGTCCCTTCCAGCCATAACAGCAGACACAGAGTGGGGTGAGCTTGGACCTTTAATTGTAATAACACCTATTCAATATATGCCGCTTTAATGTAAGCACTTTCAAAGAATGTTATAGCTAGAAGAAACCTCAGTTATCACTCCCAGCTTTATAGATGCTCAAATGAAGAGCAGAAAGGCTACGAAATGTTCCCAAAGCCAGCGACCGATTACAGGCAGAGTCAGAACCTGGATCCCAGATTTGATCATCAGGATGTCATTTTCACTATACTACAAATTTACTCTGAGAAGTACAATGCACTTCATTTATATAAGTCCAGTGAATGTCATAACTCTACAGAGCATAGTATTATTCCCATTTTGCAGATGAGGAAATTGAGATTTGGAAAGGAAAAGTGGTTTGCCCAAGTCTACACAGTTAATGATAGAGCCACGTCTAGAAATCAGTTAAGTCCAGTTGAATTCCATTAAATCTGACAAATTTATTTTCTACCTATGATGTACAAAGTGCTAAGACAAAAAGAATGATGAAAAGTGAGCTCTTCCAGACATCATCAGTATGAGAAATTATCTTCTTCAGATCATGTTTGATTCCTTGTTCACAATTTTGTAATTATATTTAATATAACAGCTTATCTTAACAGGAGGCTAATTTTCTTTAGGAAGTTCCTCCCCTACCCCCCATTATCAAGGTTTTTTAACCTGTCTCATTTACAAACATTTTAAAAAGGTGCCTTATATGTAAAGATAATAACTTCATTCCTATGTCCTTTTATGGTGTTATAGAGATGTGATGTCTTGTTTGAACCTCTCAGAAATCCTGGAAAGCAGCTAATTTTGCTGATGATCCAGCATGACTATCCCTACCTTGCCTATGACAGAACTGAGCCTGAGATATCTGAGTTATTGCTCAAGGTAACTCAAGTAATTGCTCAGGCAACTTAATGGCAAAATGGGATGTAAGCCCAGCTTCTCTTACTCTCCCTTTTTACATGGATTCATGCTAATACAGAATTATCTCAGTATGTAAATGTAAGCAAATTTGATGTCCCAGGTATTAATATGGCAATTTTCCCCCTTCCAGCTGAAATAGATGATTGTGGAATACATCACAGTCTGCCCTTTCCTATTGTCATGGTATCATTGGGTGAGTTGCTTCTTTCATTTTGATTTCCTTGTCTATCAAATGAAGGCATTTGTGGGAAAGATGATCTCCTAGCAACTTTCCAACTCGAAATCTGATGGTTCTCTGCTAGTTTGAGTTGTTTCCAAAGCTTTCCCCATCGGGCTAATCTTGCAGTTAAGAGTCCCTTCAAGTGAAAGCTGACAAGGGTTTAATGAGGTGTTTCTTATCCCACTTTCTCCCTTGTATTAAAAAAATGAAAATGAAAAAAAAGACAGGATATCCCCCCTTTTTCCTCCTTCATGTTATTGCCTAAGGACTATGAAAGTTCTGCCATTCCTTCCTCTGTTCTGGGGAAGCAAAGGAAAGGGGATCCCCTCAGATCAGAAATCCCAGTTGAAGGATCACCATTTCATTGTTTTCATAGATTAAGCTAAAAACATGAGTCACTAGAAACCTAAGAACCAATTTCCTGCTAAAGCAACAAAACCTTTGACATTTTTGCTTTCAGAAATCCTTAAATGTTTGGTGTTCAAAATGACTATTGCTGCTGCTGCTGCTACTACTAATACTACTACTACTTCTTCTTTCTTTCTTCTTCATCGTCATCATTTTCATCTTCATCATCATCATCATCATCTCCTTCATCATCATCATCATCATCATCTTCTTCTTCCTCTTCCTCTTCTTCCTCTTCTTTTTCTTCCTCCTCCTCCTCCTCCTCCTCCTTCTTCTTCTTCTTCTTCTTCTTCTTCTTCTTCCTCTTCTTCCTCTTCTTCCTCTTCTTCCTCTTCCTCCTCCAACTACCTTCGACATAGGTTAAGGCATTCTGGCAGAGGCATAAGAGAGCCTCACTTAAGTAGGATGGGAGAGCTGGTGATGGCCACCACCCTTGCTACATCTGGTGGTTGGCCACCTTGAGAAACCTGTGTTTCTTCTTTCATGTTTTGTGCAGCAGATACAAATGACAATTTACAATGGGAAATCTAGACTGGCAGGCTGGGAAAATAAGTCCTTTGGAGGGTCGTATCTCTCATAATTGGAAGAATTTTTAGTAGCTTCAACTTCTTGCAATTCCCTCACAAGAAGTCAGGGAAGCCTTGGGGAGGTCAATACTTCCAGATCCCGGGAGGTTAAAGATGCGGCGTATCCAAAGCCAAGAGACCAAAGTGAACCTCTTCTTAACTTTTGTCCAGAGGAACAACCATTGCAGGTCTGAAAGAGCCTCCCTGATGGAAGTCTATTAATAAGCTTTTCCCAGATTGATGTTAATATTTGTTAGAACATTTATTATAATCTCCTGGATGTGGAAAGGCCCAATAAATATTCATTTCTCCTTTGCATGCTATGGCTTATCTTCCAACAGCCTATGAGAGTGTAAGACAAAAAAGCTCAGCTTTTGCTTTGTAAACTCTATAGCAGGGCTCATTTTTTGAGGGGAGAGAAGGGAACTAATCTTGACCCCTTTTAAAGGGAGATTTCATTTCAAATGAAGAAGATCCTGTGCTCTGATAGAAAACAGCTTCAGCAAGCCACTCATGTGACTCATTAACTCTTCTTTTGTTTGGGTAGAAGCTCAACTGGGATGAAGAAGGGAGAAAGCTTATTCTTACATTTTTATTTTCGATAATTAAAAGATAATAAAGTTTCTTTCTGTTGACATATTTGGGGCTTTCACACATCTATGATCAATGATAAGTATGATACTTAGGTGCTCAACAACTCTAATTATCTCAGATGTTGGAATAAAGTAAAAATAAAAACAAATCCTCTGTAAATGAATCACTGTGGTAGAGTGGAAAATGGATTTGGAATTAGGAAAATCTTTGTTCCAAGCCAACCTTTGATACCTACTAGCTTTAAGAACCTGGAAAAATTCAACTGCTCCAAGACTCAGTTTTCTTGTCTATAAGATGGAGAACATACCATAAAGAACTTCACCTACCTTAAAACACTATTTAATTTCTGTCAGTAGTGGGAAAAGCCTAGTATGGGAGAAAAAGATGAGTTCTAGGACTAGCCTTGTGGTTTGTTAGATATGTGATTATGGTCAAGTCACTTACCCTATCTGTTTTCTCATTTGAAAACTACTTCAAAAGATTGTTTAGAGGATCATATAAGATCATGTAGGCTAAATGGGGCCGGCACAAATGTCTAGTAGTTATATATGGACATTTCCAAATTGGTAACCATAGGCATAGTGGTAACTTTCACTGGGGAAAATGATTATTGTTAAAAATGTTAACCCTTGTATACTGCTTTTTACCAGTCAAAACATTTTCCTTGAAGACCTTTCCTTACCATTTAAAAACTGGTTACACTTTTGATCACTATCATGTCCCTATTGGAGCAGATGTTAGGTGCATTTTAACAGGATACTTATAGATGCCAGAAGAGTTAGTGAAAGGATTGAGTTGGTCTATATTCATTGATGTTTTTCTAAAAGACTAAGTCACGGTTGAAGTCCACTGGCTGCTAATGGTCAGCCATGAGCATGGATTCTAAGTGTGTGATATATTTCCCCTAAATCTAATGCCTTATTTATTTAATGGCTGTCCCTGTTAAAGGATGGAAAAACAACAAGATTTTTCTTTGCTCTCGAAAATCCAAAAGGAAGAAAATGCTAAATCATTTTCTCCTGCCATGATCAGATCAGGTTTGGAGTATTGTGTTTCATTTTGGATCCTATGCCTGGAAGGACATCAACAAACTGGAGTGAACTAGGGAGGCGCAGCATGATGGGGAGGGCATTGGAAACCAAGCTATCCAAGGACCAGTTGAAGAAACTAAAGAGGTTTTCCAGTATGAAAAGAATACTTATAGGCACTTGATAGTTTATGAATGTCTTGGCTGGGGAACTTTGGAATATTCCATTTATTCGGTATAGAATTTTGCAAGAAATTTATTGCTGTTTCTTGCTGATGTATTTTCATGGTAATATACAGAAAAACTAATGATTTTGTGGGTGTATTTAATATCCTGTTACTTCACTTAAGTCAATAATTGTTTGAATTCTTTTGGTTGAATCTTTAGAGTTCTCTAAATATATAAATTCTATTAAAATGTATAAAAAGCTGTACAAGTAATTTAAACTCTCTGTTTCAGTTTCATCCCATATAGAATGAGGGATTGGACTTGAAGGCTTCTTGGGTCTCTTCCAGTTCCAAATCTCTCCAAAGATCCTATGAAAAAAACACAATTGATAGGTTTATTTGTAAATAAAATTTTATTTTCAGTTTTGCTAATTTCTTCTTTAATTTTCTGAATTTACATTTTTTATATTTAAATGAAAATTTCCCATTTGCTATTCTTCTAGTTTATTAATCACATATATTCTTTCTTACTTTTATTGATAATGTTCAGACAAAGGCATTTCTTCTTAAGAATGGTTTGGGATGTTACATATTGTGTTGAATTTAAATTGCTTCTTCTTCAATTGTGTGCAGATATGTATCTATGCATGCATGTAAAGATATAGCTTCTAATATCCTTTATCTGGTTCAGATCCGAGTGAGGTTCCTAAAAATCCCATTTCTTTTTTCTCTTTCCTTTCTTTTACATACTCTT